>NC_048531.1:14545454-14848484 GCF_008121235.1 Drosophila subobscura | reverse complement strand
GCTTCGGCTTAGGGTCGCAGCTCCTGGCCCAAATATGTAACCAGGAGACTGTAAAATTTATGCACTTTCGTGGATTGTGCCCGAAAGGGGAACCACTTCCATTATGCGACAATGAAAACTCTTCCTTACATCAAACTTTCTTTAAATCTGTCTTGAAATCTATCCAATTGGCAATCCCCACAGATCGAGCCAACTGTGATTATTCTCCTTCATCATAATTGAACCCATTGAATGCGAACGCCGAGCTCTGCTTGCTGCTTGATGTATGCAAGACCTTTGAGGAAATTCATTTTCTTTACACTAAATCACCATTTCTTTGTGCTGTGCATCGCATGGCAAATGCTCAGCCATTCAGGCACTCGTATTGTCGGGGCTGGGGATATTGGCAGAGGGCACTCCTCACCTTGTGGCAGCACTCACCTTATTGGAATTGCCATTGAATTTCAATAGCTTCTTGCAAGACTTGCCGCGACTCTCGAAGTAGATTTCCTGTGGCGTGCGTCGGCGTCGCTGTCCGGATGCAGTGGCCGACTTGCCATGCAGCTGAGACGTGAAGGGATCGTTGCTGTGGCACTCGCTGCCAGCCACCAGCTGCGTTGCCTTGTGGCGACTCACACAAAAGAGGCGACTCAAGATGCCGCAGCAGCCGCTTGGTGGCGACGAAGAGGTTCCTGAATCAGTTCCTGCTGCTGCTGCTGAATTGTTGTTGGAACAGCGGGCGGATATGGTCATTAGGTTGCCATTGTGGCGTGTCTGGCGATTAACATCCATTTCCATGCTGGAGTTTCAGCAGAACTGTTGCCTGTTTATCAGCGTCTACCGCTGTGGACTCCTCTCCTCGTGTTTTCGCTCCAATTTTCTCAGCTTGTCTGCAATTTTTGATTGCGGCTGCGACTCTATGACAATTTTCAGTCAAAGTAAATATTTATCTGCTGCCAGCCTCGTGCTGACGGGTGGAGTGAATGTCTTTGTTTGACTGTTGTTGTTTAACTGGTGGTTAAGCAGACACACGCAGCACTTGGCGCCCTCACACCTACAGGCACAACACGCACACTCAGCCAGAGAGAGGAACGCTCTCACATACACAGACTGGCAGGCGGACTGGCAGGACAGCACCGGAGACGGAAATGGAAGCCACCAACGCGACGTGCATGCCCGAGGACAGCAGGCCAACTGATAGCGGACGCAGCTCAAGTCGCAGCCCGCTTTGTTCCACAGCGTTGCCACATCTCCCGAGGCACAGACGCTGACTGAGAGAGAGAGCGTTTGCGCAGGACATCGCCTGCTCTCTCGCTCGTCGCACATGAATCACCTTGTGTGTGGTGTGCATGAATGAAGCAAAAGTTATTACCGCCTCTCATTCGTTTTGTTGCTGCCTTTGTTGTATAGTTTTTTGTTCG
Source organism: Drosophila subobscura (assembly GCF_008121235.1). Classification (NCBI taxonomy): domain Eukaryota; kingdom Metazoa; phylum Arthropoda; class Insecta; order Diptera; family Drosophilidae; genus Drosophila; species Drosophila subobscura. Next base: position 14,847,084 of record NC_048531.1, on the reverse strand, counting down.
TCTGTTTACGTTTTGCCAGGGTCAAAGTTGTAGAGGATTTCCCTTAATGTTTGTAATTGTTTGTGCCGCCGCCTCACATCTCCCGCCATCAGTTTAGGCAGCTTTTAATATGAAGAGTACGAATGGTAATGGGTAGCAAATGAAGCTGGAAGAGATTATTTTGAATGCAATTAATGCGGAAATGTGTAAGACAAAGAATGTGCTGTAAAATATATTACAGATTCTCCTGTTCCGATTGAACAATTCCCCAATCTAGAGAACAAGCCATGTGCCATTTTCTGCAAGTAAAAACTGCCATTTCGATCACTCTCCCGCATTGATCCCCAGATCTAAACTGAAGCAAAACTAATTCCATACACAAAGTATCATAAAGTTCGTAGAGAGTGTTGCCAAAAAGCATTTCATTTTGGCTGGAGATGGCCGGGAACTACGGGGGAGAAGGCCGAGTACTGCGGGGCACTGAGCACCAAGGATTGGGCACTGTGGACATCGGGGACTGTGGGGACTGTGGGGACTGACGAGCAAGCGCACTCTGTTTTTGTCCGTGTGTGTTTGTGTGTGACTATGACTATGAGTGCTTTCTGCTCTAGACGTAATTTCAATGTTTCAACGTAATCTTTGATTTGATTATGCTGTTGAGCTGCCTCCCCCAAGAGTCAGGGCCAGTGTTTGTGAGTGTTTGAGAGTGTTTGTCCATGCTTGTCTCTCCCCCTGTTTGTGTTTGTGTTTGTGTGTGTCTGGACCACTTCCGGCTAAAGCTATAAACGGATTATAAAGTAATTTAATGCTTTTTGTTGTCTGTCCTGCCAAGTGGGGGATGGGAACGTGCACAGCTACACTGCATAGATATATGTACATACATACATATATGTATATGTATATGTAGATATGTATGTAAGCTCAATAAAAACTTTTAATGTTTGTTGTTTGTCTCTCAATTTTGTTTGGCGCACGCATCACGCATACGCCCCGTTTGGTCCGCTTTGCCACGCTTCTTCTTTAATGAGTTGGCCAGGCTTTAGTGGAGGAGGAGAGCTGGCCAGAAAAGCATTTTGGCCCTAATTAATGTCAACAGCGTCAGATGTGTGGCAATGCCCAATGTGTGTGGTGCTGTCTGTATCTTCTTCCTCTGTGTGTGGATGATCATTTTGGCAACATGTTTATCCGGCCGAATGCCCATATATTAATGCCCACACGAGCACACACACATTCCGTTGGATTGTCACATTAATTATGTACGTTAAGCTGTCAACGTGGCCAATATTTTCGTATCCTCTATGTCCATGTCCTGCTGCCACCGCACACGTGTGTGAGGCTGTGTTTGTGTGTGTTTTCTTCCTCAAATTATTTGCCATTTTTCCTGCCATCGATAAGAGCGTTCGTCTTGGCTTATCCTTATGCCCGGACTTTGCCTTCGACTTGTTTTCGCTTGTCCCTTGCTATTTGGCAAACAAATGCGTTCGACAATGTAGCACGAATCATATACATAGATGATGGCCTGCTGTTAAATGGAGCAAGGTGCCAGGACCACAAGTTCAACAAGCAAATCGATTTGGCAGGTAGAAAATGGACTGCAGGCAGGGTTTTAAATATGCAATTTAATTAAATGCAATTCAATCAATTCATAAATGAAATAAGATAATCTGAAGAGATTTATGCCTTGCGTTTAAATTAAATCAATTTATGAATGAAATAAATAGTAAAATAATAAACTGATTTACGACTGTTCATCGTGCGCTGTAAGTCTGTTGGCTGCTCCCTCAATTTGCACACCACAAAAGGCAGCCTCTGGGCATGGGCCCCAATTAAACCATTTTTTGGCGCACATATAGTAGATATCTATTCCACTTACAGCCTAATATTCCAGCAAATATATGTACCAGCCAGCACTTCAGTTCAGCCCCCCAACCGCCAGCAGTCCATTGGTACAGTCAGTCTCAATTACGCACCAATTTCTGTTCACCAGCGTGTGGGTGGTGCGGGTGCGAGTGCCTGTGGGAGTTAGTGTCTGTGTGTGTGTGTCGAATGCTGTTAGCAATGAAAACTCTGCAACTGTGGCCGAAAATGAAAAGTTCCATTGCATTTGGCAAAACTAAAACAAAAAGCACGAGAAGGAAATACACAGAACTGTTGCCTAATTGCAAAAATGCTGCCGGCCAAACACACAACCGAAAAAAGTTCTTTTTTAGCCAAAGGGGCTGGCTACACCCCCGCACCAGCAGCCAAAAAATAGAAAACAATCAAAAAAGAGGCAGCTAAAAGCTTAAACAAAACCTCAATAAAGCCGAGGGGCACTGGGGCATGTGGCATGGGGTGGCATGTGCGGAGTGTGGGGCCGGCAACTATTGAGGCGGCAAATGGCAAACGGAAAAGTTTCCGGCGCATGCGTAAATGGACCAGAGACAGTCGGATACAGATAGCGCCGCAGGACCTGCAGCGGATGCCAGGAGTTGCCAGGAGAGTGATGCAACGACAGCGGCAACGGCATGTAAATGACGCTTTTATGTTGCAATCACGTTTCGCCTTGTTCTTCTCTTTTTGCCCATTCTTGTATAGTTTTTATGGTTTTTTGTTTCATATGCAGTGAAATTTTATGATTATTGCCAAAGCGACAAAAAAGTTTCGCCGCAAAAACTTTGCCAGCAGAGAGTGTGCCTGCCGATGGGAGGGAGGGAGGTAGGGAAGTGCCATCGTTGTCAGGATGGAGGCCACACACTTCATGTCAGTGGAATTGTCATGCTCTGATGCCTTCGTTAGGAGAGAGCGTGGTCTGTGCTCCATACTCCCCCCTCTTCCCATTCGTGAGAGAATCGTGTTGCGTTGCACTTGGCTAAGTAGATGAGAATGACGACATCGCCGCCACGTCCGGAGTGCATGAAATTTATGCAAATGCACGGAATTTCTATGAAAATTGTTTTATTTCATCCATCTAGTCAAGACTCACGACACACACACACACACATAAAGCAACGCTCGTGTCATTGTATTGTGCTTAAACAAGAAATTACTCATACCACATGTTGTGCGCTGTCTCCGCCGTACACTCCGCTTCCTGCCTGCCTGCCTGCCGGCCTGCTCGTCCTCGTCGTTTGTCGTCCCGTCAGTGTCCTGCTGTGTGCGCTTTATGCAAATTTTACCACTGTGCGCAACAATGTTATTAAAAAATGATAACAAGCCAAGGAAACAGCAGAAAAATGGCTACCAAAGCCATTTATTTTAGAGCGCGTCTAGACTATTGACTATGGTGTAAAAATCGGATTAAAGAAGTATTATTTATTGAGTTGTTCGAGTGGAGATGGTAACACGATTTTATGGTGTGGTTTTTAGGAGCTTGAATCCAGTGAAAAGTGCAGGAATTCGTATCAACGATCAACCGTTAAGGCAACAATAATAAATGATAAAAATGTAATAGTTCCCGCTGGTTCCTTATCCCTAATGCCAGCAGAGTAGTATTCGTATGCCTTTCCTAGTACGTGTATTCCATGGCTACTGGGAGACAAAGACAACTGTCAGTTAGATGTTTGTTGCGGCTTGCCCCTTGTCAACTTTTTTAGTGTTGCCTGCTGGCTCTGCTGCCACTCCTCTCTCGCTCTGCTCCTCCAGTTGCTGTTTTTGTCATTTGCATGCGTTGCGAGGCGGTTGGAAGAGTAGGGCGAGAGTCACATCAGCTAGGAAATTATGCAGTGAAATATGTTGCCATAGCGAAAGAAAAACAAAAAAAGAACCCAACGAAACAAAGCACGAGACACACAAATATCTACTTGCAGAGCAGTATGCCCCATAAATATGTGTATAAATGTACATATTATTAAATATATACCCGAGTGTATCTGAGCATCTGACAGACAGACAGACAGACAGACAGACGAAGTGGCAGCAATGCCAACCAACGAACCAACATGTTGCCTGGCAGCTCCTACAATACCTTCACAGTTGCTCCTTTCGCCAGACAAAACCCCGACCTCAAGTCAGAGAGAGTCGAAGAAGCATGTTAGCAATGTAAAAGGCATGTCAGAAATTCCCAGCTTGCCTTTCCCCCCCCCAACAGCATTAGTTTTGCATTTTGACTGGCAGGAATGTCAGAAATGGAGCATTTTGTACGGCGAAAACCATTAACCTTTCGAGCTGGACTGCGGTTAGTCCAGCAGCACTCTCTCTCACTGATTAATTGAATCTCTAACTCGCATTACTCGCATTTATGCAACGAATTTAAATTCCTGGAATATTGCAGACAATAAACTCGCATGTTTAGCGTTTAAAATTAATCTATTTGCACTCCATGCAATTTGTAGTGCGCTTTTCCAGCCAACAACTTTGCTTTCATCGACATTCTGTTAGCTTTTTGGTTTGTGGTTTTGTGTCAAAGTGTAATTTGTCATTTGCCTGGCATCCTGCCGCTACCGCTGCCACTTCCACTGCTAACTCGTATATCCTTTTATTTTTTGCTGGCCAAGCGTTTAATTTTTGACAATTTGGGTAACGGGTTGCCAGGGCTGCTAATTACAATGTGCAGCAGCAGCAGCAGCAGCAGCAGCAGCAGCAGCAGCAGCAGCAGCAGAGGAACTTTTGTCTGATTTCTGACAGGCGTCAATGCCGCATATCAATGTGGGGGCCTGGCTCGGCGTGCGATAAGAGCAGCTGCCACAGATTTGAGGCAATCATTACACACACACACACACAGGCACACCCCTCATGTGTGTGTGAGAAATTTAACTGCAACTTTATTGTTATTGTGAGCCATGTTGTCTGTAATTTTGTAGCTTAAATCCAATCCAATTAAGTGGCATGCGTAAGCCTTTCTGCCAAATGTCGACAACGACGACACATTGCCTCGTTTAACCCATTAAATGTCGCACAAACCGCACCAGCAAACAGAGACAGGAGAAACAGAATGAGAAAGGGACAGAGCACCTTCGGGCGGAGGCAGATAGCTCGCAGAGCGAGCGAGCAGCCAGAGCTGATAATTTCAATCAATTTTAAGCCAGAGACAAAGGGTGCACATCGGGCTAACCAATTTAGCCGTTTTGCAGTTGACTGCCTGCAATTACCGAGCTGAACATTCAATGGGAGCTCGCTTGACTCCACAACGATGCGTTCAGCAAGCAAAAAGAAAAAGTTTAATGGAGAAAACTATTGTGGGGAAAATCTCTATAGAGGATAAAGTTGAACATCCCAGCTCGTAGATGGTAGCTCCCAAAGAATGCTCATAAAAGTTTTCATTTCCAAATTGTAACTAAATTTCTTCTCCTTGAACTCTATTTACATTTTCAAATCGTTTAGTTCCAGTGAACTAATTTTTTCCTTTGCTTTAATGAAAGGTTCTACCCAACTCAAAGCGCGCAGGACTGCAGCCAATTAGTTGAGTCTCTCATGTGATAAACAGTTAGGCCAAAACTGAAAATAAAACCCATCGGAAATACGTATTTTGTGGCTGTGGCTGTGGCTCTGCTCCTTCTGCTTCTGGGTTTGTTGACGCAGGGCGCGGACCCCCAGCGTTTTCGCTTTCGATCGTGCCTGAATGCCGAGAGCAGAACACAGGCATAAAAACTAAAAGTAAAGCAGTAACAAGTTGCAGAAGTAGTCGAATGGTGGGTACCCTCTATAAAGAGACAGCAAGGTTTCAAATGTATTTCTATGACATGCGAAAAACTAGCACAGAGCACGGAGTTTGTTCATTTATCAACTCGAAAAACGATCATTAAGTCAAATGCCTAATTAATGGCTTGGTTTGGCTATAAATAGTTCCTTTGGCATATTTTGAGCATCAGTAAGAGCGAATCGAATATACCCTTTGGCTCCTCTTATGTGCTGCATGGCTTTGCTTGTGTTTGTGTGTTTTGGGCCAATTCTTGGTCACTTTGTTTTGATTCCGATTCCGATTCTGATTCCGATTCCGATTCTGCGGGGCTATGTTCTGCTGTTCTTGCGGGGTTTAGCTTTTATTGATTGTTTTTGTTGCTGTTGCTGCTGCCTGCGGATGGCTTAATAACGTTATTTTTCTCTGGTCATTGTACTTTTAATGGTCAGAAGCGGCACAGGCAGCAAACAAATCAAACACAGACGCCGTTTGCCTCTGGGGCGCTGTGCCTATTGCCAACTTTCGCATCGATCATGATCATCGTGCCCCCAGGTTGTTGCTGTTGCTGTTGCTGTTGCTCTGGCTGCCGCTGATGATGATGATGATGAACGTGGTCATGACAAAGGTTGTCCCTTTTTTTGTTGTTGTAGCAGTTGCTGTTGCTGTTGCTGTTGTCGTGCTGGTTGCGTGGCAGCAACAACTTATCGACGAAGTTTCCTGGGACTCTGAATAAGGATGATGCTACCGATGATGATGATGATGGTGAGATGGTTGTGGTGGTGGTGGTGCTGGTGCTGGTGCTGGCGGTGGCTCTTATAAACTTGAGCTTCTGGGTGGCGACGCATAACAGCTCGGACACACACAAACTCGACCATCGAAAGCTCTTTCATCGCATGACAAGCGGCCGAAACGTTTAAGAAAAAACAAAAAACAGCCAACAAGTTGAACAAAATCACGAGATACAACAAAAAAGCAACTGAAATTGTTTTATTCGTATTGATTTGTGTGTGTTCAATTTAAATGTTTATACAAAAGAGAGCCAGCCAGCCGCATGCGACTATCATTATGGGCAGACAAAATATATTTAACACTGAAATTATGCTATACAAATTACTAATCAGTGTCCAAGAACTTTGTTAATTAACAAGCAGCAAAAGCTGCGATTTTCCAAGCGAACAAATTTGAATGGAAGTTCCTTTCAGCCTTTTACCTTGCAGCTCCCGATGCAGCTTCCTTGTCGATTCATCATTAGCATAAGTGGCAATATTCTGTTGCATTCACAGCAAGGAAATCTCTTTTTATTTTTACACAATGGCCTCGGCTCTGCGCTGCAGCAGCAAATGAACAATTTTTAATGAAAGTTTGCGCTTCCTCAGCAGTTCGGAGAGGCAGACACGGAGGCAGAGTCAGGGGCAGCGACAGACAGCCAGAGCCTAATGCAGCTTCTGTGTTGGCGTTGCGAAAAGATTTTCCGCTGCAATTTCCAACGGAATGAATTGCTTGCCAATAATCCGCTGCGACAGTTGGCAAAAATGCAATTAAAAAATTTTCACTTTGTCGCTGGCAAAAGGAGAAGATGCCACTCCATGCTCCATGCCACTTGCCCCATGCTCCTGACTTCCACGTCTGCTCTTTTCTCTGTGTGTGTGTGTGTGTGTGTGTGTGTGTGTTTGAGATGGCCTTTTCCGATTTTGTTTTGCGTAAGTTTGACAGCAGCAGCAACGGCAGCCATGGAGCTGCCCCTGCCCCTGCCCTCTGACTGTAGCAAAGGAAAATTCTTTCATTTAATAAAATGCGTGCCAAGTTGACAATTTCCACTGAGCTGTTCCTTTAGTCGGTGAAGGAAGTGGAAGAAGGGCAGACCGGGCATGGGATAAGCTGAGAGTTTTAAAGTTTTTGATTTTGCCAAAGCCACGCCCCATCCATCTGTCAATCCACAGCCACTGGAGGCAGCACAGGTGGGCGCTGGGGAGTCGAGCTGTGTCCCCAGTCCCAGCTGTTGTTGTGCGGCCCGCGGCAAAGTTTTCGCTGCAAAAGGTGTTGTCATGTGCTGAAAACTAGAGAGCCGGACTGAGGCTTGGCCTGGTTCTAGGGCTGGATTGAAGTCTGGATTCTGCATGGGGATTTGGCAGTGTTTAAGGATCGTAAATGACACGAGTTCTTGGGGCTGATGTGGAGCAAGAAAGCGGCAAGCAGCTCTTATATGTTGGCCCTGAGTGTCCGTCCCTAGTTGCTCCATTTGTGGATGCGTGTAAACAAATGATCTAGGCCCGACGAAGACGAATGGAACAGAGAGGAGTCCTGAGTGCCTGTGCCTGTGCCTGTGCCCCTGAGCGGCGCCCAAGTTCAAACGAAGCCAAAGCCACCGAAAAACATGTAAAAAGCCAGAGCGGGACCACACACACGCACACCCTGGACGATGGTTGCTGGGACAGTGGCTCAGAGGCAAGAACAAAACAAAAACTCGGGCCACACTCCTCCTACCTGCTTCGTAGCTGCTGCTCCTGCCCTGCTCCCCTCCCTCCGCCTGCGCCCTCCTCCTGACCGTATTGATTATTGTGATCTGCCGTGTGCCCTGCTCTGTGGGTAATTATGCAGTCAGGTGGGGCAGGGGGGGAGGAACAGTTGGGGGAGTGGGGGCATGCTGCTGTCATTTATTTTAAACGATTCCTTTACACATGTCGGAGTCTGTCGCCGCCAACGTTGCCGCATTTATTTGTTGTTGTTTTTTGTGTCCCTTTCTGATGCCTCCGGTGGTGGCTGGCCGTTGTTGCCTCTTGTGCTGCTGCTTCTGTCGCTTGACGATGGCATGCCAATCATTTCGCGTTGATGAAGTGTGAGTGTGGGGCAAAAATGTTGTACCAAATATGTTTTGTATGTTGATGGCGGTGGGGTAGGGGTGTTAAGGGCAGCGAGAAGGGGGTGCCCGTTGCCCGTTGCCCGTTGATCGATTGGCTGTTGACTCCATCAGTTGGAAGGCGAATCGAAGTATTTTGTCAACATTTCGATTGCATTCAATTCGAATTCGAATTCACTTCACAGTGGCTCTGGCTGTGTGGAATCATTGAATACATTTAAATACCAAAACTTAATGCAATTTGCCAAGTGTTTGTTTGATTGTTCAACTAATTGCGAAAGCTTGAATCTCCCAAATGATTTTAATTTAATGTTTGCCCAAGGATTGCCTTTGATTGTACCGATTGGAGCTGTGCGTTACCTTTCTGGAAACTCTCTCAAGGGTACTCGTACGTGGGGGGAGCCTTGTTCTGTTACCCATTTGCAGTCAGCGGACTAACTGACTTGTTCCACCTCTTTGCCAATAATTAATTTGTTGAAAATGCAACGCCGTCTCGCTTGGGCCACCATCAGAGCCGCCCCAATCAGAGACAGGACAGGGCCTTGCATTATGCATGAGCCTGGACCAGGGGACCTCAACCTGAACCTGAACCTGGACATGGACCGATGCCGGAGACCCCTTGAGTAATGCGCTTTGGGGGAGCCTCCAAGGTTGCCCCGCTGTCAACTGTTGATGTTTCTCTCTGCCACTGCCTTGCCCTTTCCCCTTTCCCCTGCTGCTTCCATTTGGTTTCCCTTCTGTTGGCTGCCGCTGATTAAGTCACTAAAATTGTTGCCTGATTTTCTAACTAATTTGCTGTTAATTTGTTGCCTCGCTACCGCCAGACGCAATTCATTTCCTTCCTGCCGCAGCGAGGCAATTTTGTTGCAGTTTTTTGTACGTTTTGAATTGTCAGAATTCTGGGAAAGCCCCCAACAAACCCACACAAAGTTGCAGGCAGACGACAGGTGAACCCAGCGAAAGGTGCCGGCCGCTGGCCAGACAGGCGTCCACGAGCAATTTATGCAAATCAGCCAAAATGCAAGCGGCCTGCGAAAATTTGACAATCTTTTTTGGGATTTTCGTTTTTGCGCTGACGTTGGCGCAGTTTTGTGGCTGGGAATTACGGCTGGGGGCTGGTCAAGCACCAGATTGAGACATAAATAAGTAACAACAAATGTAAATACACATATGGCTGGGTTTATGCGTCCAAGGGAATGTTTTAAGAAATATTTATAATTATGTTGTGCCAGCAAATATAATAAATATCAGGAAAATATATTCCACACTCCATTCAGCAAATGTTTCTGACTTCCCCCGTCTAAGCTCCGCATAAACGATGATCAGATGTCGCAGCTCCAGCTTCAGCTACAAGATCGTTCGTGTTCCCCCCCTTCGTGCTTCTAATGTGCATTTGCCGTGTTGCTGGCAGCTCCGATTACATGGCGGTTGGCACTTTGGACGCTGCGCAGGGTGCAACGGCGGCAGATGGATGTGTGGCGCTCGCTGCTTGCCACCGAAAGTCACGTGCCGCGCATAAAAATATAAAAAATCAACGCATTTCATGCTCTTCATCTGTTTCTGCCTCAATTTCCACTTCTGACTTCGATGGCGGCGGCGACTTGTTCTGTTCTTGTTCTTTTTTTTTTCAATGAAATGAAAACGAAATTCAAAAATCAAAAAACAAAAAACAAAAAACTTCGCGGCGACACAGAACAGAAACAAAAACAGAAACAGAAACAAAACCAAAACACACAGAAAAAGGAATAAAAGAGAGAAAGCGGAGGGGAAAAACAAAGGAAAGACAGAGGCAGGCAGGGGGGGACAGCCTCATCAATGAGGAGCGGGCCCAAAAGTACGAACAAAAAACACAAAAAAAACATTAATTAAGGCGCAAATATACATACAAACACATACATACATACATATACATATGCTGAGTGTGTGTGTGTGTGTGTGTGTGCTCTTGCATGCGTATTTGTGCGTGGGGGAGAGACTTCGTGTCGTCTTCGTGCTTTATGGGGACTTCTTCTTCGCTTTGGGTGCTGCGCTGTCGCTGCCGCTGCCGCTGCCCTCTGCCACTGCTCGCTGCCGCTGCCTCAGCTAACGTCGCTGCTCGGTGCCATGCTGGCGCGCTATGCGCTCGGGCTTTTGGCTTTCTTTGCGCACGACTCTCGGGCATTTTGTGTTTGCACGTCAAGGAAGGCAGACGAGGCAAGCAGCAGCAGCAGCCCCGAAATCAGTGCCACTTCGTTTCCCTTACGTACGTTACGTATCGCGGAGAACGCGGAGAACTAGCAGCAGCCGAGCCGAGCAGCAGTGAAAACACCCGGGAAACGTGTCGAGCCGTGTCGCGTGCGTGTGTGTGCCTGTCCGTCCGTCCAGCAAAAGTTTCCAAAAAGGAGCAGCAGAAACAGTGAACAAAAGTTAACACCCTCCATCCTCCGCAGCCCCGACACAACTATGCGTGCCACAACAAATCACAATTTATGAAAACAACAAAAAGTAAGAGTGTGTCCATGTGTGTGTCTTCTGTGTGTGCGTGTGTGTGGTCGGCTAATTGCTCTTGCCTTGCCTGGCCTTGCCCTAACCCCAGCCCAGCCCGGCCACAGGTGGCACAACCCCTATTCGGCGGCCTCCTGCTGCCGCTGTTGCTGCATTCCATCCGCAGACCAATTGTTGCGGCACACGCAAATTTCGCAGAACGTTAATTGATTTTGGTGTGTGGCGTGCCACAGGCAGCGCCAGCGCCAGCAACCGAGTCAGAGCCAAAGGTCAGCGGGTAGCCGCAATTAGCAAATCTAACAGTTCCAAGAATCGATTTACTGCAGCCTCAAATTAATTGGGCGCCCCCAAAAAAACCCCAACAAAAACGTAAAACAAAAGAAAGAAAAGAAACAACAAATGCGAAGAGAAAAACCGAAAAGAGAAGACGACGGATGACGGACGACGGACGGGACGAGAGACACAGTGTTCCTCCCCTTAAAAAAGAGCGCAATATTTTCCTTTTCTTTTTGGCAAATTTTGCGGCAAGCCAAAGAAGTTGTCGCCGCACACAACGGCAAGTGGGAGACGGGAGCAGGGGGAGCAAAGAGGAGCAGGCAGCAGCAGAAGTGGGGGCAGACATCAGGCGACGTGTGTCAAAGGTTTGACAGGCCTTAATTGTGCAAAGAACAGCAGAGGAGGAGCAGAGCCCAGTCCCAGTCCCGAAAGAAGGAGAGCTGAAGGCCTCGGCTCATCGGATTAGTGCTAGAACAGTGCGTAGTAATGGATGGCAGATAGAACAAGGATTATGGAGTAGGGAAAATTGTCAAGCTATGAAGGAAACTCTGCCTGCTATTCCCCTTTTCCCACGCAGAGCTAAATCTCGAGTTATTGCAGAGAGTAATTCAATTCTTGACATTATTCTGGAATGCCTCAGCAGGTGTAACATTACCCTTCACTGTCTTTGATCTCAGCAAGAGCAAAGTTTCCTTTCCTACGCCAGAAGTACTCCAGAATTATTGCATAAAGTTTGCAGAGCAATTTCCCCACTACACCAAGCGAACACCACACAGAACGCACACTAAATTAAAGTTTAAACCAAAAGCCACAGCCAAGTTAAACCATAAACAAAAGTAAATCAAGGCAAAGCCTGAAGAGAGCAAGTCATTCGTCCATAGACTATACAGGGAGAGAGCGAGTAAAGTCGTTAATGCTGGCCAGGATGCCAGGACTCGTGCTGCTGCTGATGCTGCTGCTCAGCGGCTCGCTGCTGGCGGAGATCTCTCACTCACCGCTGGCCAGCAATCGAATCATCATGGGTCCAGCTGGCAGCGGGCAGCTGCCATCACCAGTGCACCCAATGCCACCCATGGCAGTGCCAACATCGACGACGACGACGATGACGACGGGTCGCTGTCAGAAGCTGCAGCGTTACCGCAAAATGCTGAAGGACATCGACGACGTGGAGGACCTGTATGTGGATGTGCCCGTGCACATTGCCCTGGAGGGGCGGCAGAAGAAGCGGTGAGTAGTGCGAGGGTCCAGGTCCTGCGTCTAATATGGCTAAGTGCGATGGCGACGCCGCCTGCCACACAAATCAAATTATGGCCAAACAAACACGAAAAGATGTCCAACGCCAAACTTGGGGGGCGCCTCAAAGGAAAAAGCGGGACAGCAAAAAATAATTTATAACCACGACGTGTGGCTGGCCAAACAAAAAAATAACAAAAAACCAAAGCCAAAGCCGAAGCCGAAGCTAGAGCCAGATTTCTTTTTTTTTTACAGTTGCCCATATAAGTACGTGCACACATGGCCATGTGTCTGTCTGTCTGCCGCTTCTTCTGCTTCTTGTGGGTTTTTTGCGGGCCTTACAGCTGCTGCCACATATAGTGGCGCACACTGGGACTGGGATTCCATGAATATTTGCGGGCTGCTCTCTGCAAATTCTCACTTGAAGTCAATCAGTAGAGGCTGCAGTCTCCTGGCAGCGTCAAATGCATATTGAAATATACTTGCCTCATTGCAATGCAATCAGAATTCCCTTAAGTGCCCCACTGGTGCCGCACCACTGTGCCACTTCAGCGTAACACGTGGCGTATGAGCAATGTTCCTTTTCCCAAGTTTCATTGCCACGGCAGGCCCACTGGGACTTGGGCCTGCCGCTGGGCCTAGCCCGTCACGTTTTCGCTTAGACAGGCCCGGCCAGGGATTTTCATTTCCATCATCTCCAATGGACGTGCACACCGTTCGACGGGGAGCCAGCAGCGTCTTATGGCTCCTCGCATAGCATTCGATCATTTCCCAGAGTGCTCTAGCAAACATTCAAATTAATGTCATCTCCTTTTTCGGGGTCCATTGCTGCGTTCCATTTTCTTTGGCGTTGCTTTTGCAGGTACTTTGCTCTGTTAGAGTCGCGCGACTACCGGCGAGTGCTCCAATTGCGACTCCCGACTGCATATCCAGTGACCAGCTTCAGTCCGAGTCAGTGTCAGACTTCGAGTACGTGATGTTCGTCTCGAGTTTGCCAGTTTTGGTGGAGCGTGTGAAAAGGAGTGCGAGTCGCCAGAGAGCAGTCGCGAGCGCAATTTATGGCGCGTGCAGTCATTAAGAGTTTTGCTAGAATCAGCAACGATCCGCCTACCAGTGCATGTCCCATCGGCATCGGCATATCCTGCCTTCCCTCTGTTGCCTGCCAATCAACTGCCGGAGCCGTTAATATTTTTGCGCAAACAAATCATAAATATTAATTTAACGACTTAATTCGACGGCACAATTCCAATTCCCCGATTCCCAATTCGATCATTCGAATCGTACCAAAACCACCACAGAAACAGCCACAGCGGCCACCTGTAGCAGCCGCCGCCGCTCGCTCTCGCTCTTTCAGCCACTCAGGCAGGCAGCCTCGACTATGGGTTACCCCTTTGGCACAAGTCATTTAGCTGCTTCACTCGAGTATGCCCCCCTTCTGCTCGCTGCTCTACAGGATATCAAAACAAAAATTCTGTTAATTCATATGTTGGATGTGGATGTTGTTTGTGTGTGTGTGTGTGTCGGTTGTTGCATTTTTATGTGCGCCGCAGGCTCAAGAGATGTAAACAACTTTTATTGCACTGTCCACTCCCACACAGCTCCCCCTCGCGGCTGGCCTGCCTGGCCTGCTTTATGGCGTGAAACTATTTATTTGTAAGCGTATCAAAGGAGCAGCAGCAGCAGCAGCGGCCACGGCAAACAATTTGCAATAAAAAGTTGTGCATAATTCTTTGTTTTTCCTTTTGAGTGAGTGAAAAGAACGAATGGCAGACCAATTGCCCCATCATCATCGACAGTCAACAGTCAACAGTCATCGGCGTCGTCATCATTCAGAGCAACAGAAAATATCTCCTATAGTGGGTATACCTTGTAGCATAGTAAAGTATTTATAGCCCTGGCCACAGTACGAAAATACACGGGGCAGCAGACAGAAACTGAAATTGGAATCAGAATCAGCTTCGGCATCGGCATCGGCATCAGAACCAAAGCGAACCGCGATGCACGGAACAGACACAGGGGCGTCGCAATGCGTCGCTCAATTTGGGTGCGAGTCCTCTTAGTCAGACATTGAGGCGCATAGTTAGATGAGTTAGATGGAGGCAGTAGCACGGCATAGTTCAATAGTCTACAGAGGCCCAAGAGGTGCCACTAAGTGCGCCCATTTCGGTGTGAGTAATTGAGTTTTGTGTCGCTGTGTCTGCCTCTGACTGTCTGTGTGGACATTGGGCATTGTTGTGGGTCTGAATCACTCAGCGGCACAATAGAGATATCAAATAATGTGCCCACTATCGCAAAACAGGACTCCAAGTGAAATGTGAGCTTTATTTACATCAAAGTCTAGTCTCGATGGATGAGTTGATGCATTTGGAATGCCATTTTGAAAGGCCATTGTGGCACTCAAGACTCTGTCTTTCCAGAGAATTTCCCCCACACAACGATAACAGATTTATGGCATCTCTTTCTCCACCATTTATTATAGATTTAATTCAAATTTGCAAAGTAATTTTCCAATTTGATTTTAGCTTTTCGCTGCTCAAAACATTTGCCTCCATGCGGAGCAACTTTTCACGTATCGAGCATGTGTGAGGCGAGGCGAGTTCGAGTAATTCCTATTTTCATATCGAAACTTGTTCAATCCGATAAAGTCGAGGATATTTGTTTTGGATGCTCTAACGTTCTTTATAGACTGTGCTGGCAATCAGCGCGATGTGCTACTTATAGGAATGTCTCCTTAACTTCTTGTACTTTATCTCTGTTTTTCGGTTTTTGGAGTTTTTTTTCCGCTGATGCTCTCTGGGTGTTTTCTCTAGCTGAAGCTGAAGCTGAATGCTGATTGTCAATTTGCGGAAAGTGGAGGGTGGAGGGTGGAGGGTGCCAGGGGGGTGTTGCTCCCCTCGCCGACTGCCTGCCTGCATCTGCCTTTGTTGCTGTTCATTTTTGTTGCCTTCTTCGCTTGTGATAGTTGCAAAAATAGAATTTTGTCTCTGATTTTAAGTATTTCGCGTGAAAAGTAACAGAACAAGCAGCGACCAGCCCCAGCCCCAGACCCAGACCCAGGCCAGACCGAGCCAGAGACCAGACACGAGACACAGAAGCAGACCAAAGACCAGACCAGACCAGACCAGACGACGCAAACGACAGAAGACAAGGAAGACCACGTTGGGGTTGTCTCTCAATTGCAAATTTATGGGAATTGAGTCAATTTTTATCGCTAGCTACTCGGAGTTTGTTTTAGTTTTTCCCTCTGGATTGTTTGTCTATCCAAAGCTAAAGCCAATCCCCCAATCTCTAGAGAACTTTGCGTCGTTTGACTGGCGTAAATCGTATGACTGGAGCCACTTGAACTTGACGCTCCCACTGGCTCCTACGCAGCTTTCCCGCCTCCTTCGTCCTTTTCCTGCGAGTGCGAGTGCGAGTGGCACTCTGCTGCTGCTTAACCTGCAGCCTGCACGGCCAGTAGCGAATCATTAACTCACCCAAGAAGGCCACAGAGGAGCAGAGCACACCCACGCCGAGAATGCCAAAGGGTCCCTTCAGGTGCTCCGTGGTGAGGACAATGGCATTCTCGGCAAACAGTGGCCGCATCTTGGCAATGCGATTCAGATAGGTGTTGTTGTAGCGGAAGTCTGCGTCGATCTTCTGGAATATGCCCACGTCCCGCATGGAGCGGATGATGCTGTTCATTTCGAAGAGAAAGGGGAAGCCCGCCTTCATGATCATCTGCACGGGACTGGTGAAGACATTCTGCGGAAAGGCGAAGATGTCGTCGGCCAGGGCACTCTGCAGCGTGTACATGCGATTGCTGAGGATGCAACGTTGGCCCCACTTGACGGTCAGCAGGTTTTCCGTCTTGGGTATGAACTCCGGCGAGACGTTGTACGAATTGAAGACCCACATGTCTTCGTCGTTCTCGAACCAATCGCGACTCTCCTCGTGCCCGCCAAAGGGTATGCCGGCGGCCATGACCTCCGTGAGTGCGTCCAGCTGGTGCAGATAGCCGGGATCCTGGAAGGTGGCTATCATCTTGGACGAGTACGTGGCCACCACGTTCAGGCCGTACAGCGTGAGGGCCATGAAGAAGAGGCGCGTGGACTGGCAGACGGGTCGCTCCTGCACGGCCACCGAGATGGACACCGCCAGCGCGTTGATGGCCGTCAAACTGATTTGCTGGAAGTAGTCCGGCTCCGGCAGCAGGCTGACCAGCACGAACCAGAACAGCCAACTGATCAGCAGCACCACAATGAAGCCAATCCAGGTGCTGGGCTCGAAGATGCCGACCATGGCCTGCCAGGCGGGCCGGCGATCGGCCACCTTGATGTAGAAGGTGTGCGCATCCTGCAGGTAGCAGTCGGAGCCCCAGAAGAAGTCGGCCACCTCGTTGTCCGGATAGTAGCCGCCCATCACAAAGTCACACTCGCCATCGGTGAGCTTGCCCAGCAGACCGTTCCAGTTGCCCGAGCTGTCCATTTCCCCGCGTGACTCCAAGCTGCACGTTTGGTTGATCTGTGAAGGGAGGGAAACGTGAATATAAATGGGAGCTGGCAGCTGGGAGCTGGGAGCGCCGAGTGCTCACCGTGAACTGCAAACGGCTGCGCATGAAGCCCAAGATCCTCATCTCGATGCCCAGAATGCAGTCAGCCTCCACGAATGGCGCCGAGATCGAAGCGCACACGAAGAAGGTGCAGTTCTTGGGACTGAAGCCCGAGATGTAGTCCGTCATGGCAGCGTGCACGGCTGTGGGGCTGGGGAAGAGCTGCCCGTCGTGGCACTGGCCCACGCTCTGCACACTGAGGATGCGGCAGTCCACGTTGCTGTAGTAATCGTTCACCAGCAGATTGTAGTCCAGCGCGGAGTCGGCGTATATCAGCGCCACACGGTGCACGTAGAAGCTGCTCATGAGCTCGCTGAAGATCTGGGAGGCCACGCGCAAGGGTCGATTGTGCACTTGGGGATTGTGGAAGAGCACCAGGAAGCGGGCGCCCGGATTCCACGAGCGCATTCGACTCACGTAGCGACTCATGAGGCTGAGCAGCCGCTCGACAGTGTCCACAATGATCACATAATTGTCGGCCAGCAGCAGCTCCCCGAAGTTCTTGTTCTTTTCCTTGTTTATCAAGTGATCGGAGATGACGCGCAGCTGGAAGAGCTCCGAGCGGTGCGGCTCACCCGCCTGGGTGACCGCCTCATTGATGAGCTTGTGGAAACCCTCCTGGATCTGATCCGCGGGCGTGGACAGGTTGAAGGCATTCGTCAGCATGAGGTTGTAGGAGCGGGTGAAGCGTTCCCGGGGATTCCGATAGAAGAAGATTTGCGCAAAGCTGTCCAGGCAGTCCACGCCCGCACGCCAGGTCTCGGGGCCCAGGTCCTTGGCGGGCAGCATATAAATCACCGTGTTGGCCGTGTCATTGGCGGGGTTCACGATGGCGTAGACGAGGAGCAACCGTTGCAGCAGCAGCAGCAGCAGCAGGCAGATCGCACTCTGGTAATTTGACCACATTTTGTCTGTCACGCTGAACGATGGGAAGTCAACTGTGTCTGCGGGGCCATGTCTGTGAATCCTGCGCGCTGCATGTGATGTGCCGCACACCCTACACACGAATGGTTCCGCATATGTCCTGAGTCATCTGCCCTGGGAGTTTGTTGCCAATTTATGGGCAGCTCCCGCAGACAATTTCGATTCGGGGGCCCATTAAATCATTTCACAACGAGCGAGAGCGCATTCAACTTTCGTCTTTGGCTGATGTTTGCCTTTTATATAATTGACTGCTGTCATCAGTTGGCCGCCAACGAGGATACTGCCACAGTGGCAGTGGCAGTGGCAGAGGCAAACAATTGCAATTGCAACATGCGAGGCTTAAATTAAAGCAAATATTGGCTCAGTCGCGTCGGCGCCCAGTCCCAGTCCCAGTCCCGGTGGCCGCCAACAATGGTCGAATGCATTAAAACACTCCATCACTCTGCCCGAGAACCTTTTGGCAGGCTAGCCAAAAACAGACACACACACACAGCCATAAACCATCCACGGACACGGACATGGACATGCACATGCACATGAACATCCTTTTGCTGCGGGGGCGACGCTGCTTCTGCGGGGCAAATGGCGTTGGCCGGAAGTAGCTGGTCATAAAAATAAAAACTTGAGATGGCCCCGCCGGCCATCAGCCAAGTCAATGAGTCATTTGCTGCAATGGCCAATAGCTATCCGCACTCCAACTCCATCTGCCGTCCCGTATCCTGCAGCATCCTTGACTGCCCATCCGTGTGGGTGTAGCGGACGGCGCAGCGCATTTGTCTCTGCCATTTGTCATTAGAAGAACTGATCGTAAATATCTCATTTAATTACAATGCAGCAGCACATGCCATCAGGCAGCCAGTCCAGTGTCCAGCCTCGGACTGGGGCACAATCTTTGGCTGCAACAATGTTGCACAAACAGCAACAAGGCAGAGGCTGGGCAAACAAATGGGAGTAGGTCGAGGCTGGGATGCTCTTTAGCTTTCCTTTGACTTGCCTTTGGGCTTGCATTTGTTTAGCTGCAGCTTGAAGCTGCCTTCCACGCTGCTCCGCAAGCTTCCTCCTCCTCTGGTTAGGGTATAACTTAGCCCCAAACCCGCTGACTCATTTGGTTCACTTGGAAGTCGGCTCTTGGGACACAGGGCCTGTCCTTCAGCCAGAACAAATTGCGTGTGATAATTTAGTGTCATCATTTTTGACAAAGGGCGTTAACAGCTCACTTAGTCCAGCCCTTTTTCAACTTCCCCTCACTCTTCTTGCAGTTTTGTGCTGAACCTGAACGTCTCTACGCCGCTGACGATTCTCTTTTCGGTGACCGTGGGCCGCAAGATGTACTACAATCAAACAGGTAAGCAGCAGCAACAACTTCATCATCATCATTGTGATCATCAAACGATTCGCAGCGAATGTACTGCGACCAGCAGCCGTTCCACCTGGCCCTGGCATTGCTGTGGGCAGTCTGGTGCTGCCCTGCGCCCTGCCCGGCCAGTACGATCTCTTTGTGCAGGCGCGACAGGCCGGCGCCCTGAAGGTGGACGCCCTGGCGGAGCATCCGCAGCAGGCCTGGCCGCTGCTCAATGAAACGCATCGCATCCACATTCGCACCCACAATCGTGTGCGGAAGCGCCAAATGGTTGTCAAATGGGATCGAAGGTGAGTGAGGAGACACCGAAAAATGGAGTTATGTGGCGCTAATCCCTTTTTTCTTCGCAGCAAATTCGATTATCATGCGATGCACTATTGTCTGGTCATTCAGCGTATGGTTAGCTCGCCCTTTCGCAATCCTTTCGCCAACTTCTGCCAGGCTGTTGGCGCTTATGTGGAGCAAAATCATCCAAAGGCCACGGGCTGCACCAGCGGTGGCAGTCCCCTGGATCTGGTCTGGGCCACGCCACCAAAGCGCGAACGTCGCCTGAATCCTCGCCACAATCTGCACATTGTGTGCACGGGAAAGCGACGCCAGCAGGTGCTCCGCCGTCTGCTGCCGAAGAGCAGCTACCAGCTGGATCTCTACGGTGTGCATCAGAGTCGCCAGAACCTCACGATGCTGCTGAGCAGCAGCCAGGTGAGCTTCAATCGCACCCAGCCGCTGGCCCTACGACAGCAGTCGCTCAATCTGCTGAAGATCGGGGGCCAGCATGGGATGCAGGTGTACAGCTTCAAGGTGCCGCAAATGGAGCCGCCACCAGCCTACATGCGGCATCTGTTTCTGCCCTGTTCGGGCAGCGAGATTCGCGTGAATCTGCTGCGCCAGCGCAATGAGGTGATCCGATCGGATGCCTTCTACCGCCCCACGTATCTGCGACAGGATGGGGTCCTGCCCGGCGAACGCTACTTGATGCGCTTCGAGCCCAGCAACGAGGATGAGGCGGTGCGTGCCCAGAAAGTGTTGGTGAGTGGGAATTAACAGAGCCTTTAGGGAGTTGCCGGACTAAGCGAGGGTTCTACTCCCCTCCTGCAGGTGGCTGTGAGCAGCGAGCATTTGTTCCGTGATCTGCCGGAGCTGCCGCTGAACATCAGCGTCTTCAATGTGCGCACGAGATGCAATCGAGCGACCATAGCCTGGAATGGCTCACCCGATGAGCGGGAACTCAGGTAACGCCTAGGAACTGACCAATAAACTGGCCAAAAGGTGGCTCATATTTGCTCTTTGGTTGCAGCTACTGCATCATTGTGTTCAATCTGCCGCAGCGCAACCGCAGCGTTGTGGATTCCACCAACTATTGCATGGACTTTGTGCCCAAACAGGTGATGCAGTACAAGAACTTCCAGTGGATGACTTGTCGAGAGCGACAGCAGAGGTAAGTCAGAGTTTCCCTCGATCTTTCCTCTCTTCTCATGCTTTTTGCTTCGCAGCTCCGACAACATTGAGACAGAGACCATCCTCAATCTAATGCCCGGCTCCAGCTATTTGGTTTATGTGACGGCAAATCTGAGCATGGGCAAGCCGCTGCCCTACCAGACGCTCACGCTGCACATGTCCAGCCAGTGCCTGGATGGATCCCACGAGACATACTACTAGCTGGAGGACCAACTGGAGTACCCAAAAAGAAGCTTCGCTGCATTTTCAACTACAAATACCACAACAAATAAGCAAAAGCAAGAAACTATCCGTCGTTGTAAAGCTACCTAATATCGAATAATCTATCCATTATGATAACTGCAACTATCCTACACAAGTACTCCACTACTACGCTGGTTAAAAGACTCTA
The DNA here is from genome assembly GCF_008121235.1 of Drosophila subobscura. Classification (NCBI taxonomy): domain Eukaryota; kingdom Metazoa; phylum Arthropoda; class Insecta; order Diptera; family Drosophilidae; genus Drosophila; species Drosophila subobscura. The sequence continues at coordinate 14,825,932 of NC_048531.1, read as the reverse complement.
AACTCTAACTATACACACACAATACTTTATTCTACACTTATCGATGTTCGTGGCAAATGTTTGTGTGAGCGATTGGCAGCTTCTGGCTGTGTCTGTGTCTGTGTCAGTAGCTGTGTGTCTGTGCGCGTGTCTGTGTGATTTGTGTTTGTGTTTGTGTTGTGTTGCCAACAGATTCCAAGTATTTGCGAGTGCTTAGTTTTGTAATTCTCGATTGTAGCTAGCCATAAATGTTTGTATAAAATGTTTCCTTTGTCCCTCCCTTTGCCAGCCTGTTTAGTTTTAGCACTCTTAAAAATAAGTTTTACGTTTAGGTTTCGTTTTCCCCTAGGCTTTTGCTGTTAAGTTTCAACTGTACTCAAAGAATTTTTGTATAATTTTTGTAGCTAAGCATAATTATATAGATATTATCTCTACTATATATATTATACACACAATATATCTGTATGTATGTTGTATTTTTTGAAGCTGAACTTGTGCAACTTGAGGTGGACAATAACAAAAACAAAATGTGCTATAAATGGATAGATATAAATCCAAGAAAATGTCGCAAAATATATATGAAATCAAAGCTATATCAACAATGTTTTACTTGAGATATTTAGGGGTGATGTGGGACTATTTCCATGGCCAAAAGTTGACTGATTTTATTCGTGTTTGCTTTACTATTATGCTGCCCCCCGCTGTACATTCATTTGTACAAGGCATTTGATAAGTTTTCTGCTTTATTATCATCATCATTTATTCATCATTCATCCATCCATCCATCCCATCCATTCTGATGCGAACAATTATGACAACCGATAGCTATCTGTGGGACTACCGAATGTTGAATGGCGCCCGATAAGCAACGGGCACCGACGAAGCGATAATAGCTGGCAATCGGTAGCCAGAGTTATAACAGAGTAAAACCCCATATCTGTCGTAAAACTGTCCACAGTTTTGATGCGAAAGCTGGCGAGGCAAGGCGCGCAAACTGGTTGCATACTTGTGGGCTGCCCAGCTGGAAATGGCGCTTCTGTCGTACACTTGGCAGCAGTTGGAGCTGTACCTGAAATGGGCCTTGGGCAAGAACAACACCACGGTGACGGAGAGCCCTGCCAGCGAGCCCTATCCGGGCATATTTGTGGAGGATCTCAGCCAGTTGAATCGCCTCAAGCGGAACGCCTTTATGTGCGTTGTGGGCTCCCTGTTTCTGATGGCATTCTTTGGCAATCTGAGCACCATCTACGTGAACACTCGAAGGAAGCTGCGTCCGTTCTTTCGTGCCTGTCTGCTCTCGCTGGCCTGCTCCGATCTTGTTTCGAGTGTGTTCTGCAGCGTCTCGTACATAGCCCAATTCCATGCGGAATATCTGCAGTTGTGGGTGAGTTTTGAGTTCAATCTTTTGGCAAACTTTTGTTGTATGTTTTCCCCCCAGACCATTGGTGGATTTATGTGCAAGTTTGTGCCCTTTGTGACCACCACATCGGTGCTCTCTGGCAGCCTGACACTCGTGGCCATTGCAGCGGATCGCTATCTGGCCGTGATGCGGCCAGTGCTGGGCTTCTGGAACCCTGACATTCGCTTCAGCTGTCTTATCGTTGGCCTCATCTGGCTGTGCTCCATTGGCGCCTCAGCGCCACTGATTGGCATCTACAAGTACCAGAAGATCTATCTGCTGGAGATGGAGCTGAAGCTGCTGACAACCGACGAAGGAGAGACCGATGAGAGCCTGGAGGTCACCGAATTGGAGCTGGTCAGCATGTGCCTGGCGGGCGACGTAAGTCAAAGGGCAGATTATCGCACTAAGTGGGGTTCTGAGTGATTACGGGGATTATTATCTTATCGCTGAGCGTGGGAAAAACATTTATGCATTGGTTCTATATTTATGCGCAGCACAATGAAGGCCTCTTCTACGTCATATTGTTCACCCTAATCTTCCTGCCCTGCATCGTGAGCTTCCTCTGGCTGAACGCGGTGATTGCGCGGCAGCTGTGGGTGCGGCGCCACTACCATCAGCAGCAGCAGGACAGCCAACAGGATCAGGCGGGTCAATTCAAGTCACTGCCTGCCAGCAATGGGGATCTTCTGATGCCCTCGACCCTGGCCAGTGCGATGGGTGTGGCCCTGCCGTTTGTCATCGACAAGCCGCCTCTGCCCTCAGTGCCCTCCAGCCCGCAAGCGCCAAGGAGCAACACGAATGAGGCGCCACCACCGAGTGGCATGGGACCAGCGGCTCAGGCTCGCGAGGCACGCCATCGGCGCATGGTTGTCGTCGTGATTCTGATGATGGCCGTCTTCATTTGCCTGCGTCTGCCCGCCTGGATCTTCCTGATTATGCGCCTCTACGGCTCCTACTCGGATCCCGTCGACTGGCTGCTGTACTTCAGTTTTGGCATCCTGAATCTGCTCAGCTGCGCCTTGAACCCGCTCTTCTACACCTTCCTCACGCAGACCATTCGCACCGTTTCCCTGCTGAAGCAGAAGACCAGGGACATCCTTTGCTGCCGCCGGGCGGGTCGCGGCCAGGACGTAGCCATGCCCACGGAACCCTCGGAGCCAGCCAAGCCGTTCAGCCTGGGCTGCTGCTGCTGTGGCCTGCCACAGCTGACCATCACCTGGCGCTGTCAGCCCGCGCGCGATCCGCCAATGACCAGCGCAGTGCAGGAAGTGGAGCCATCTGCCCAGCGGGCAGTTGAGTTGGAGGCCGACCCGAGCAGCCTGCAGCGTTTCTTCAGCTTCAAGCACGACGTGTTCACCGTCTACAATCGCCGCGACGATTCCCAGAGTGCGTCAATCGAGTCGTCCGCCTGATAGGCAGCGTCATAAATCACTAGAGTGCATTGCCACAGACTGGGGGCTAACGGTTAGCAGAGATTATTGATTGATTAATGGCGTGATTAATGTTCCAGCCCCTCCCTCCGCTCCGATCCAGGCCGCGCAAATGATTGTCACGGCTGCTGATAGCTGCATATGTGTGCAAATATGTAAATAAAATAACCTCAACCTCAACTCATTAGAACTCTGAAACATTTTTAGCGTTATTAATTTTAATTTCGGTGACTTAATAAGCTAATTAGCTGGTTACTATTCACATGTACTTCCGTTAGCAAAACAATAGTAGAACAATTTCCATTAGAGATTAAACATCAGACTAACTAATTAAAAGTCAAAAGTTATTCATGCAGGTCGCCGAAAAGCTAAACGAAATCACGCTCACTCGCATACTCTCTGCTGTTATTGTGCGGTAAACCAAAAGCTTTCTCTCTCTCTGCACCACATATGACGCCGCTCGCTCTCTCTCTGCACAACATACGAAATGCGTTGGATCTGCGGCGTGCTTTCGCTCTCCCGCTCTCCGGTGCGCAGATCATGAAACTTTATCAGCAAGCTCGGCTCGAATGCCACTCTCTGGCCATCGCATGGCATTATTTCCGTCTGTTCGTGGCGTTCACTGCGAACGAACGGTTTTTGACTCTTCTCAGCGGAGAAACGCGTTTGGGCTTCCATTGAAGAGACTCTGTGAAGCGGGTGAAATCTACGACAACAGCAACAAATAAAGCAGAAACAACGCGTTTGTAAAGTGCATGCCAAAAAAGAAATATAAATACGAGTGTACTTATTGTATTGTATTGCATTGTGTGTGGGTAGTAAAAGCTTAAACTAAACACATGAAACGTAAATAAATGAGGCCAATCAACAAAGGAGAGTCGCGAATTATGGCACAATATTGTCTATAAATAAAGTGTACCCGCCAAAGCCAAAGCAAAAGAAAGAAAAAGCGAAACAGAGAAAGATAAAGGTAAAGAAATAGAAAACGAAAAGCCCCAGCCCAAGCCCAAATCAAAATCAAAATCCAAAGAACAAAAGCAGGCCTCAGTGCAGCAGCTTCGGTTCGGTTCGCGGTCGCTGTGGGTCAAGTCAACTGAAGAACGAAAGTTCGTCGCGTCCGTCTCGCCGGTGAGATTGTGTTTGCACAAAGCAAAGCAAAAGCCATATTGATCGTTGGTGAATTTTTTTGGACAGGTATGTAAGTGCGGGAAATCCAACAAATCCATTGAGCTGCATTGAGCAGGTGTTGGTGGCTGTCAATATTTTGGTTTGAAGCGGTCGTTTCTGTACAAACCAGTTGTGGTAGTTTTCTTACTGTTTTTTACTGTTACACATTTCGTCAGAAGCGCAGGAAAAACACGTTTGCGCATTTCACTTGGCGGTGTATCGGCGCTTGCCTCTTGCTACCTCTTTTCCCTCCTCCCCCTGACTGGGACTGTCACGCATGCGCCGCAGACCGAAGATTTTTCTGAATTGCTTGCAAAATCATGAGTTATGCTGTAAAGCTGTCATCTCATCCGTCTGCACTCTGTTTCACTTTTCTTCTCTCTCCATCTCTTCTCATAAATATCCCACTCTTTCGCTCTCTGTATTGCCCTCTCTCTTTCTCTATTGAATTTGTATTCATTTGGCATACGCAAGACTTCTTGAGCGGCTGGTTACGCAGCGCTTTCATTAGTTTTGTCCGTCTTTGGCATATTCTGTGTATCTGTATATGTTGCTGTCTCTGTTTCTGTTGCTGTTTCTATTTGCGTGCAGTTTGCTGTGCGTGTCAGGTATTCGGCGGGTGCATATTTAATTAGCTCTTGCTAACCAAAACCAAAAGCAAATAAATAGGCCAGTGTTTGGTCATGACGAGGCTATTCCAGTGACCATCTACATAAGCACAAACTCGCATACGAACTTGCACGAATACCGAAGCTTGACCATGAATATCAATCAATAATAAATCCCAGAAATTTCGGGGTGTGGATTTCAGATCAACGAAGAAGAGAGCGAAATGGGAAGAGAGATCGATCAGACATTTGCTGTTTAATTTGCCACACTTTACATTGTTTTCCGTGAAACGTGCCTTAAATGTTTCTCACAGCAGTAGAACGAATTTCTTCCTTGGCTTGGAACTCACAAAAATGTCAATTGAATGCAATGCTTTTCAGAACTAAAAGCTCCCTGTCGTGCTTTTCATTGTGAAATCCAAGCATACATACATACATACATACATATGTACATAAATACATACATAAGTACATTTGTACATTTTTTCCCATTTGGTTAAAGGCATTTCTGGAAAACAAAAGAAACTTACTTTCGTTTTCATTTCATTTCCATTCCATTCCGTCTCCCTTCCCACCTAGGGGTCGTCTGCCATCTCTCTCCTAATTATTATAAAACAAGAAATGTTCATTAAATCATTACATGCAGCGTGACTGCCTGACTGCCTGCCTGCACCGTTATACAATAGACTCTAAAAAAGACAGAGGACAGAGTCTGAGATAAAAGCCAAACAAGCGTTGGGTGTGGGTTGCGGGGACTGGCTGGTTAGCACATTCCAGAGTAGAGTGCGGGGTACGGGGCCAGCCACGGGGCGCGCGAGAGAGAAAGAAGAAATTATACGAGCATTATCAAAAATATAATTTCTAAAGAAAGTGAAAGTTTTCTTTTTGGGGAGCGTACAACATTTTTGACTTCTTTTTCTTTTGGAATTACCGTTGCGCCGGGAGCTGATTTCATTGTGCGTTGCCCCGGCCCTTCGTCTGCTTCGTCGGGCCCTTCGTTGGGTTGGAGAGTGGGGGAATCGTGCCCTGAATGAAGACGACTCTGAATGGGAAAGGAAAGCTGAGAACCATCGGATGCAGATGTTGTGCCAAAAATCCACTTACCGACCACGTGCTGCCAGCCATAACCGATACGATACGTAAACCGGTTCGCCCCAAGAAACATTTATAAAAATAAAACCAAAAACATTTATGCGTTTGCTTAGTTTTTTGATAGTTTTGTAATGTCTTTTGTTGGCCCCGACAGGCTGTTGGGGTTCAAGCATTTTGTTGGCTCTAACTTGACCTGCATTCAGCTGGAAATTAGTGCTGTCCCCCAGGTCCAGCATTCAACCTTGTCCACAAAACGAGTTTTGCAGTGTGTTAATAATGCATATTTTTGAAGTGAAGTGAACCCTGTGATCTGCCTGAGCGACACTTTCGATTTTCGCGCAAATCGCAATGGTAAATAAAAAGTTTTTGGTTTTCATTATGCACCGAGACGATGACGATTTCACTCTGAGGAGAGGCCAATGTACCCCAAGCCGCGGACCCAACCACAGTCCAAGTCACAGCCCCAGTCCCATCACGCAGCCCAGTGGCTCAACTGCTTCGCTTTGTTTGTCTGGGCAGCCCAATAGATGAGGCCAAGAGGTACTTTAAGGCACGGGGGCATGTCTGGATGACATCCACTGCGATGGCATTGAGCTCTGCTGAAGGTTGGCTGGAGGCAAACGAATCAATTTGCTTTATTTGTTTGTTTTGATTATACGAGCTGTTGGCTGCTATGTTGTTGGCATCGTGTCATGTGATACTCATAGCTGGCAATTGAGTGGCATAAAAAGATACAATTTAGCTTGCTCGTGTTCATAAAAGAGGAGCATATTTAAATGAGATATTTACCCATTCATAGGCTGGAAATATTCGTGAATTTGTCACTCAGTTAGTGGCATAGCTTGAGCTGTGTATAGCTGTCCAATCTGCCTCAAATGCTGATAAGAATGTTGTTGATTTATGTGCCTTATGCATCTTTGCTCTATTATTCACACTGATAAGTGCTGGCAGCAGCTTGATAACCCTCTCTGGGCTCTCTGCAAATGCTATAATTAAATAGTTTAAATCTTATTTAAAGCGCAACTATTTGTTTTCTAGTGGAGGGAGCTGCTGATAACTAGAAGCTGAGCAAAACAATAAATAAAACTGACAACCCACCAGCCATTCCTGCACACAAAATAAAAGCACGCGAGTCATGGGGTCCAGTGAGATACAAATGTATCTGTCAATCCAAATAACAGCGCTGCAACAATTTCATCTAATGTTGCATGGAGGCGTCAAGTGGTGGCAGTTGCCTGGCTACCGATGATGCTGCTGCATGCCCCTTGTGCTGTGCTGCGCTGCGATGTTGTGGGTGCTCTGCCACATGTCTGCCATTTACAGCTAACGAGATTTTAAGTGCTGTCAAACGCTGATGAAAGGCAGGGGCACATGCCATCCCAGATACCGATACGCTATAAGCAAAATGTTTCAGGACTTTGATTGAGCAACACACCAGTAGCAGGCAGCCATTTCCTTAATGCTCTTTTATTTACTCTTTAAAAAACGCACAATTTATGTTATGACAGCCGCAAAAGTTATTTACGATCCCCCCGTACAAGAAATTACATAAATTGCTTCATTTTTTAGTGGGTCGACAAACTGAAAAAAACGTCAAAAGCAGGAAAAAGAAACTGCATATGAAAAACCGAAAAAGTTGATGAAGGAGCGCAGCACTCCTCTGCTCATAATGAAACCCGTTTCACATACAATAATGACTCTTCCAAATTGTTGTCTCTGCTCTTTGGGTATACCCTCGGATGTAGGTCAAGCCGACTGCTGTGGAACTGGCCGATCCAGAGGCAGAACGTCACCAGCCCAGCAATTATGACACAGCAGCCACCATGGCCGAGTCCCAGGGGAAACTGCAGGCTCATCGCACTCATGACAGTCGCAGCTCTAACGCTGCTGCCAGAGGGTAAGTGGAGCACCTCTCCAACAATTGGGAGATCGCTTCTCTAATGGGAATTTCCACTTGCAGCTGGAGCACTCCCCTTTCTATTCCCACGCTTCAGGCCGCAGATAAACTGGACGCAGCCGCCGCTGGAGCGCTGGGTGATCGAGGAGCAGCCGCGCAGCATTGAGCCGCACCTGGATCTGGTCAGTCATCCGAATCGCACCCACAGTGCGGCCACCTCGGGCGATGGCTCGGACGCAGAGTTCCTCCAGCGGCTGGTCAACATCAGGCACAATCAGACCTCCACCTCCCGCATGCTGTGGTACGACGTGGGCTCTGGGGACGGGCTCGTGTATCCTCCGTTCGTGGACAAGGCACTGAAGCTGCTCAATCTCAAGCAGGTGGCCTTCGAGATCGAGAACAGTGTCATGTCAAAGGTCACGTGCACGGCCTGCCGCGCCGGCTCCGGCATGCTGCAGCACCAGATCCAGTCGGGCAAGACCGACGCGGAGCTGATCCGCATGATCTCGGACTACTGCACCAATCTGAACATCCAGAGCGCCCGCGTCTGCCAGGGCGTGGCGCAGCTCTTTGGCAGCGAGCTGATCTACGTGATCAAGCGGGTGAATCTCAGTCCCGACGAGCTCTGCAGCTTCATCATTGGCGATGGCTGTGGCGATGTCTACAATCCGTATCACGAGTGGGAAGTCATCTTCCCGCCGGTGCCCAAGCCGCCGCGTCTCGCCGATCTGCCCATCCCCATGGAGGCGGCGCCCTTCTTCAAGGTGCTCCACATCTCGGACACCCACTACGATCCCCACTACGCCGAGGGCTCCAATGCGGACTGCAACGAGCCTCTCTGCTGCCGGCTGAGCAGCGGAAGGCCCGCCACACCGAACGCTGCCGCCGGCAAGTGGGGCGACTACCGCAAGTGCGACACGCCGAAGCGAACGGTGGACCACATGCTGGCGCACATTGCCGAGACGCACAAGGACATTGACTACATCCTGTGGACGGGCGACCTGCCGCCCCACGATGTGTGGAACCAGACGAAGGAGGAGAATCTGGCCATCATCAAGGAGACGGTGAAGCAGATGGTGGAGAAGTTCCCCGGCATTCCCATCTTCCCGGCATTGGGCAACCACGAGAGTGCGCCGGTGAACAGCTTTCCGCCGCCGTACGTCAACCAGGTGGACATCTCCATCAGCTGGCTCTACGACGAACTCGACGTCCAATGGCGCCGCTGGCTGCCCCAAAGTGTCACCCATACGGTGCGGCGTGGCGCCTTCTACTCGGTGCTGGTGCGCCCTGGATTCCGCATCATTTCGCTGAACATGAACTACTGCAACAACAAGAACTGGTGGCTGCTGCTCAACTCCACGGATCCAGCCACAGAGCTGCAATGGTGAGGCGGGAATTGAAGGGAAGCCCTCAAGCAGTCATAGCAAAGATTTGTTTGTTGTCTTTCAGGTTCATTTACGAGCTGCAGAGTGCAGAGTTCTCCAATGAGAAGGTCCATGTCATAGGCCACATACCGCCCGGGCATTCGGATTGCCTGAAGGTCTGGTCGCGCAACTTTTACAAGATTATTTCACGCTACGAGAGCACCATCACGGCACAGTTCTACGGCCACACGCACTACGATGAGTTTGAAATGTTCTACGATCCACACGACCTGAGTAAGGAATGATCTACCGATCTGCAGTCTAGAGTATATCTCTAATCTCCTCTGTTTGCAGATCATCCCAACAGCATTGCTTACATCGGACCTTCTGTATCGCCGTACTACGATCTGAATCCTGGCTATCGCGTTTACTATGTGGATGGGGATCACGACTCGACGACGCGTCTGGTCATCGATCACGAGTCCTGGATAATGAATCTGAAGGAGGCCAATCTGTATGGCTATCCCATCTGGTACAAGCTGTACACAGCCCGTGCGGCCTACAACATGAAGGCGCTGCGGCCCAGTGATTGGAACAATCTGATCAACGAACTGACCAACAATCAGGAGCTCTTTGAGCTCTACTACAAGTAGGTACCAGTTCGCTAAGTAAATGATTATTGGCTGATTTATTCTTTAATAGATATTACTGGAAAAACTCACCGGCGCGGCCCACCTGCGATGCCGAGTGCAAGAAGCGGCTGATATGCGACTGCAAGAGCGGACGCTCACACGATCGGAAACACTTCTGCACGGATGTCGAGTCGAAGATCGATGAGGAGTCCTCCAAGTCGTGGAAGTCGTGGTTCTATCGCGGACTGACCAATTCGTATGTACAATTCAGTTAATCCAAAAGTGTTCTCCTGGTGCTGGGCTGTGCTCTCCATTCTGCTTGTTTGTGTTCGCTCGTAATCGTGTTCGTACTCTACCATTTCCGCTTACATTTTACTTCTAAAACACGATAAATAATCACGTTAATATATTTTACTTTCTACACTGGTGTGGTTCATGCAACAATACAACAAATAAAACCAAAAACTAAAACCCCAAAAACAGCGAAGAGGAACGGACAGCCTCCGGGGAGGAGCAGACAACTACGGAGCTATGGTCTCCGATTGATGTGGTTGTGGTTAACATTGGTGGTTGAGATACACGTACTTATGCCTACAGATTGTACAGATACGCAAATACTTATCTAATTATGATACTCACTCCGATGGTGACACGATTCAATTGACAATAAATGATCGAACAACTTAACTAACACATCTGCCCGACAATCCACTCTCTATCTATCCCGAATTCTCGTAGCTATAGCCTGCTCTCCTCGATCACCTATCTGCCCAAATATCTGCTGGGATATCGCTGAGCTGCTGAGCTGCGCCGCCCCAGAGAGTCCAACTGCAAAGTCAATGCAAAGTCCAAGCGCAAGCAAAAAGCCTACTGAATAAGTTTACTATGTGATAATTAGTGCTTAAAACTTAGCTAAGAATATTTGTACTCGATGTCGTCGCCGTCACACAGCCCCGCCCTCGAACCCACAGCCCACTGTCCCTTAAACCCTCTCCGAAGGACAAAACTGAGTCAATGAGAAATAGTCATTTAAATTTAATTGAACGAATCGCCGTTGATCGTCGTTGTTTTTTGTTGACGTTTTGCTATTGTGCATTGCATTCGCTATTGTGGGCGTGGCAGGGTTCGCCTTTCTGCGTTATGTTGAAATTGTTGAACAAATTATTGTTTAATTCTGTAAATTGTAATGAGCTTTAGGGCTTAACGTAAATAAAGTGCAATTAAATTAGTTTTAAATTACATTTATTAATTGTTTTTGTTTGGCAGTAAAAAGCTCAAGTAATTTAAGTTTGAATTTTCTGCCAGATTCTAGTTGCAATAAGCACACGCTAGGTGGCGCATTACATTTTTGTTAGTTGCTGGAAAAATGCGCCAGGCAACGTTCAGTGTTGTAAAAGAAGCTGTTTGGAGCAGTATGCGGCGCCACCTGGCGCACTTTTGCTGCACTTCAAACAATCGGAGTTTGGCGGAGATGCTTAAATATTTGACTGTGAATCCGCGAAAGTTCAAAGGAACTTTATGACTCTCTTAATGGAAGGAATAAACCTCTAGCTCCGCCATACCTTTGTAATTCTTTTGCTTTGCCTAACGAAATGTGTCTGAGGGTTAGCCATTTTTTTAGTTGCAAAGTCAATTATATCATTTCAGTTTTAATTCAAATTTGTTTTCTCACATTCGTATTTCAGCTGCTCATGCAAATCGTTTGTGTCCACCTGATCTGACGCTCAGACTCCGAAATAATCTGCGTCTGTTGATGGCCAGATGTGGGGACTTCAATTGATTTCCATCTGCTGCACCGTGTGGCACATCCTTGAGATGGCGCTCCCTGCCTCCACTTCAGCGTGGATGTGGAAGTGGCGTGCGTGTTTTCCTTCATTGGCGATAAGACACGCAGGGCAGCGCGGTCGACGTCATCAAGCGGTGCTTCAACAGGGGGCTGCTGGTGGCTCGTTGGTCGTGAGAGTTGCTGTAGCTGGCTGGCTAGTCATTATCCCTTTGTCACACACAAGACACACACCCACACGGCGGCAGAGGCAGCCAGCCAGCATCAAGGCAAGCAAAACAATTCCGTTTACATTTCCCACAATCTAACTCCACTCACTCCCCCTCCCACATGGAAATGGCGTGTGCTAGAGTCCTTTTTGCCGCTTTGTATACCCTTCCTGTTCCGGCAGGGAGTACCACTTTGAGCCTACGTTTTCCATGCAGACAAGTCGCAAACTTCGTTCACTCTGAGGTAAATAAATTATTTATTTCCATAGGAATCATCTTCTTCCTAGCTGCAAAGTGTATTAAAAGCTTCTGCCAGCGGGCATATCCTTATGCTGCTTGTCCTTTTGGTTGCTATTCATACTTTCAGGGGGGACGCAATGCCAGCGCTGGGAACCGCACATGTGCATGTGTGTGTGTTGTGTGTGGGTGTGTACCCCGAACAAACAATCAAACAAACAAACAAACAAGCAAACAAGCAAGCAGCACTCCCAAAAACAACACAAAAAGAGCAGCAGCAACAACAACAACAATGCAATGCGTGCAAATTTTTAGAAAAATATAAAAGCTCATCGCTGGTTCGAGCAGGGGGGAGATGGAGGGGTGCAGTGGTGGCATGGGGCATTATCTCATGTGGCAGGCACGATGTCGCTCTTAAATGCCGCTTAACATATTTGATTTTTCCTGCTTCCGGGTGCGACTCCCCCTCCCACTTTCCCTAGCCATTTCCCATTTTTTGTTGGCACTGTTTGTTTGGGTTGTTTGATTGTTGCTTTTGTTATTGCTGCTGCTGCTGCTGCTGTCAAGTTGGAATATAAATTTGCATTTCGCCATGTCGCACATGCTAACCCATTGATGCCCCATCAACGCTGGGCTGCAGCGGAGTCCTTTTAATGCGCCCAAAGGTAGGCAAGAGATTATTTTGGAATATTTTTCCAGCAGCTTTTCGTGGGTTTTTCCCATAAGCTTATGAGGTTACCATTGTGGGGAAAGTGCTGTCAATGGGTTAAGTCTGGCAGCAATAGGGAAAACTTTTGACGCCCTTTTGGGCGCCTTTATTTGAATGCCAAAACACGTTTTAAAATAAATCAACGCATTAATTATTCTCGCATGCATAAATCGTTCGCCTGTCGATGCTGGACTCCTGTTCGGTCCTAGTTCCGCTGCTGTTCCCGCTGCCTCTCCAAGTTTTTATTAGCTACGCATAATTGCTGCGGCAATAAAGTTGTTTTCTCCTCCGTGCCGCTGGCCCAAAGCTGAGTTTTGGGACAGGAACATGATCATGGGGCAAGGGACACACATTGGACATTGGAACGTGGCGCGTGACCCGACAACATAACGACATTTAAGTGGCCGCAGGAGCAGCAGCAGCAGCAGCAGCAACAACAACAAACAACAACCACAGCAGCAGCAGCCATTTCTGCCGTATCAGCCAGGGCCAGTATGCCACAGGGCGCGCTGTGAGGGGGCGTGGATGAGACCTTGTTTGCCAACATGTTACAAAAAATTGATGCCATTGCTGATGTGCGTTTTTTCTGCTGTGTTGCTGTTGTCACTGCTGCTGCTGCTGCTGCTGCTGCTGGTGTTGCGCCTGCCTCTTGTTGTTGCAGCTGCACCCACTATTTATTGTTACAAGAAAATGGGGAAAATCTGGCTAGCGGGAGGGGCGCTGCATAAAAATACAAAATTCTGAATTTGCCCAAAAAGAACCCTTTCAATGGCGCTTTTGAATTGATTTGAAAATGAATTTTAGCAAAAAAACATTGAAAAAACGAACATCAAAGGTGGCTGGCCTGCACGCAGAATTCTTATTTAATTTTTAATGTTTCTAATTACTTGCAAAGCTTAAAGTTCAAGGTTCATGTGAACGTTTCAATTTCCATCAAAGCGCAGGTTTTCCAGCCTGTCAGCCGATGTCCTTTGTCGGTTGCTGCTGCTGGCGCGGAAAGAAAATCTTGTTTAATTACTGAAGCAAAATCATGTCAATGGAGAGGATGTCGCCTGACTGCGAGAGTCCTGAGAGTCCAGCAAACGAGCTTCCAGCGGTCTGAAGCCCCAACAGACAGCTTGTCAGGAGCAGGCCCCAATGCCATAGTCGCTGGCGCGTTGGTCACTTTTTGCTGCCATTGCCATGGCCATTGCCACTGCTGTTGTTGTTGCTTTTGTTTAAATTTAAATTCTGTAAATAAATCTGCATGAAAACAAGCAGCGTGCTGGCCATGCTTATGGCCAAGTGTGGAGTGTGACTGCAGTTGGCATCGCTGTTGGCCACTAAACAAAGGCAGGCACCCCCCCAAACCTGCCTTTCCACTGCCAAAAAAACACACAGAGGACAATGGGAGGACAATTGGGCTGTGCCTGGAGTCTGGGCTGGAGTCGTTTTATTTTTGGGAATGGGAGGTGTCCTGTAGTGTGCCGGAGGAAATGGGCAGCAGAAATTTGCTTGAATATTGAATTTAATGAATAATTACTTTATTCAAATGAGTACCCAAAATTAGGTGAATAAATCATTGAGTGAATAATTACTCAATTGCAAAAACAAAAGGGAAATAATCTGAAATTAGTTGAATATTAAATATTGTTGAGCGAATTATTACCCAGTTAATATTCAGTTTATTCTAATCTAATTACAGTCTCCACAGAGCCCAAGAAGCCCTAAAAGCCTCCTACGACTTGTCGTTCTTTCAGGGACATCTTCCCATTCTCCCAATGCCATTACCATTTGCGGTTTGTTGCAGCTGAATGCGAATGAAATCGATTTACCCTGAGCACTGCCCGAACGCCTTGAGCACAATGTTAATCCGATGTAAGCTCGTGTCCAGCATTCACAGATCTCTCCATGTCATGCCTCAATTGTTCCCAGCACATTGTGCCACACACAGACAGTCGTCGTGCCACCCAGCCACCCGCCCAACCATCATATGTGCGGTGCTCACCTTTGCAGTCAAAAAGCAACCACAGCAGCGAATGGAATAGGGCAAAAAATAATCATAAAGATGGGTGCAAAAAAACAACGTGGCTGTTAGGTGGGAGAGGGGAGTGGGAAATAGTAGTAGTAGAGATAGAAGAGGAACAACAACAACAGCAGCAGCAGCAACAACAAAAAAATCTCAGCTGCAAATGACTTGTATGCCATTGAGATAAACCCGAAATTTATTTATTTTTACCATAAAACCCGAATGCAGTCAAGGCACCAAAAGGGACTTTTGGGTTTTGGCCATTGTGTGTGTGTGTGTGTGTGTGTGTTCCCCCCCTCTTGTATTTGCGAGTGTGTGGCAGGCATTTTTGGTGTGCCTGTATTTGTGTTTGGGCTTTCAACAGCAACCAACAATAGCGATGACGATGGCAACTAACTACAAATCCGTAGGCAATTAATTTAGCTGCAAAACCTCGAAAAATACAAAGCACTCACACACACACACATCCATATTTACATTTGTATTTGTGGCTATGGAATTGGAGGCTTACACTCACAGAAAATAGGCAAAAATATGGAATGGTGTGTGGGGAAGCGCCTACGTCGACGTCAGCGTCAGTCACTGGCAAAAAAAAGAAGAAAAGAGAGGAGCAGCAGCAGCAGCAGCAGCAGCAGCAGAAAAATAAGAGAGAGAAAAAAAAGAAGAGGGAACTTTGAATGGAAATTCAATTGAGTGACATGAAAATGGAATTTTTCATATTTCTTTGGCTGTTGTTGCTGCTGCTGCTGCTGCTGCTGCTGCTGCTGCTGCTGCTGTTGTTGTTATTGTTGTTGGGGGCAAACTGCTGAGCAGCGAACTGAATGCAGAGTGAAGCAACCCGTGTTTGGCTGCCAGGGGCACATCACAAACAACGTTGTTGTTCCTCCCGCAATAATAGTACGAGTACAACACAACAACACAACAACAACCACAGCATCAGCAGCAGAGAATGGAGAGTAACAGTGTAACGAAGTGAGTAATACCCTCTTCAGAGCAGTCATTGAGCGGCCATGACTGCAGCTGCACTTCCCATTTGATACAAAATTAGAGCAAAAATAAAAGAGAAATAATTACTTTTCTCTTTCTGTGCTGCTTCCTGCTTATGTTCCCCACCATCATACCCTCTTCCAGGGCATCAGGCAGCAAGCCAGCAGGCCATGGCAGCAGCCACATCCAGCTCCTAGCGGTGGAGAGTCCTGCCTGTGATTCTGTCCCGTTCCTGTCACTCTCTCTCGCTCTCTCTCTCTCTCTCGCTTTGAGCAACAGCATCACAAAAAAAGTTTGCTACTGACATTTTCATAATTAGGTATTCAAAATCTTTAATAACGGTTACTCTTGCTGGTTGTTGTTGCTGCCGCTGCTGCTGCCGTTGCTGCTGCTGAAAGCTGCCAGTTGCCAGTTGCCATTTCTGTGGCGCCACACACACACACACACACATTTTAGTTATCTTTAGTTATCCCCAGCTTGTACAGTTTTTGTGTGTCTGTGGGGCATAGAAATGTGTTGTGTGGCAGCAGCTTTGCCACATAAAGAGATGTTTTGGCTGCTGCCTGCTGCTGCCACTGTCATAATCTGTCTTTCAAATGATTCCTTTGAGTTGCTTTTGCCCTCGAAGTAGACGCTGGAAATGCAAGCTGCAACTGGATCTGTTTCTGTTGAATTTTGATCTAGGATTCTGCAATTAGTTCTGATTTTATTTTGTATAATTTGTATTTCATATTTTTCTATATAATTGCAGCTGTGGGATCGCTTCTGCTTTCAGCAACTATTTCCTTCCTTGGCTGCCTCGTCAAATCCTCGCCATTGTCCACATTTCAGTTGCAGCTCCCTGTGCCTTCCTCACTTTTTTACGCTTTCCACTTTGCACGCACAAAAAGCCAAAGCCAAGACAAGACAAGTCCTTTCTTGGCTATTCATGTCCAGGCCAGGACAGCACGGCGCGACAGGACAAGACAAGACAGGCTGGAGCTGAAGCTGGAGCTGAGAATTGGCGCCTCCCAGGCGGCCTGTCACTGGCGGCGACAATTTTAGCGCGTCTTAGCCGTGGACAGGCCAACCGCTGGGCCGGCAGACGGCATCCAACAGTCTGCTGTCAGCCGGGGAGGAGTTGGTAGAGGCGGGAGGGGTAGCGCTTAGCCCTGAGGCGGCATAATGAGTTCCCCAGTTGAGAAGAGTTGAGCCTCAAACGATTTGGAGCTCAACATTGCACTGGCAATTGGATGGATTGGAAACAGGGATGGACTGGACTGGCAGTGGGAGTGGGAGTGGAAGTGGGAGTGGAAGTGGGAGTGGGTGTCGTATCATCAACAGCTGAAGCATCATCACTCGCCATCGCCATTACCATCGCTCGATGGAGTGTTATCTGCTCGCACTCAGTTGGCAGTTTCCCATGCCCCCAGGCAGTTCCCATCCTCCCATACTTATTATCAAAAGTCAGTCAATGCCACAGACAACCATCCCCCCACTCACACCCACTCACACCCACACACACCCACACACACACACACATCCCAAACAAACAGCTTCATTTTGACCTCCTGCCCTAAAGGACGCCGCAAAGTGGGTGGCTGGCTGGCTGTCTGAATGGGCCTGGGGGTGGGTTCTGTGCCCCGACTTTCACTTTGTTTGCTGCTGAATCGGCGCTGAGCAAACAACTTCTTTATCGGAGCGAAGCACGCCGCCAGCAGAGATAAACACGGGGAGGCAGGCGCAATGGCAACAGCAACAGCAACAGAATCAGCGGCAGCAGCAGCAGCAGCAACACCCCTTTGCAGCAGCAGCAGCAACAATATGTCATGCATTGTTTAAAATAAAAATTAATAATTCAATTATGCGTCAACAGTCAGCGCAAACAGTTGTTTGCCACCATCCCAGTGCTGCTTTTTTTTGTTCCTTCTTTTTTTGCGACTGGCCATTTGGGAACGAACTTGGACACGGCCCGGCCGCAGCTGTTCCCTGCCGATGTATGCCACTCCAAATTGCCGTGATTTCATTCAATTTGTCGCAGCAGCAGCAGCGGCAGCGGCGGCAGCAACAAATGTTGCCACTTGCCAGTCGGCAGCCAACGCGGCCCCAAAATTGTTTTCGTTTCTCTGTCTCTTCTCTCTCTCTCTCTCTCTCTCTGCGTCTCTTTCCCATTTACTTGTGCGAAATGCGCATAAAAAATGCCATGTCCAACGCCCACAATCCACCCACAAGGCCCCACTCCAGCCAGAATCGCAGACGACTTCAGGCTGGTGTGCCAATGCACAATTGTTGTTTGTATGAGAAAATCTCGCCTAATGGCGTTTTACATTATTTGCCGCCTGATGCTGCCTCGACGACGACGACGACGACGAAGGAGCAGGAGCAGGGCAACATCGCTGCCATTGCCAACTGCTACCAAGTGGCAGCAGTAAAAGAAGAGCGCTTCTGCCTGCTGCTGCTGCTGCTGCTTCCACATCCCCATCCCTGCCCACCCAATAGATTTCCCGTATCGCCCCTGTTCTGGACTTGGACTTGCTTTGGCTGTGCTGCCAAATGTTCTTCGCCTTCTCCCTCCCTCTCTGTGTCTCTGTCTCTTTCGCTCAAGTTTGTGGTTTCGGGTGCTTGGGTTTCCGTTTGTGGCAAGTTTTGCTTATATGAGTGTGTGGGCGGGATGGCAGGGGATTCGATTGGGGAGGGGGGGAATGGTGCACAAACTGCGGCTGGACAAGATGAATGGCCACTTATTGGCCAAAAGCGGGGGTTTGTTTAAATTGCGGTGGTCAATTTGTAGGAATCTATTGAAACGTCTGCTGCCACAGCTGGTAAATGCAAACAGATGACAGATATGAGTACCCCATGCCGATTGGTTACTAATCAGCGGCAGGGAAAAGGGAATTCCCTGTGGCTAATATGTTATTGGATTATCCCAATGGGATGTGACCAATGCAGGGGATTGCAATTCTCTTCCATGATCTTTTATATCTTCAAAGCGGATTACGGTTCCATCTCGCTTAGCGATGTTTCTCCTCTCACATATCCCAAGATCTCAAGTAAAATTATCCGTGAAATTCCTTCCAAAAAATGTCCCTAAGTGCCTGGCTTAACTAAGCTTACAATTAGATAAAGCAAACATGGGTATCTTGGGGTGGTTTTCCATGCTAATTGATCTCATAACCCCCGCCCAGCACCCACTCCGATTGGCATTGCTGAAGATTGGTAGAACCAAAGCAGGGACACAAAATCGTTTCTAATTTGCTGGGCGCTCATGCTCATTCCCCTGGCTAAGCCATGTGTTCCCTGGGGTCCAGGAGGGGAGTGAATGTGTGTGGGTGGGTGGGTGTTTAGGGGTCCAAGCGTTTGACATGGTGTGAACACGCGCATAAGGCCGCCACTCGCAGTCGTGTGAGCACGCGACGGTGGCAGTGGCAGGGGCCCTGAGGGGTGTGTGTGTGTGCACAATTGGTTGGCAATTTATTTAAATATCGGCACGCAGTTCGCAACGCAATGCCAACTGGAATCTCATGGCTTTGGCTGTAGCTGTGGCGGTGGCAGGGGTCCAATGTGAAACAGCAACAGAGACGAGAACGAAACAAGCTGCTGCCAAAAAGGAATTTTTCAGCTGCCGCCAGCAGAAGGCAGCACACACCCGAGGGAGGAGGAGTGAGCGGAACCACGCAAGGCAGCAGCAGCAGCAGCAGCAGCAGCAGCAGCAGCTGATGTTAATAGCCCAGCGGCCGAATGCCGGCGACGACCCAACAAGAACAAATGTCTGGCAGGCAGTTGTTGCCTTCGCCACAGCTCAGCCCAGCGATAAGACCCATCGGCTGGCGACGGGTGAAGTGGAGGAAACAGCTGTTCCATCTGCAGCTACCAAATGCCTGCGCAAGCGCCTGGCCCGAGTGCAAGCAACCCGAACCCCGAACACGAAGCAGCGAAACACGATTGAACACGTCCGAAACAGAGACCGTCGCTGGTCGCTACCTGAGTTGCGGCGGCTGGCTGCTCTGCTCACAAACAAATTCATCTTTCGCCTGTGCGGACGTGAGCGCTCTCTCTCTCTCGCGCAATCTTTATCCAACATTCCGACTTCCGCGTGGACTGCATGCTGTCGCTAGCGGTGCTTCCGATGCCGAGGCCGACAACTGCGGTTCCAGCGCGCCATTCAGAATATTTGCTTGGCATTGCTTCGAAATGCCGGTTCGAGTGTCGGTCGGTTCCGCGCTGTGTGCCCGTCGAAAAGTGTAAATAATGAACAAATGACAGAAGAACGCCAAAACAATAATCAAGCAAAACTAATTGAAGCCACTAGTCAAAAGTGTTAAACTAACAGAAGAAAGATGCTGCACTCGAACTGAATCAACTAACGAAACAAAAACAAACTAAACCAAGCCAAAGCAAACAACAGTTTTAAACGAACTTAAAATTATTATCAAGCCAAATAAGCAAGAAAGATCAGATAAAATGGTAAGTTCCCTCCCTCCATCGAATGTTGTACAGATGTGCGCATCATCAGCATCCGCATAAGAATCATTCGCATCTGTGGATGCTACGCGTATGAGCTATGGCCAACACATGTTGATTGTGGCTCGTCCAGGGCCAGCTGTCTCATGCCACTCCAAGTGTCTTTGCCCTCCCCCCTGCCAGCAAGATACAGTGCGAGTCTCGTCTCTCGTGTATGTACAAAGATTCGCTGCGGATGGTTCATAGTCTGCCGGGCCAAGACGCATCTGTTTTTTATTTGCTCAAACATTCAGAGAGCACAACTGCAGATACAAATTCGTTTGTCAAGTGCTTGAATAAAAGTTTTTGCAGAACACAGACATAGTGCGGCAGGGGGGGTGGGGAACACGATACGATCCAATGTGTAGGAAAATCTCGCTTTCCCTCTTCTGCTTTGTCAGTTTCACGTGCGAAATTATAAATTATTTGCCCTCTTTTTGCTGTTTTGCCCGCCCGGGGGCAGACGGGGCATGGGGCCGTGGCTGTGGCTGTGGCTGGGGTCGGAAGTTGCCTCGACTGGGTTTTTGGTCCATGACTTTGGCCGCCGTCTGTTTCTGATGGCCTTGTGCGCCCGCGTTCCCAACAGAAACACAGAACTTCCAACTGCAAATAATTGCAGCTGGCTGCCATGTGTCGCAGCTGCTGGCCCGTGGCCCGTGTCCCGCGTCCCTTGCCCGCTCCCCTCTGTGCCCACTGTGTACCTCCTGCAGCCATCTGTCGATTCCATCTGTGACTGTGCTGTTGTAAATAAATGTCCAAAAGCCCAAAACTTTTACTGCGGAAAATGTCTTTAGCTAAAATTTTGAATAATGATTAGAGCTAGGCCTGACTGTCGCTGGAGAGTCTGTGCTGAAAATAGACTGGGAAAATGTTCCTAAATACATCGATTATGGCCATTAAATGTTATAGAAACTTCTCTAGTTTGTGTTTAAATTGTTGTACAATAACATTATTTTCTCTTCAATGTCACACCTGTTTTGATGCAAAGAGGAAAAAACCCACAAGGCAAATATTTGGCTTGAATACTCCATCGTAATTATCAGCTGGCAGTCGATCGCTTAATTCTGGGGGTAACTACAGAACTTCATGACTCAGCCTGGAATCACCTGGCCAGCTGTGGCCTTGGCTTTGCAGCTGCCACAATGAATGATCAACAGCGAGAGAGATAAAGAGAGAGAGAGCAAAAGAAAGAGCGGCAGGAAGATCGAAACAAGTGTGAGGGCAGGGGCAGCTGTCTTTTGGCCTTTTTGCCCTTACTCGTCGCACCGTCTGGCAGATATTTGCTGTTGTTGTTGGCACACATATTGCTATTGTTATTACGTTTTGCCATTCCGTACCTGCTTCATCTCTCCGTTGCTCTCCTTTTCCCACAGTGTGGCGTCTGTCATGCAGGCAACTGACTGACACCTGCATAAACATTTCAACAGCTTGGAGGAGCCTCGGGCCCGCTCGCTGCGATCTTGTTTTGTGTTTTTCTCATTTTTTCGCAGAGGAAAATAGTCAAAAATGTGGCTCAAGTATGTCATAATAAGGGGCTAAGCTGACTGATACCCTGGCTCTGGAATAGCCTGGATTTTGGTACTCAATATTCCCCCACAATTATCGCCAGCTCCTAGAAATGAATTCCCGTCAAATATTTGCTCAATAATGGAAATTAATTCAACGATCAATAATGTATACCACCAACTACGGACCAGTATGGACACACAGATGTACATATAAATGCAGGCAATATTTAATCGTATTTCATCCTAAATCTGACCTGCACTCCGGCAATCCAATCACTCGACGGCCGTTCAATTAGTGTGTCAGCAATTTGGTTCTGTTTTGGCCCGTGGGCAAATCGGTGAGCCTGGCCCTCGGCTAATCAGTAATCATCGGGCAATCAGCCATTCGACAATGTCCTATTGAATAATGCATTGCAACAGCAACAGCAACAGCAACAGCACGGGTCTATTTGCAGGATATGCGCCCCCATGCGGGCATCGACAGGCTGGGCGTGTGGCATGGACTGTGTCCATGTGTACCGTGTGTCCATGGGCATGGCATTTAAAATGGACAGCGGCGAAAAAGGGCAAAGTTATTAGCGTAATAGTGGGCATGGGGAATGGGACTTCGGGCAGGTGGAGCAGGTGAAAATGCACATGACAAATGCAGCTGTTGGGCTCGGCGCGCTGGCATCAAATTAGCCGGGGCCACATGTGCTCGCCACCCATCACCGAATAGCAAACCAGCTTGGCCCAGGCATTTATTCAACCATCCAGCCAGTCAGCCAGTCAGCCATCCAGGGAAACGGCAATCCATCAAGGGCTCAATCAATCATTAGTACTGCAAACTTTGCGGAACGGCACGGCAACTGAAAAAAAAGAAAAGCAAACAGAAAAAAGTTTTGGGATTTTCACACCTTTGGCAATTAAGATGCCTCGTTGCTGGTGCCTCGCTTCGCCCCGCCTAGACGACATTGACTAATGAGACGCCATTTTGTTTGCGGCAGGGAACAGCTGAGACAACAAACAACATGGCGACCGGAAATAAGTCAATTTGCTTCTTAGACTAAAGCAAACGAATGGCACGGAACGGAACAACATGCCAAACGAAAAGAAAAACCATACAGAAAGAAAGGAAAACCTTCCTCAAAAGCTCAAAGGCACACATTGGATAGGAGCTTGGTAGGGGCATAGCCACAGGAAGGGGCATGGCAAAAAAAATGGAAGCTAAAAAAGCGCGAAAGTGTCACACACAGCAACTAACGGTACGCCCTCACCCTCCCCTCTCCCCTCTCTGCAGGGGCATACACTTAATCGAAAAAGTCAAAAACAAAATTCGGATTTTCCACCCACTCTGCCGTTTTCCTACTCCTAGTTCTGCCATTCGTTTTCCCGCTCCCTCTTGGTTTTTGGGGGGTTTTCGCTTCGTTGTTGTGGCTTTTGCCACTGCCACCGGAATTGTTGTCGCTGCAAGTGGCAGCTTATTAAAAAGACGTGGGCCACAGAGCAGCACGAAATGTTTTTCGGGCGCGGAGAGAGGGCAAAACGCAAAAATGTCATACTGGAAAAATGTTCAAAAAAAATATACAACAGAGAGGGCGAGCGAGCGAGCATTTTGTGTATAAACAATAGAGGAAAAGGCGAATAGAGTGCTGCCAGTGGCAGGCACAAATACGGAAAGGATACTCTGGCACATCCTTTGAACACCTCTTTATCGTGGCATTTGCAACGCCTTGCCACAGCCGTAATCTGTTTCAATGCTTTAACCATTAACCTTCATTCCTCCCCGGAGTCCACACAGTCCACAGCCCAGCTGCAATCCTTCAACTGTGTGCCTCCCCCTCTCCCGCCGCTTATGTTTTAAACATTTTGTGACTCGTAGAAAAAAGTGTAACGAACGAGGCATGGCAGTGTCCAGTGCAATCGCAGACGCCATTTGCTGGCAGGCTACCAAAATGTCGCCCCCCACTTGGCACCGAACATTTGAATTGGATTTGCGGCAGTCGCCGGCACAGCCTTAAATCTCCAGCCTCAGACACAGAGCTGACCTTGCCACACACACACACACACACACACACCACTGACACGCACACACAGAGAGATTTACTTAGGGGAAAAGGGGGCGTCGACCAAAATGAAGCAGCTGGGCCAGCTGGCGCAATATTTCTTACGCCAGATGAAACACAGATGATGCCCCGGCGGGGCAACAACAGGAACAGCAACAGCAGCCACATCGAGCCACGCCAGCGGCAGCAGCTGCCCCATCGCATCGGAACAGCCACTCCAGCTCCAGCTCCAGCTTCAGTGGCGTTCCTTCTTGTAAGTTGTCATGCCACAGTTGTTTGAGCTGCTGGCTCAAGTGTCTGCAACAGATTTGGGCAACAAGAACAAAGAGGAAGGAAAGAAAGAAAGAAAAATCCAACAAAATTGTTGCCTGCAGTGCCAAGGGGTGGCAGGGCATCGATCTGTGCCCCGAAGACATCCAGTGGAAAGTATTTCTGTGGAAACTTTACCATTTGGATGCTTAGAAATGATGGGAGCGAGGCAGCGACACAGGTGCTGCACCTGGACGCAGGTGCTGCTAATGGCAAGGGCCGTGCGCTCCTTGGATGCATGCAACCGCAGCCAACACACAGGCACAGACACACAGGTGCACATGTCCAGAGGAGGAGGAAGCCAGGGAGAAGCCATCAACAGCACCTGCTGTCATTCGCAATTTTTAATTGAAAACGGCAGCGGCAGCCGCAGAAGCAGCAGCAGCAGAAGCAGCATCAAGAGCAGTGGCTGGTGGCTGCTGTCTAGTGCAGGAGGCATGGCCAAAAGCCGTCGTCAACGTCGACACGTGCCACCATGTGTTGCCAGCAGTTTGCCTCACTGCTTGGGTTGTCTCTGCCACAGTCGGCTGTTGTAGTTGCTGCCAGCAGCAGACAACTTGGCTGCCACAGACACAGACTTGAACAGAGAGTGCCACGTGCTGCTGCAGAATGATTTTCCAATCAGGCGGGAACAAGGCAGAGCAGCGGCAGCTGGAAAATCTTCAATTGCAGTCCAGGCCAGGAAATTGCATGCAACCGCTGGAGGCAAGAAGAGGAGCAGCAATAAACAGCAACAGCAGCAGCAGCAGCAGCTGGCGGCCATCAGCTGCTTGGATGTGGCATAATTGGGATGACTAAATGCATTTTGTGGGCAACATGTGGCAGGCAAATAATGTTCTCCCTCACCCTCTATACTTTCCCGCTGTCTCGCGCACTCTCGCACACTCTCTGGACATAAAGCAGTTCATATCGGAAATAAAACAGACCATAAAGCCGATTAAGCGCGACACACTCGCGCGCTCAACTGTTTTTTCCCCCCGAGGTTGTTGTTGCCGCACCGCTGCTGCTGTTGCCGCTCTCTGACAAGCCATTATCTTATTATGCCCCACACACACACAGGCTGCAAATGAAGGGTGAAAGTGTGGCAGGCGGAGAGCGTAGTGGCAGACTCACACGTGCTGCGAGTAGTGCAAAAATGTTGATGTTGCCACCGCTTATGCTGCCTCCGTCTGTCTGTCTGTCTGTCTGTCTCTCTCCCTCTGTGTGTGTGTGTGTGTGCGTGATGTGTAATTTAAAATGACGCCGATTCTGCGGCACGTTGCACGACTGAGAGGCGCTTAGCAAATAGTTGACGAGGGTTGCCACTGAATTTGGTTGAATTTGGGCGTGAAAAAGGGTCTCAAATGTATGCAAAAAATGCAGAAATATATTATAAAATAAAAAGAATATTAAACAAACCAAAATATGTGCTCATAAATAGCAAATATGTATGGAAAATGCCAAAATCTGTTGATATAAATAAGAAATTCAATAATTTCCTCTGCATTTACACATTTTCCAACCACCAATCGATAGTCAGTCCGCAATTCAGTAAACAATCAAATTGAATCAATAATTTCACATCAAAGCAGAGTGTTGTATAAATGTTCTCCCATTCATTAGCTGTAAATTACAACAATTGAAAGGTTAATTATCACCTTGGGAGTGGGACGGCTCGTCCAGGCTCGTCTAATTAAAAACTTCCCAGGAACTTCTCACTCAACCCATTCCCCTGAACACCCTGCCCGTAAAGCTGCTGCCTGCCCTCCTCCCCTTGACTCCCTGCCGCCCTGTGTAATGAAGCAGCTGACGTAGCGACTTGCAAAAAAGTTTTTAACTGTAAAACACTCTCACACGTACGCACACACACACACGCACACGCACACATATGTCGGGGCTCGTCTGCTGCTGCTGCTGCTGCACAGGTGTCGCCGGCAGTAATCTCTCCCAGGAATGGGGCGCCACTTGCGCATAATGACGCACAATGCGGACTCCGCAGAGCCGCAGAGCAACAACATTGTGCCCGGCCTCCGACCATTCAAGTGGGTTGTCATTCACACACACACACACACACACACACACACACATGTGCGGACCTGGACCTGGACCTGAACCTGAACCTGGAACCTCGGACGTGGCTGTGGACGTCGACGGGCAGCTTACGGGAAAAGCACATGCAGCTGTGCTGTGATTTTTCAAGCTCTTTCATTCCCCCCTCCGCTGGCCTTCGCCTGCTGCTGCTGCTCTGCTGCTGCTCTCTGCTCGCTGCCTCTCCTCATTCGTTTCTGTTGTTGTTATTACAGTTGGCGCGCCTTTGCGTTAACACTCTGCACGGCCCAGCCCCATGCCTGGCCCAAGCCCAACCCCCCCTCCACATCCCCATCTGGCTGTGTTTTTGTTAGCAAAAGGGATAAAAGTATAAAATGCTTTGGTGTCCAGCACATGGCTCGCCCCTGCTGCCCTCTCCCCACACAGAATTAAATGAATGTCGTTTAAGAAATTTTCGTTTGTTTTTTTATGCTCTTTGCGAGCCTAATTGAAAATTATCCGCTGAAATTTGTTGTGTGCTTTGTTGTAGCTTTTCGCTTGTCAAACCGTTGCCACGCCCACCGCCCCGCTAATGAGAGGCAGTGGAAAACTGTGGGGGAAAATGTTTGGAAGGGAAATCCAACATAAATTCTAAACATAAATGACAGAGAGAAAAAATGTCAGGAATGCTGACAGTTGCAGTTTGTGCTTGAAATTGATCACTAATTGAGTGTTTTATACCACTGTGCCTGCTGCTGCCTGCCTGCCTGCCTGCTGCTGTTGCCTCTCCGTTTAAATAATTACTTTTCCTCTTGGCAATTTCGCCAGCAGCCGTCGCAGCAGCCCCCAGTCTCTGCCACACAGACGCTGCCTTAGACCCAGACCCAAACCCAGACTCTGACTCCAACTCAGTCTCAGTCTCAGTCTCAGTCCCATCCTCAGCATCAGCTTGGCCCAAGTTTTGTGGGAAAAACTTCTGCGGGCGACATTTTCCATTTTCCTGCGATGGAAGCTTGTGAGGCTGCCATCTCTTTGAAGTGCCTGCGGAGGGAGGTGGCATGGTGGCACGGTGGCACGGTGGCACGGCGGCAGCTGGCTGGGGGTTAACTGAGGCACTAGAGGCGCCTTCTGGCGACGACAGGCGACAGCTGCTTGAGCGACAACGACACGGCTGCTTCTGACATTTGATTCATTCGTCATAGCCAGGGACAGAGCAGAGTGGGAGAACAGGGAGGCAGGCACTGACTGGCGGCAGCAGCTGGTGGCAGGCAACGCTGCTCTTGGGGCCATTAAGTGACTCAGCCCCAATTCAATGCCCTGAACAATGCTGAGTTCCTTGGTCTCACCCGCACTCCACCTCTCTGCCACCTGAAAACACTTGTTGTTTGCCCCCATCTAATCTGCGGACCAAGCGTGTGTGTACCTACATTATGCATTGTCATTTGTGAGTACTTTTTTGCCAACTTCATGCGGCAAGACCTCGCCAAACAGTTGACAAGTGTTATGTCTGCCATATGCTGTAGAGCACACAGGAGGGGCACTGGGGGTCGATCTGTGGGCCATCTCTCTCGCCAAACGGCAGCTGCCGCCGTGTCAAGTGTTTGTTTTCAATAGAATTTCATTTCATTTTGCAGCATTCTCTGTGTGTGTAATTTGCTGCTCTGATGGCAAACAGCTGCTCCAGCTGTTGTCCGGGGGGGTGGGGAGGGGGCCGACGATGGACTTTAAGCACACGATGGGAGGTTGCCTCCTCCTCCGCCTCGGCACTCACACAATTCTTCTTACACCTCAACCGAAATAAAAGGCCGCAAAGATTGATCGAAAACATGAATGAAAATGAACAGGTTTCCACTTCCACTTCCCCCCCGCACACAGCACCCAGCACCCAGCAGCACCCTCTCGTGCCTCTCGCTCGGCCTTCTGTTCAGTTTCTTGTTGTTTTTACCTCCCACTGCCCGCCCACTTGTTTATGCAGGGGCCTGCCTCGCAGCAAAGCTGCACAAACTCCCACAGTCCGCAGAGGTATTTACATATTTTAGTGATAAAAATCAACAGAACAAAAATGTTTCGCTCTGGACATGAACATGCTGTGTCGGGGAGGGGCAGGGGCTGCTAATGGAAGGGCTCGTTGCCGCTGCCAATAAACAGGAAGTGCAGTTGTTGAGTCAATTAGCAGGGCCAGCAACCCATAGAGGGAATCGAGCAATCGAGCTGCCCCCCCAATGGAAATTCATTGAGTCGAAGGCGCAGCAGCGTCTGCACGGGCAAAAAAGTTCTTGCAACTCAATTACGGGCACAGGTGTCCACAGCGTGTGGACTGTGTGGCCTGTGCACAGTTGTTCGATCGGGAAATTGTTTTCAGTCAAAGATTCACTTTGGATGGCACACAAGTATGCGAAGAATTTTAATGGCCGAAATTCTGGCATGTTGAAAAATAATTAATGAAAGAATAAACGAGATTTGGGCGTACATTTTGTGATGTTAAAGCCTGAATATTCCTGGCACACAGGAAATATAGTCTTGCACTTTCCTTCTAGAGCAGCTTTCAATGCCTTTTGCATTAATTTTAAATGTAATTTTTGTTGTGTGCTAAAAATGAAGGGGGACAAATTATAGCGACATCGACAGCTGCTCTCGGACTCCAAGGCTCCAAGGACTCTTGTGTCTGTGTGTGCGGGCAGGCAGGCAGGCAGGCACACCCAATTTGCATGTCAGACAACCATTTAATCAAATTGAAATCAAATAAGTTGAAAACATAATGTGAGAACTTTGTCACTTGATGTTTTTGTCTATCGTCGCCGCCGCCGCTGTGGGAACCCGTGCAGGCCGCTCGGAGGAATTAGTTGGGCGTGGGCGGGGCGTGCGGTCTCTCGTCCTCACAGTCATAGAACCCTCATGCCCTGCGGCTTATATTTCTCAACTAATTTGCTCGTCTATTTCCAGATGGCGCTCGATGGCAAGGCGATAATTAAGGAGGAGATTACCGACAAGGACTCATATGACGTGGCCGCAGCAGCGGTGGCAGCTGGAGCCGCGCTCGCGGTGGCCACAGCAGCAGGTGTTCAGGTGCCACCCGCGTCATCGTCATCCTCCTCGTCGTCCGTGGTCGTGTCGTCGGTGACGGGCGCAGCGTCAGCAGCAGCAGCTGCGTCAACAAACAACACAGCAACAGCAGCCACAGCGGCGGCCATTTGCCGAAGGCTTAAAGGTGAGTCGCAAACGGAAAGTGGAGCATAATTTAAGGCGCTTAATTGGGTGCACAGAAGCAAACGGACGGGTCGGACCAGCTCTGACGATTGATGGTGTGAATGCCAGCAGCTGTGTGTGGCTGTGTGGCTGTGTGGCTGTGTGTCTGTGCGGTGGGTTGCAGCCTCTTTGGTGGGTGATATTGTTTCAGCAGAATGTTGAAGGGGAACTAGAGACTAAGCTGAGCATGGATCCTATCCTTCCTCTCTCCACGGAGCATCGAGCATTGCCGATTGGTCTCTGCGCAGGGGCCACAACCTCAGTCGAAGGCATGCCCCAACCCCCAAGGAATGGAAAAGGCCAAAAGCATTTTCCTAGTTGGCCCCCGCAGCAACCTTTTACTGCCCCGCAGCTCAGGCAACCATCCATCCAAACAAGAGGAAAAAGAAAACACACACAGAAACCGCTGCTGGCATTGTTCCCAGCAGCAGCCCGCACGCAGGCGAACATTCTGTTGTCTGCTTTTAGGCGGAATGAGCAGGAGGAGGAGGAGAAGGGATGGTGCGTGGGAAGCGCACGATGATGGGCGTCGTTCTGTGTGCTTTGCTTGATTGCCACTGTTATTGTGGCTGTTGCTGTGCTGTGCTGTGCTGTGCGTGCCTTGTACCTGTGGCAGAACTCTGCCAGGGGTGAGGGCATGTGATGTTTGCGTGTGTGTGGCCTGCATTTGAGACGCTTAAAGCTCGCTACGCTAATTAGCATTTTTGTGTGGAAATTTGTGCAAAAGTTGTGTGCAACAAGAAGCCGCAACCGAAGCGAAGCTCATGACTGACTCTGTGTCTCTTTCTGTTTGTTTCTATCTCTGCCATCAGTCTCTGTGTTGTGTGTGTTTGTGTCTCTCTTCTGATGATAATCACAAACAGCGCCTGATGAATATTTGCCAAAATGATTGTTTTCCCAAATGACTATGCCACAGCCAGCAACAGCAGCAGCAGCAGCAGCAGCAGTGGCACTGGCAGCAGCAATGACAACAACAAACTAAACTTGCAAACGTTTCGTTTTGTGCGCTCGACTGCAATCTATGGGACGCAGCTGTGCAAATTCTGTTGCCCACACCAACACACACACATACGCATAGACAAACAACAAACACACACACACACACACACACACAGTCTCTTTGGGGGAAAGAGTGGTAGCAGTGGATGCAGAGACGCAGGCCTGTCCCATGCTGCGTATACGTAACCTTAAATCGATGCCACAAACCGGAGCAAGAGCCTCATGCTGCGGGCAAATGTTGAGCCAGCAGTTGGAGCCCCAGCACGGCACAGCAGAGCAGAGCCCTGTCCCAATCCCCTGCTGGACATTATGTTTTAGAAAATATGTGAATTGTCAACACAAAATTTTCGTAAATAGTTTTTTGGGTTTTTGGGCGTGGGTTTTTGGCTGCCACAGCTGCTACAGCTGCCGCTGCTGCTGCTGGTCTGGCTCTCTCTCTGGGCACCAACTTTTGGTCAGTTGAGGTTTCCAGCAACAACAACAACAACAACAACAACAACAACAACAACAAATAGAACCCAAACAAACCGAAAAACTTTTAAGCCCGGTCAAGTGCAATATTTTACAATTGTACCACAGAAAGCGGGGGGCAAGGGCTTGGCTGGGAAGACAGCCAGGCAATTAAGGGAGGCAGAAAGGGGGTGTACAGTGGGGAGTGGCTGTGTTTGCCGACTTCGTTAGTGGGCCGTGGAGACATCCATGTGATCCATCATTGTCTATGTTTGGCGTTTGATAAGCGCCGCCGACTGAGTGAGTGATGCCTCCACCGCCTCCGACTGCGACTGCGACTACGACGGCGACTATGTGCTGCGTATCTGCCCCGTTTGTCCGTCTTTCCGCCTCTGTTTCTCCCTGTGTATGTCCCTTCGATTGGCATGGCGGCGGCGTGCCTGAATGGCTGTGAAAACACACCCAGTTGCAGCTGTATCCACAATCATTATCACAAAAGCAAACTGTGCAGCAGCAGCAGCAGTGGCAGCAGCAGCAGCGGCAACATCAACCGACGACTGCCATTGCCAGCGTCGTTGTCGTCATCGTCATCATCATCGTCGTCGTCGTCGTCGTCGTCGTCAGCAGCAACATTCGCCTCTCGGCGTGTCTGTCAGCCAGCCACCCACCGGAGGACCAAACCAAACACACACAAACACAGAGACAGAGAGACAGAGGGAGAGAGACCCATAAACAATTTCCATTAGCTTGTGCAAACAAAGTTTGTCTGTGTGTGGCTGTGTGTGTGTTTGGGGCATCAAAGCGCCGGCACAGGCGACAAAATGTGTCCAGAATGGGTTGCCATTTTTTAGTCGTTTCTCGACCACTTGCTTAGAATTGAAGTTCCAAACCGAAACTAACATTCATTGGGAATTCTTTTCAAACAAAGCCTCAACCAAATCGCCTTTGACTCGTTTGTCGCCTGTGCCACACTCTCTCTGGGTACCAGCGGCTCCTCCGGCCATCTGCGCATTGCGGATTTGCGTTAAGCTTTTCATTTTTGAGCTACAGCACATCGCTTTGGCAGGATCATGGATGGGTTGGGTTGGCGATGGGGATGGGGATGGGGAGTGGTGGTTGGGGAAATCGGATGGGACAGCACGTACCGCAATGTGTTGCAGCCACTGCCCCACTGGCCCCTTTGCAGCGCCCTCTTCACTCATGCAATTAGTGCGTTATGTGGTGCTTGATTTGCTTGCCTCACTTGCCACACCCCGTGCCATGCCAGACCACACCACAGAAGACCACACCAGAGCGAGGAGGAGGGAACGTGCAACGTGGACCAAAAATGTTTGCTAATTTATTTCCCATGTTCAAACAAATTTGTTAATGCTGCCAGTTGGTTGTTGCACACTCCCCCCTTGCGCCCTGATGTGGCAGGAGGACAAGTGCCGTAGCATGTTGTGGTCGGTGGCACACACACACATACACACACACACACACATATATATAGTTGTATTTGTGGCAACTTCCGTTCCTCTCCACCCACTGGGCCAAACCCTTTCGGCAAGTTGCTGCTAATGCATTTGTAATGCCCCTCGGGCTGCACATCCTGTGATATGTGGCAGCTCGAGTGTGTCCAGGACTTGGACTTGCACTTGGACTTGTTTCTCTTGTTTATTGTTAACACACAACTAACGAGCTGCTCCCTGTTCCTCCATCTCCCGCACACAGCCAACAGCAGCAGCAGCAGCAACGGCGGCGGCGACAAGAGCTCATCCTCGTCGAGCAGCAGCAGCAAGGACAGCAGCAACTGCACCACATCCCACAGCAGTCGAGACAGGGACAGGGAGAGGGAGCGGGAGCGAGAACGCGATCGCTTGTGTCGCACTCCGCCCGATTCCCCGCCAGACTCCGCACGCAGTCTCGCCCCTCGGTCCCCACACTCACCGCTGCAGCTGCACCATCGACCGCAGCGCAATGCGAGTGTCTCCCCGGTGGTCAACGGCGGAGTTGGCTCCTCGGGCACCTCGCCCACTCCGGGTGCCCAGCATGCCGCCTCGCTGGCAGCCGCAGCCGCCGCCGCAGCAGCCGCTCACGTGGAGCAGGCACGACTCGTGGCCAAGTTGCGCAAGTTCCTCGGCGCTCTGGTGCACTTCTCGCAGGATCTCGGCCAGCCGGAGGTGTGCGAGCGCGTGCGTGCGCTGGTCCTGTCGCTCTGCTGCGGCACCATCTCGCTGGAGGAGTTCCGCCTGGCGCTGCAGGAGGCCATCAACCTGCCGCTGCGACCCTACGTCATGCCGCTGCTGAAGAACAGCGTGACGCTGATGCAGCGCGAGATCCTGGCCCTGGCCCGGGCCACCAACCAGTCCGCGCTGCAGTACGTGACCAACAACGAGCCGGCGGTGATGGAATTTGGCGCGGAGTTTGGCGACATCTTCGTGCAGCTGGAGGCGCCCACAGCGAACGGCAGCGCTGTCTTCAAGCGTCGCTCCTCGGACTCCATGATGGAGCACGGCGGCCACAACGGACTGCACGAGTGGAGCGAGTACATGGCCAGCGGCGGGGGTGTGTCTGCCTCCGGATATCCCCCACCGCCCAACAAGCGCATGGCCATGCATCCCGCCCACTCGGTCATGGCCTACGGCGACTACACCGTCTCGGTGGCTGAGGGTCTGCCCTCGGCGGCTGGTTTCATGCAACGCGACGAGCGGGAGCTGCGCCATCCGGCTCCACCACAGCGTGCCGCCAATCCCAATCCCAATCCCAATCCGAATCCCCAAGCCAATCCCAATGCCAACCCGAATGCTGCCGCTGGTGGTGGGGCTGCCGGCGGCGAGGAAGAGTGGAAAAACATTCACACAATGCTCAACTGCATCTCGGCCATGGTGGACAAGACGAAGCGGGCCATCACGATCCTCCAGCAGCGTGGCATCGAGCCGCAGCATCCCAACAGCGGGCAGGAGATAACGCCAGCGGCACTCGCCGAACTGCGCCGCCAGACCGAGGAGAAAGTCTCCGAATTCAAGCGGAATGCCGAGGATGCAGTCACCCAGGTGGGTCTACCCTCGCGACAGCGATCCTCTCCAGCTGCTAACTCTCTTCCTTCTCCTCCTCTGTGCAGGTCAAGCGACAGGCGGTCATCGAGATCCAGCGAGCTGTGGTGGCTGCCGAGACGCGGGCCGCAGAGATCATGACCCAGGAGCGGCTGCGCATGGAGAAGTTCTTCATGGAAATGAGTCGCCACTCGAGCGGCGAGCGGGAGATGGACAACAAGTCGCCGTCGATCACCACGGCCCAGAATGTAGGTGCAGAAATGTCCTGCAAAGCAGTGAAGTTATTTCCTAATCAAAAGTTGTCCCTCAATCGCTTTTCAGAACGGGACACTGCAGCAGCAGTGCTGGAACTGCGGTCGCAAGGCCACCGAAACCTGCTCGGGCTGCAACATGGCTCGCTACTGCAGCGCCTCGTGCCAATACAGAGACTGGGATAGCCATCATCAGGTGGGTGTACCCCTCATCCCGCTTTCCCACTGATCTTAACACTGTTTCCCCCCTTCTCTTTCCTTCGTTGCGTCTTTGCAGGTCTGTGGCAACACCAGGGCCAGCGAAATGAGTGCCAAGCACTTGCACCCCGCAGCCGGCAGCATTCGCACTGCGATGGCCACGCGATCCCCTCCCACGCCCACCTCGTCAGCCCATCTGCAGGCGGCGGCGGCAGCAGCGGCAGCGGCAGCGGCGGGTGCCCGTGAGGCAATTGTTGCGGCCAGTGTGGGTCCGAGTGGTGGCAGCGGTGGCCCAGGCGGCGGAGGATCTGGCGGTGGAGGCAGTGCGGCGGCTGCGGCTGTGGCTGCTGCCACGCCCAGTGCCTTGGTGGCGAACGGATTGGGCTCCAAATGACGCATTCGCATGATGAAACCCAAAAAGAAGTACTTGTGCTAGTCAAATTATAAGAGGGGGAAAGGGGAGAGGTCAGAGGTCGGAGGTCGCACACACCAATACATAATTATGCAGTTATCCAAAACATTAAACAAAAAAAGAAGAATTAAAATGTCAGCAAATAGATTTCTAAACTCAATTAAAAAGAAAAAGAAATACACGAAGTAGGAGACGCTTCAGCAACAGAGCTCAAAACGTAGATACAGATACATAATTACATACATAGATACATACATAGTTATGTATTTGCATTTTTCACAATTTAAATGTTTTATGCAGCCAACAATTAGTGTAGTTTTTGAGAGGGAAGTGTAGCTGGTGGAACCTCTAGAAGAATTTATATAAAGGGAATCGCAAAAGGGTAATCTGCCAATCAAAAGTTCTCACACTTCTCACACATCTAATGCACGTTTAGGAGGAATAATTATCAAGCCCAAAGGAGGAAGAATAATCCTAAATACTTATTATAATAGACAATGAATGTGTGTGCGCACTCGTATTAAATGTTTATCCACAAACTCACTCACACACACGGCAACGCTCACAGCAGTTGCATAATAAATCAGAAATAAAATACAAACTTGTAGATCTGTAAGTAAACTTCTTGGGCGTAAACGCAGAGCCCCCAGAGCAAGTAAACAAACTGAACATAGTAGATTTTATTATTATTGTAGTAAACTTAAAAATAAAGTACGAGTATATTATTATTATTATGATATGACATGCCTTGATGGCTAATTTATTGATTGTATTTATAATTTATTGATTAGTATTTATTGTATTTATCTCTTAAACATAATAACTAATGTACTTTTACCATAAACGACACACAACCACGTAAATGTTGCATCTACAAAAAAGAAACAAAAACAAGAAGAAAACCAGCAAAAGGCTCAAAAGATAAACCCAAGAAATAAAGTGTTTTAAACCAAACAAAAGCAAACCCAAAAAGCAAATATTCGATCTATAGGAAATTCGAATTAGGAAATTACATTTCGATGTGTGGCGTCCTGGAACTGGCCATGAATTGCGCATTAGTGTGAGTG
Source organism: Drosophila subobscura (assembly GCF_008121235.1). Lineage (NCBI taxonomy): Eukaryota > Metazoa > Arthropoda > Insecta > Diptera > Drosophilidae > Drosophila > Drosophila subobscura. The sequence continues at coordinate 14,790,422 of NC_048531.1, read as the reverse complement.
GCAGCGTCTCTATGTGTGGGTGTGTGCGTGTTCGTGTGAGTGCTACAAAACCACAAACTACTGTGATGAAATTTTAATTATCGTCACTCAGCTGTGCCCTGTGTGTGTCTGCGGGTGTCCTGTGTCCGCCTGCATAGCATGGCACACCTGCTGCTGTCGCATTGCAAGCCAGCAAGCAAAAGCTCGTTAGACCCCGCCCCCAAACACCACTCTTCCCTCTTTCTCTTTCTCTCTCTTCTGTCTAAAGAGCACCCACAACATTTGTTGCACACGCACACGTTGCCTTGCGGCTGCTTACCCACACACAGTCACAGGCACAGACACAGACACAGAAACAGTGAGTCAGACAGAGAGACACACAGCAGCTTGGCTTAACTTTGCTTTTGTCTCGATGCCGTGCGCTTTTTAGCAACCCTTCAGCCCACAACAATGATGATGATGATGGCATTTTGCTACCTGACTGATTTCCCAAAGCCTCAGCCACCGCTCTCCCACTCCCACTCCCACTCAAAATCCGACTCCCCCCCCACAACTTCCGCTGGGACGATCATGGACACTGGGATGCCGGTGGTACACATTGAAATGGCTGCTGCACGTCCGGCGTCCGGTGTCCGGCATCCAACTTGCATATGCTGTCATTCTCTCTGGCAGACGGCCCTCTCATCTCCCTGTGCGGGCTGTAGCCTTTCGTTAGCTTCTATTTAACATGCAGTTATCGTTTGTTATCGCCAGCAGCCACAAGGCGCTCTACGTACTCAACCGGCTGCAATGTGCACAGGGGGAGACGACACAGAGACCGTTGACAATAGATGGACACTGAAAGGGAGCACAAGCAAGCAGGCAAAGCAGTGGCCAGGGGCTCAGAACTGTACCCAGGATACTCTATAAAGTGGCGACCAACAAAGGCAAATCATACCCTACCCTGGAACTACTGGGCCATACTAAATGTACGCCCATTGTTTTTCCAGCTACCATCGATGCCAATGCATTAACATTAAAACTTGAGCACAGAAATTTTAATTAAAATGTGACAGGCCAGTGGCGCACACAATGTGCCCGCCGCTCGGGATATCTTGGGCCTGTTGTGTCTGGCATAAAAATATTCATCATAAGTGCCGGTCGCCCTGCGATGCTCCACCAGGCACCAGGCGCAGACCCAAAGCCCACGCCAGAGCAGAGCAGAGCAAAGCCTGGACAGGCCAGGCCACAGGACGGGGCACCGACGCAGCCAGCAATTGTGCCATTTCAATCGACATCTGTTACTGATTTCAAAGAAACTTTTGTTGACAACACAAACAAATGCCAGGCGTAGTGAGGAGTGCGGGGTGGTGTTGGGCAGGGCAGGGCAGGGCGAGGTGAATGTCGCCTGGGGGTCCAAGGTACGAAACGTTTGACGCTTGCCTGCGCACGACTCTGGCTGCCCTCCTTATCCTCATCCTCATTCCAGCCATCCCCTGAAACCAGACTCAGACTCACAGCCAGAACTCACGTGTGCCCCAAAGTGCCGCACAGCTGACGTTAACGTTATCAGCAAGCGGTGCTCTGTGTCTGCCCTTATCCCTGCCTGTGTGTGTGTGTATGTGTGTGTGTGTGTGTCGGTTTGTGTTTTTGTTTTTGCCGGCTACAAACAAAGTTGACTGAGGTTGCCTCTCTCTCTCTGTGTGTGTCCTGAGCCTGCATTTGAAGGCTGTGCAGCAAAGGCATGGCATGCGAGTGTACAGGGCGGAGAAGCAGGAAGAACACGCGAGACAGGGACGGAGGGAGTGAGCGACAGAGAGAGAGAACCGAATGTGAGTGTGTTTTTGGCGGCGCCATTGTCGATAATAACGATGGTCGGGATGGAGCCCTGGGTCGGGCGGGGGTTCGAGTCTGGGCTGAGAAGCGGCGGGGCAAGTTGCCGCTGCCGCTGCCAGTGCCGCTTTTGTGCGCGTAACATGTGTCAATTACAGGCATTCCCACACACAATCGCAACTCAAACACACTCACACACACACACACACACACACACACACGTGCATTCGCTCACTTAGTTTCGCCCTCACACCGTCTATAACTCAAAAGCTGCCAAAAGTATGCGCACACTTTTTATATGCGCCAACCGAAAGTATGCACATATTTTTTATATTTCGGCTGCCGGCATTTGACAGCTAAGCGACGCCGACGGCGTCACAGCCGCTGCTGCTGCTGCTGTTGCTGCTGCTGCTGCTGCTGTTGCTGCTGCTGCGCTGCTGCCTGCGCTGCTCTATGTTAATTTATTTTGACATAGGCATTTCTTTAAGGGGCAGGCAGCAGTTGGGGCAGCGACAAATTGGTTTTTGGCTTTTGTTTTTTCCATCGCCCCATCGGGCCATGCCAGTGGCATATAAAAAATGTTTAATTAAAAAAATTCGACAAGCGAGAGAGTGCTGCAAATTTGCTGGAATAGCCGGAAAATGCTAGCAGGTGGCTGCAACACGTGGCAACAGTCAATCGAGTGTGCGGGGAATTGCAAAAACTTTGAAGCTAACATTCGCTTTCCAAGTGATTAACAATTCTCAATTGGTATGGCTGCTGATTGGATATTTAGGGTATTATAGTAGCCTGAACCACTTTAAATGCTTACCCACCCAAGGTGTATTTATGTACGGTATCGCACTCTCCCTGGCTCGCGCGAATGACCAAACAAACAACTAAACTGATGGAACACATTCGAATATCGTGAGAGCTTTCTTGCTTGAAGCCACCACCTTTTTGTGTTATGCTTTGAGCATCCCGCTCTCCCACTTTGGAGCTTACATTCGAGAGAGCGACTCTCTGAGAACACTGCGCAGCAGCTTCGGTTATAAAAGACCGACGGCCGGCCACTGCTCTGCTCAATTCCACGATCCGCTGCCGGCAGCGCTGAACGTTTTCGCGATCTCTGTTTTCGAGTGTTGTTGTTTGCGTGCTGTTTTGCTGTTTTGCCGAAAGAACCGTTGGCGTTCGTGCAGTAAAAAGTATGTCAAAGAAGAGGAGAAGAGAACAAACACAGCAGAGTGGGCGCTGCTGCACTGACATTGAAAAGTGAATTGCATTGATCATGACGGGGGCTGACACGCTGACAACCACGAATCGCTCAGAACTATTGTGTAAATGGAATAAAACTTACTCGCGGTAGCCATGGATGACCACAGCACACGTAATGTAAAGCCCGCGGAAGGCAGTGCCAAGAAGTGCGTAGTGAGCTGTGAGCGGAATACGAAATAAGTCAAGGTCCCAGCATAGACGCCACTCGATCGCAAACAAATCACACATGCATACATACATACATATGTACATAACATAGTGTTCGTGGTGTAGATATGTATGTACATAGAGATAGAGTCGCGCATGTCCATACTGGAATTCTCGCGAGTAGCAATGAACTTTGTCTCCGGTCTGTCCGTGGTACTTGATAGCTTCGTTAACCCTTATGGAGGGAATCACTGTGCCAAGGCTGTGCCCGGAACCAACGCAAAACGGTTTCAATTTTGAGCAATAGAAAAATCTGAAAAAGTGAGCAAAGTAATTTGTAAACCGGTAAATGGAATAGGGTACGCTGACACCCCCTTGGTGACAGTTTTTGCTTTGATTTATCACTCGCTCTTGAATAATTAAAGCTGCAACTTTTCCACCCAGCAATTGTTTTGCTCTGCCTGCCCCATTGTGATGTCAGCTGTTTTGCGAGCAGCCCCAGCTCCAGGTTCAATGGCTCTCAGTGCAGTTTTTATTTGCCGATAAGTACATGGCACCCACTCCACTTGCAGACGCAGCTTATCTTAATGGGCATATTGGGAGATTAGTTAAGATTTCACTCTCGTTGAGGCGTAAAAGTTTCCACGCTCGACTGGCAACTATGACTGCTGCGACTTCCCCTTCGTGCCATATAATTTATAGTGTAAGTCATTAGGTTAGGTCGTCAAAGTTAAGTGAATATAATACGAGCCAATTAGCGCCATGCCCAAGAAAAGGTGTCATATAAGCGCACAAACACAAAGCTTAAGGCGAAACTACTTGAAAGTGCTTTTCCAATATTATATTTATTCAAATAAAAACCAAACCAGACTCGTTGCCTGTAATTATATGAACATTTGTACATAGACTCCATTCAGCGTTATGGTTCCAGCTCAACGATCAACGATCAACGATCGATCTGTTGCTGCACCCCAAACCCTGTTTCACAGTGTATTTTCCACATTTGTTCGACTTTTCACGCCTCAACTATCTTAAGAACATGTCAATACCCCACACCCACCACAACAGTGATAAGAACTCGCGTTCCACTAACTTAATCGCTATCAGGGAAGCGCCGTGACACGCATATCGGAGGTCCCCACACTATCAATATTCAGTTGGTGCTTGACGGTTGCCCTAGGCAAGTGGGTTATCATTGGGAAGGAAGGGTGTTCAGAGGGATTGCCAGTGTGTCAGGTGTCAGGTGATACATTGCCAGCCTTGCCTTTGCTGTCATCCGAATGTGGTGCTAATCATGGATTTGGCCTTTGCAGTGAGTGAGAACAGAGGTGACGGAGGTGACCAGGAGGACGCTGGCACGAAATGGAAAATGGAAATTCAACTGGAGCTCAACCTGAAACAAAAGCTTGCCACACGTCTGGGCACCCTGCTTGTGGCATCTTTGGTTTATTTCTGCTTCTGCTGCGATAGTGCCGTGGCCAGCCTCGTTTTTGCAGTGCTTTTGGCCCTGCTGCTGCGGAGTCCCACATTTGTGTTTGCTCTGGTAATGACAGCCCAGCGGGACATCATGTGAGTAGCCTCTCGAATCAGACAGCAATTCCTACCTAACTGGCGTCCTCTTGCAGGGCTCTGCAGCGCTTCCTGGCCCTCAATTTGTACCTGCTGAAGCGGGATCGAGGTGGATACACCGTGGCGCGCTGCTTCCAGCAACTCGCCCATTCGCAGCCCCAAAAGCCCTGCTTTGTCATGGACAATCAAGCGATCACTTATGCCGAGGCGCTGCTGCTCAGCCAGAAGGTGGCAGGATTCTTCAGCGAGCAGGGACTGCAGCGGGGCGACTGTGTGGCGCTGCTGATGGAGACGCGCCTGGAGTATCCCTGCATTTGGATGGGCCTCTCGCAGCTGGGCGTGATCACGGCGCTGATCAACTCCAATCTGCGCGGCGAGTCGCTGCTGCACTCCATCAAAGTGGCCAATGCCAAGGCGTTCATATTCGGCAGCGAACTGATGGATGTCCTGCAGTCGCTGATCGCAAATGAGCAGCTGCCATGCATTCCCGTCTATCAGTACACGGACAAGGAGCTGAGTTCCGTGCCTGGCCATGAGTTGCTGCCAGGGGCCGTCGATTTAAGTGATGCACTGACGACGCAACAGGCCTTGGCCCTGCCACCCTCCTGCGCGGCAGAGGAGGCGCGTTCCAAGCTGCTTTATGTGTACACATCCGGCACCACGGGACTGCCCAAGGCGGCTGTCATTACCAATCTCCGCTTCCTGTTCATGGCCGCCGGCACGTTCTACATGTTGCGCCTGCAACGCGACGATGTGGTGTACAATCCCCTGCCCCTCTACCACACGGCAGGCGGAATTGTGGGCGTGGGCATGGCTCTGCTCAATGGCTCCACGGTGGTGCTGCGCAAGAAGTTTTCGGCCAAGAACTTCTGGCTGGACTGCAGCCGGCACAACTGCACCGTGGCCCAGTACATTGGGGAGCTGTGCCGCTACCTGCTGGCCACGCCCTACACCCCCGAGCAGCAGCATCACCGCCTTCGCCTCATGTACGGCAACGGGCTGAGGCCGCAGATCTGGTCGCAGTTCGTGCGCCGCTTCGCCGTGCCGAACATCGGCGAGATTTACGGCGCCACCGAGGGAAACTCCAACCTGATTAACATCACAAATCGCGTCGGAGCCATTGGCTTTGTGCCCATCTATGGGCAGAAGATCTATCCCGTGCAGGTGCTGCGCTGCGACGAGGAGACGGGGGAGCTGCTGAAGGACCCACGCGGACACTGCATCCGCTGCCGGCCCGGAGAGGCTGGTCTGCTGGTGGGCAAAGTGGATCCACGGCGCGCGGTCAGCGCTTTTCATGGCTATGCGGACAAGGGCGACTCCGAGAAGAAGCTGCTGCGGAATGTCTTTGCCAGCGGCGATGTTTTCTTCAACTCTGGCGACGTGGTGGTGTGCGATATCCTGGGCTATTTCTACTTCAAGGATCGCACGGGCGACACCTTCCGCTGGCGGGGCGAGAATGTGGCCACCCAGGAGGTGGAGGCCATCATCACGAACTGCGTGGGCCTCGAGGACTGTGTGGTGTACGGTGTGCAGGTGAGTCAGTGCGGAACTCCCCCTGATAAGACAGTCCGATAAGCCGCTTATCTTCTCCATTAGATTCCCCATGTGGAGGGCAAGGCTGGCATGGCAGCGATTGTGGATCCCGAACGTAAAGTGGACATGGACTATCTCTCCATTGTGCTGCGGGGCAGCCTGCCGCCCTACGCCCGTCCCCTGTTCATTCGCCTGCTGGACGAGATTCCGCGCACGGCCACCTTCAAGCTGAAGAAGCGCGAACTGGCCAACGAGGGCTACGATCTGACGAGTCTGGCGGATCCCATATACTACCTGAATCGCGATGGCGTCTACAGGCAGTTGGGCAGGGATCAATATAGGTCCCTGCAGGCGGGCACAGCGGGACTCTAAGCTGATCCGCTTTTGATTTAGTTAAGAAATTGAATGTTTTTTCGTATGTCCAATTGTACTTTTTAACACTAAAACCAACGACTGATACCAAAAGATGATGGAGATGCCATGGCAAGCGGAAAGCCCTGCGCGTTCCTTGGCCATAAAGTGAGCGCTTAACCGATAATGGTAGCCAATACGTTTTACGGCCAGAAGATGCTGCCTCCGGCACTTGGCCGCTGCTCTTCTCTCCGCCATCCAGCAGCAATGCCGCAAGATATATCGAAAGTGTTAAATCCCCAAGATTAAGTTCTCGCTCATTGGCAGCTGCTGTTGCTGTTGGCTGTTGCTGCTGCAGGAGGAGTGGATGTTGGCTGCTGGGTGTTGCTACTTTTGCAGTTGCTGCTGTTGCAACATTAACGCCATTTCCGCTCACTGGCGGCAGCTGCGACTCCCGTTGCCCGTCGTCTAAGATAAACGATGTGCAAAATCCATACAAAACAACGGCAACAGCAACAGCAACAGCAGCTACAGAAGCAGCAGCAGCAGCAACAAGGAATCGTTGGTTGTGGCAACCGCAGGCAGCGCAGCGCATCGTCGTCGTTGTCGATATCGATGGCGAAAAAGTTGTGGCAGGCAATCATAAAAAACGAAGAAATGGCAAACAAAGCTGAGCACAAATTGCAACCCAAACGGCGTCGATGGGGTAGCACTGGGTGTGTGTGGCGAAGGTTTACTTGTGGCTGCATTTGGAGTGTGGCAAAGAATTTTAAGCGAGGTGCAAGGCAAGGTAGGGGCCACACTTAATTGGTAAGAGGTAAGAGTTTACCATCCATTGCATATCTAGCTGCCAGTTAAACGCGTCAACAATGTGTAGCAGCTTTCTGGCTTCGCTGCACATAAAGTTGCACCAGCAGCAGTAGCAGCAGCAGTGGCAGCTGCCGCCAAGCGTCCGCCCTTTTTGTTGCCTCTCATTTCCGTATTTTCGCGACGCCATCCTCGATGCCATAAACAAAATGGCAGTTGTGGGCCGCAGAGTGGAGTGCATGAATACGCGTATTGGCAGCGTTCGCACATAGCTAATAACAATAAAACCAACAACAACAACAACAGCAACAGCAACGAGGACGTTGGCAACTGCAACTGCAGTGGGAACAGCTGGTGGCCCGCTACTTTTGTTGCTGTTGCAACTTCGCGTGCAACGGCCCTGCGTAAGTGGGAAAATTAAAAAATTTTCAATAATTTTTTCGAACTGTTCGACGAACAGCGCGTCAGGCAGCAGGCTGCCACTGTAGTTCCTTGGTCTTGGCTTGGCCCTCCTTTCCGTTCCTTTTTGGGCTCATTTAGAAAGCTTTGCGCCGGAAGGACACAGCAGGCAGTGGCCGTGGGAGAGGCACGGCACGGGGAATGGCGATGGCGCCACAGCTGCCATTGGAATTTCAAAGCTATTAAAACGCTGCCAGTGGAGCTACTACCAAACGGGCACCAATGTTTCCTGCTGGCTGTTGCCTGCCACTGTCTGCTGTACACTCACAGAAAAAGGGTGGAGAGTCTGGTCTGCAATGAGTGTAGTTCGAAGCATAGTTATGGTATAGGAAACAAAATTTATTTGATTTACTTTTGTTCACATTTTTAATTGAATTTTCAATACTTTCCAATAATTTCTTTGTCTACTTTCAGGTTGCAGCGTTTGGGCCACCGCAATGGATATTATTTATAAACAAAACCCAAATATTTAGTGTATATTAAGATTCGTTTATGCTGCACTCCGAGCTGCTTTTGCTGTTGCTTCTACTTCTGCTCCTGGACGAATCGGTTTGGTTCTCGTTTGGGTTCGCCTCGGCCCGCTTTTGCTTGTATGCATTTGGGCTTAAAGGTTTTGCTTGCTTTTGTTTTTATGTTTCATGCTGCCACTGCCACTGCCCCCACCCGCACGGCACAGCACACCCTTCACCCTCCTGTACCCACGACTCCGCGTGGTCCTTGGCGAGCACGATGTCAGTTCGTGCTAATTACATTGCACCTGTGCATGACGTTTGATGTTGCCCTGTCGGAGCTTCGACTGTGTATGTGCATGTGCCTCCTGTGTGTTTGTGTGTTTAGTTTGTTTGGTTTTGGCCTTTTTGGGTTGCAGCAGCAGCAGCAGCAGCAGAAGGCAGCAAAAATTAATTAAAAGCCAACGTGCGGCGGCAATGCAATTAAAATCGATTTGGTTCGGGCATTCGACTGCCGAGACTCAGACTTGCTGCTCTGCTGCTGCTGCTGGACGGAGGCTGCTGTTGACATCATTTAATACAACAATACGGCAGAATTATATTTCATACACACACACACACACACACGTACAACTACAACAAAAACTTCGCACAATGCAACTTCCAATCCATGCGGCTGCTCCTTCCCCTGATTCTGCTTCTGCCGCCTGCTGCAATCTCCTTTTGTTTTGTTGGTTTTTTGTTTGGTTCGGCAGCTGTTGGGTGATCTGCCTATTTGGTCTGCCCCTCCCCCCACTTGCCTCTGCTGGTGTGACCTGCTGCTGCTGCTGCTTGTGGGCAGCCTTCCGCTTGTGTGTTTTCGCGCTGTTTGTGTGGCGCCTCTCCACTTTCTCCTGCTCCTTCTCTGGTTGCTTCGTTGCCTCGTTGATTCGTGGCACCTTTTGGATTTGACAGTTTTGTAATTAACTGCAGTCAGCATGTGCGGTGCGGCAGGCATTGGCAGGCAGGCAGGCTGGCTGGTCCGTGCCAGCGACAGCGCCGCAATCAGCAGAAATGTGTTGCATGCTTTCCGGCTCCTGATTGAACCAAATTGGCGATTGTCGAACTCCGTTTTTGGACATTCCTAAACGCAATTAGCTTTTCTCGCTTCTCAAAGTTTTTCCCCCGTCACGGAATTAATTTTATATTTAGGAGGCAACTTTGAGTTCCATTTGGAATGGGAGTTCCATGGGGGTACAGCCAGCACCAGCTGCTTGACTGCATCACTGGACACACGTGGGCCTTGGGCTAAGCTTTGCTTGGGCCAATCCCTCTCTCTCTGCCTCCCTATGGTTTACTCTCCTGCAGCTGCTGCTGCTTCTGCTGCTGCTGTTGTTTTTTATGGGCCGAAGCCACCTCGCCGACCGCCTTTATGCGCCCGCATATTAAACAATTATTGCCAAATGGCAAGCGACAGCTGCGTTCTGTCGCCAATGTCGTTAGTGTGGGCAGCGGCAGCATCGACAGCGGCAGCGGCAGCGGCAATCGGGCATCGCCTGGATGGATAGCAGGAGGCCTATGCGATGGCCAGAGTGTGCTCTCTGCTCGGTGCTCGCTGCTCGTTCCTCGTTGCTCGGTGTTTTGTGTTGCTCGTTTTTTGTTTAACGGAATACCAAAGCAGGACATGGGCCAGGCCAGGCCAGGTCTGGCCTCCCAGCACCGGCTTACTGGCTCTGGCTCTCGGCTATTCTTTGTTGTTTTTCTTTTTTTTTTGTTCTTTTCGCGTTTCAGCGTCTGCTGCAATTTATGTGTATAAATGACAAAAGTACCGTTATTTATGGGCAGCAACCGCAACGCAATTTGGCAACACTTGTTGGCCAATTGGCAAAAATTGTGAAGGCGCCACAGAATGGCAGTGGGAGAGATAGAGCGAGAACGAGAGAGAGAGTGAGTGTGGGGGGAAGCCAAAGTCAGCTGAGCGAAACGGAGCGACAAAGCAAAGCCAATACTTGTAACAATGTACCGCAGACACACACACACACACACACACATATAAGCACACATAAATACACACAATCAAATATATTATCTAACACACGAAAGACGAAGGACAAGCACTAACGGATCCTCTAGCAAACGATGGAATTTTGCATGCCCTTTTGGGTGCCACCAAAAGACAGAGTTTTCCTCCTACAAGTATGCCAAGCAAAATGATCGGAAAAATATAATTTTAATAGCCGCAACTCTTGGAAAATCTACTGTAACTCTTCCTTAGCTTTCTATCTGTCGGAACACTCCACCTTGCTCTACTCCAGGGTATTCCATTGACGCCTCGCCTTGCTGTGACATTTTTGTGCCGCTCTGTGCGAAATTTGAATTTTTATTGCTGATCGATGCCTGCAGCACATTATATGGGAGGAGGTGGCCGCCTCCAGCCTTCCCCAACTCCCATCGAAAATTATGCGTATTAAGGTCGTTTGGTTGGAGTATCGTATCTGTGCGGTGCTGGGCTGATAGCTTGTTGCTGACATAAATTTTGACACTGCTGCTGGGGCCTGCTGCCTGCTGCCTGCCTCTGCCTGCGTAAATGTGGCAACTGCGTTGAAAGCCCTTGCTGGATGCTGCCACAATATTGACTTGACCCTTCTGTTCTGTTGTCGCGCCTTTTATTATGCTAATATTTTTAGGGCATTGTCAAGATTTATTGAAATTGCTGCGGCTCGTCCATAAACGCTGGAGAATATCTCCGCCCAAATTGCCACCGTGGCAACAAGGTGCAAGCGCCCCCACGGGCAATTTCAGCTATCGGCCACATGGCGTATACGTGATTGCGGAGTGGAGGAGATGGTTAGAATGGGTGGTAGTAGGGTGGTGGGAGGTGGTGGGAGGGCTGAACAATTAAATTGCCATTTGGTGGCTGCAACGCTTGTTGCAACGCTCCTGTCTCGCCCCGTGTTGCATAATTGGCAACGTTTTTGCAATTAAAACAACTAATTGGCAACAAAAACTATTGGCTGGCAGCATCTGTTGGTTGTCCCTTCCTCCGGAGGGAGTGCGAGGACATAAAAAACTATGCGAACGAGAAGGGACGTGTGCGACGCTTCTTACGCGTCACAACTTTTATACCCGGCACTCAGTACTATATCTGCACCTTAGCGGTTATTTGTCAAATTTTACATTTTTTCTTCATCTGTCATCTACATCAACAACACTACAACATTACCAACACGCTCCTTTAGCTCGCCACCCTCCCCTAGAGCCGCACACTGCAGAGTCAGGGCAGAGACGCGGCAGAGGCAGAACAGATGCCTCTGTCAGTGCGCGAAGCAGAGTGTGAATGAGAGAATGTGCAAAAAACCAAAAAAAGTCTGCCGGACATAAAAAAATTGAACCTTGAAGTAGGCTTCAAAATTGTTCAAAATTTCACGAAAAATAGGAAAATTCTGTTGCATACTTCAAGGTTCAATATTTTTAAGACAAAAAATATTTAAAATTGTAGCTTTGGGAGGCTTCCGCCCTTTTGCTGGGGCGGAAAGGGCGGGGCTCATTTTTTAAATACACTTGTAACAGTGCGAGCACACAGAAGTCTGGATGCAAAACTTGGTTGCCCTATCTCTTATGGTCTCTGAGTACTAGGCGCTCATTAGAACGGACAGACGGACGGACAGACAGACATGGCTCTATCGCCTCGACTATTGATGCTGATCAAGAATATATATACTCTATGGGGTCGGAAACGTTTCCTACTGTGAGTTACATACAACCGTTATTCCCCGCAAATACAATATACCCTATTTACTCTTCGAGTACCGGGTATAAAAATGAGTTGCATAAATTTTACAGCCAAAAGTTGGCTGACATTTGAGGTAAAGGCTTGGGCAGGAGCAGCAAAAAGATTGAATGAAAAGTGGAAAATGTATTACAGAAATCTCCCTTTAAGACTCTGTCGGGATTTGCTCTTTGCTTTAAGTGCTTTGGGGCATGCCACACGTGCTAGTTGAAGAGCAGACAGAAAGATAAAATCCCCTGGCACACACCTGTTTGGTACCACTGTAAAGCCCCAGGCTTTTGGCTCACAGACAAAGCATTTGCCATTGCCACCAATACCCAGTCTAGGGGGACTTACGATTTTACAACAATATTATTTTTCCATCAACAACATCAGCAAAAATCAATCAAATTCAATTAAAATGCAGCCAAAGGATACAAAAATCAGCCACAGCCGTACAGAATAGCGACAGGAAAAAAGGGCTAGAAAAACGTGAAAACCAAAAAGCAATTATGCAAAATTAATTTCATTTCAAAAATGAGATAGAACAAAACAAGATTGTCAATGGCAGAAATGAGAGAATGATAATTACTTACATACATATGTATGTATATGTACATATGTACATATGTATGTATATGTAGCAAAACATGTACATACATACATATACATGGAATGGTGGTGCTGCCTGATAACTTGGCAAATCAATTAAAATATGAATTCCCTTTTCGCTGGCTAAATCAATCAAAACCTATAGAAATACTATTATGTGATTATGTATGAAGTTGAGGGCGTTGCAGCGTTCTCTCTGAACACGCTAATAACAGTTGCACTTACATGTACATAAAACTATGTAGAAATATAAAAATAATGCAACTATGCTAATGCGTAACAGCAATCATAAAATTGATTGCAATGATTGCTATACATTTTTCTTTTTCAATGTGATGTACACATAAATATGTATCCTTGTAGCTACATTGTGGGCGTATTATTTATGCTTAAATATCTTTGCATGGTTATGCCCATAGATACATTTATTCTCGTGTATCTCGCTGCGTGTGTGTGTATATTTTTTGTGCGTTGCGTTTACATTTACACAAGTGCAAAAATTCCCAAAACACAAATCCTAAAAAAACATTTGTTACTTTTTGTTAGGGTTTTCCCACACCCACACACACATCAACACATCAGTTCACACACACAGTACCATTGATGCAGGCCAAAGCAGTCAAGTGGTAATGGTGGGCTTTATGCTCACAAGGATAAAGCAGCACAGGGGGGATACAAGGATACATGGCTGTGCGTGTTGACATAGGCGTAGCCCTGCCCATTGACAGCCCCACCTTGCAGGGGGGAAATGGGAATCAGCTTTAAAGCTTACCCTGGCAATGTTCACTGTTTTTGTTGCAAAACTTTGAGTTAGTTTCTAAGAAAGGAAAGTTCTCTCTCTTTGGAATTTGTTTGTTTGGTTGGAATTTGTAAAGCAAAGCTATTGGATTTACAACAAATAGGAGGCATAGGAGAGCAGTATTTAGTGACAATTGGGTACCAAATCTCCAGTTGCGGATATTACTTGCTCTCCAAATTTAATTTCGAATTCTCCACTTAATTCCTCCTCTATCACTGCAGCTCATTTGCAGCACCTTCCTTCCTGATTAGAACTGCAATCAATTTTCCATTTCCTCCTGCTGAAACCCCTTGCGGACTACGCCTGTTGCAAAAAATGTGCACACGTCCTGCTTCCGATTGACCAGCCAAAATTGTCAGCAATTTACATACGTATTTGTAGTTCCTTCGGTCCAGAGACCTGGAAAAGCTTCTACTCTGCCCATGTCCTTTGTGGCACTGTCGCCATAGACTCTCATTGATGGTCGTTTCGCCTGTCGTCTCCGAATGCAAACATTTTTTTGGTATTCAGGCTCGTAAATTTGAGATTATTTTGTGGCATATTTAAATTTAGCAAAACTCGCAAAAGAAGGGGAGAGTAGGAAGATGTCTGCTTGCTGCCTTCGAAATTAAAGTGAATTTTGCGGTGGCTGCCTCGGTTGGAAATAGGCCTGACAAAGGCACTTGAGGACTGCACAGTCCTCAGTCTTCCACTTGCCTGCCCGCTGCTATCCCGTAGAGTTTTCTTCACTCTACTTAAGCTGTGTGCTCTTGCTCTTTCAACTTGAATGCAATTAGAAAGTAAAACGACAACAAATTGTCTTGCTTGGGGCATTGATTGATTTCCACAGAAAAATGGGAAATAGACGCCGCCAAGCAGCGAGAATCTCAGAAGCAGCAGCGGAATAGATTCACGACTAAGTGGAGGAGCAGCAGTGGAGGAAGATCTCCACGACGACTGGGCAAAGGGGATATAAATACACATCTCTCCTTTTGCCGAGTGCATTAGGAGAGCACAGAAATGAAAGGAAAAACACATGTAAGAAGACGAAACATTTCTAATGGCTGCGGTGACACTTTGGAAGTGGAAGTGCATGAACACACGGATACAGATACACGTCTGCCGATGCATATACAATTACACAGATACAGATACAGATACACAGCTACAGATATAGAGAGGAGCAGCAGCAGGAAGAGGAGTTGCATACCTGTGCATACTGCCAGATAAAATTAGAACGTGAAAGTCGCTGCAGTTGACAGCATAAAAATGTGTGAACTTAGGAACAGGAAAACGTCGACGGGGTGCCGTCGCAGACGGACATCTTAATATATGTATACACACAGAGACACAGAGAGTTACGAGTATAGAAATGTGCGTACGCACAAAGAGCTACCTATTTCTGTGCCTGGCATGGCGATCAGATGCAGATGCAGATGCAGCTACAGATACGCAGGCAAGGCATAGGGGCATCAATATTGAAGCCAAAACCGCATTGATTGATTTGGAACTTAAACTTTACAATTAAGAAAGTGCAAGCAAGCCTTAGGGAGTGCTTTCTGATTAGCTCTTAAGGCAGCGGTTCTCATGCAGCCATTAAGTTTGTTAATGCACATTTATCTACAGTTCCCTTTTAGACGCTCATCCCTAGTTATGGAATCCCTGGCATCGATTATAAATAGCGGGACTCATAATATTCTTGTTGCTGCTCTTCTCGCTTGCTTCTTGTCCCTGCTTCGTGCTCGTGTTCGTGTGATTAAAGCTGCCATAAGACACTCGTGCAAAGCTGCAGTCCGACCCACCCCGCTGCTTGCATGAATCGACTGCAGTCCCAGCGACCGACCGCGCTGCGTGCGTGAGTTGCCAGCCTGCTGCCGCGCAGTCACGCTGTCGCTCGCGTGTATGTGTGTGATCTTCCCTCTCGCTTAGCCGCTTCAGCCGACAGTCGCTAGAACGAACCATCATCGTCGCTGACTTCGCTTCGGCCAGCAGTCATCGTCGTCGCTGTCGTGCGTTGATCAGTTGAGTTTTGTGAGTTGTGCGGTAAAGTTGCCCAAACCAGAGCATCCAGAGCAACCAGTGCAACAGAAGAGTGCAGCCAGCAGCCAACAGCCAACAGCCGAGCAAAAGGACAGACAGCAGTGTGTGCATCCTCCAGCAGTTTCAGTCTCCCAATCAGCCACAACTCCACACAGGCCCACAGGCTCTCCACCCAGTCGCGCATTCGCATTAGTCTCCCCCCTACAGCCAGTCGGAAAATGAGAGAAATTGTCCATCTGCAGGCCGGCCAGTGCGGCAACCAAATTGGCGCTAAGGTAAGCCTCATTATTTTTTATTTTATTTTCCTCTCTGCTTTAGCTCGGCTTTTTGCTGCCTCTGGCCGATTCGATTGTTAATTTATGCACAATGCCCGAAAACGTTTTTCAATGAGTTTCCAAACTGATCGCACTGGTGGGGGCCCAGTGCGCCGTCGCAGCCTTTTTCAGCGTGCTCAGCAATCAGCAATTAAAGCGAAAGAAAATTAACAAAAAGCCAGAGAACAGATCCAAAAGCCAGACTTTAAATCAAATGCAAAGTGCAATAAAACCAAAAAAAAAACACAAAAAAACTTATCAAGCAAAGAAATTGTTTGACTTTGTGCGGCATTGCAATGCCCTTTCCGATTGCCAAACACAACACACAAAAAAACGAGTTGGGTTGGGCTGCAGATCATGAAAAGTGATTCACTGCGAACCCAAGTCTCCATACAGGGTGGGGCTGGAGAAGGAAGAGGGACTGACGGCGCAGAATTATGGCATTTTGATGCAAGGCGCAAATCAGCAAGAAAAGTGCCGGGGGGGAACCGTTTTCGAGATTTCTTTGCTTGAGTTCTGCAACTGCCTCTGCCGGGAAGGGAAATCTGTTGAATTATCTTTGCGGTGAAATCTTTTCGCTTTGCTTGAGCTTCCTTCCTCCACTACTCACTGCCAAAGTAACCACAAAAAGAACTGCATGGAAAGTGCAGAGCTGAAAATCTTACAAATTATATTGGTTGGAAAGCTGTAATTTAGTTTGGAGATTTGTAAACAGCAGAGAAAATAAAATACTTGAAGAATGAAATCAGAAACCGCATTAAGTTGCAGCTCATTCGATTATAGTTGGCATATAAATATTCATAAGGGTTCCAGCAGTCTCTTAATTGATTAGAAAATCACAGCCAAGGCCCGAGCAGATCGTTTGTCAGCTGTTCTCGGGAAACGGCAGCTCGATGAAAGCAAACAATGCAGTCCAATATCCAATTTCCGATTTGCACTGAAGTGTAGTGCGAGTGTAGGGTGACCCACACAATCGATGTGCCCCAAAACACGAGCTGTGTGTGCAAAGCCAAAACCCTGGTGGCTGGTGGCAGCCTCCCGCTCCTGCCACCCGCTAAAGGAGGCAGCCAGGTAACCGGCTTGCAACGCAAACTCTTTGATTTTTGGCAATACCAGTTTTTGGCTCTTGTTTTATGTTTTTTGTGTGCATTTTTGCTTGAGGCATTGACAAGTGGGTCCCCGCTGAGTGGATTTTTCTGTGGAATCAATGTCAATGCTGAGCGTCTCCGTCTGGTGCTTTGATTACTTTCCAGTTCCACCTACTTGCTGCGAGGTGTGTCACGTTTGGAGCACTACGATAACATTATTAGCAAATTAGAGTATAGCTAAGCAGAAAATAAAAGATAAGCGGGCAACACATCATCATCATAAACATCATCACCATCGTTTGTTGTGACTCAATTTAGGGTCAGAATCACAGTCAGCTTCAAAGTCAGCAAAGAACCGGCGGCAACGTCAATTTAAAAAGTAAATTTTGCCTGTGCTTTTGTGCTTCTCAGAATTTCGGCAATAGTAATGGTTTTATGGAGCAGAGAGCAGTACACACACAGCCTACACACACGACTAAGTACATAGATACAGAGCCATGGACACGGAATAAGATATACTCGGCAGTACGAGGCAGTTGGCTGGGTAATTTGAGGAGCGAACCCCCCTCGTAATGTGAGACCCCGAAAAACAAGAAGACAGAGAGGCGAAGCGTACGAGGTCCGATGAAAAAACAGCCACAAGAACAGCTGAGTGGACATTAAAGCACTCAAAAAATGTGACAGGCAGGCAGGCAGGGAAAGGAAAGCCTCACAAGTGCCCAAGTCAGACCAGAAGGAAGTGAGTCACCCTCTCGGGGAGGTATACTATTACAGGATATCGGTGCTGGGCTGCATACCAATTGTGGATTGGTTCTCCATATCCGTTTTTAGCACACGATACGACAATAAGTGCATATTAATTATGCACCCCAGTTTACAGACTTGCAGCTGATTGTTCAGACATAAGTCAATAAACCCACAGATTTCTTATCGCCTCACAAACTGACGCCCCACAGCAGCTGCTGGGAGAAGAGACAAATGCCCCAAGATCATCGGATGGGTTGCAGCCCCCAGCTCTCAGCTTCTCAATCAAAAGAATTCCTCTTGATGCCAAATGTTTTATATCTTGTGGCAAATACTTCTCCCTGCTGTCTCTTTTTGCGCATTTCTTTCTTCTGAGAGAACTTGCAGCAAGAGGCAGGCAGGCAGTACGTACCGGAAAGTCAGTGATCCTCAGACGGGAGAGAGATTCGATGTAGCTTGTGCTTCAGACTGGCTCCAAGTTCATGCCCGAGTGATTTCCTCTTCAAGAGGCAGCAAGACAACTAGAAAAGGGGGAGGGCACAGTTGCTGCCGTGGAGGAGTCTTCGTCTTCGTCTTTGGCTTCGTCTTTGGCTTTGGCTACTACATGGCGGCTCCCAGACATGCAACACTTAATGAGGGCGTCTCAATTGCCCGTCGCCAGATGATCGCATGCGAAGAGGCGCGGCAGGCGTGGCTGCCGGGGTGGGCCAGAGGCCGGGCGGCGAGTGGAGAGGAGTGGAGCTGCAGTGGCAGTTGCCATGCAGCAGAGCTTTTTGAAAATTAATTACAAAGGAAAATGTAGAGTCTTTTCGACTTTTTTAGAACAGCTGTCGACTCGGAAAACTCTGCAGAAAAGGCGGGGAAATATCTCTCAGCTAAAATGAATGATTTAAGCATACAAAAAAACATAAAAAATGTAACCAGAAATCCATTTGGACACAGCAACATGATCCACAGAATTCTTTTGCCACAGAGGAATCGATCTCAGCCTGAACATCTATGGATCCATAAATCTATAATTACAATCTAACTGTTTGCCACATTTACTGGATGGAGTCTCTCACGATCCAGTCTGCAGCTTGCTGCATTCACCGAAAAAAAGGCAATTTTCCGGGCATCAAACTATTATCATCAAAAGGAAAAAATCCGAAACGAAAAATTGGTGGAATGTAAAAGAAAAGTAAAGCGATCAGCGATTGTCGGGCCAGAAGCAGTGGAAGTGGAAGTGAGTGGAGAGACAAAGACAGAGAGGGGAGGGGAGGGGACTGTGGGGCAGAGATGAAAAACGACTTTTCACTTCAACAGTTTTGTGTGCTAATTTAGTTTTCATATTCGTGTGGCTTTCGTCTGTCCCTCCATCCCCCGTCCCTCCATATACAGTGAGCTTTATTGTTGCGGCTGCCATGGTTTAGCTCTCCATAATTGCAGCGGCCACACTCCAATTAAATTTGATGATCTTGCTAAGATTGCAGTTGCTTGGGCTTCAGTTTTTCTGCTTCTCCATCTGCTGTTAGTTTCTCTCTTTAAACAAACAACGAAAATGCAGACGCCATGGGCAGATCAAGAACCAAAGAAAGAGTCAGAGCCAGTTCCCCGTTCCTCAGTCTTGTTTATACATACAAGTCCCAGCCGTCAAGTTCAAGTGCCAAAGGGAAATATCTGAGACATTGCTAACATTTTTATTATTTCCTCTCCACTTTTGGGATCGAGACTCTGTTGGCTGTTGCCAGGCCAGGCCACGTCTCGCTCCACTGGAGACCCCCAACCCATAGACGAGCCCGAAAATAGAGTCCAGCAATCCCCCAATTTGTGCGGGGCAAATGTGTAACTAACTCTGGCAGCAGTTCCCCAATTTGGTTGCTGTTAAACGCAGCAAGACAATTGCAGAGCATTTCCTCAATAAATCCACTCGATCCATGATGTACTTCATTTATAGCAATTCAATCCGGGGCCCCGTCTAATGATGTTGTCGCCATGCAGAGACCCAGCCCCAGCCCCAGCCCCAGTCCCAGTCCCTGGCCTCTGCCTCGTGTTGGGTCGTTGGCCTGCCAGAAGATTCACAGCCAGAAGATTCTGTCTCTCTATATATCGTGTATGAGTCAGAGCCATTCGCAGCCGGAGTCGTGGCCTCTCCGTCGGTCCCATCCCATCCCATCCCAACCCATCCCACGGGCTGAACTATTTTTAAATGCATTTTTTCGCTGCCTAAGGTTGCACCCCAGGAGCGATGCAGGCAGCAAAACTCTTGGAAATCTCTCGTCCCATACATCGAGAGGGGTGAGGGGAGCACGTATAGGAATACGTATGGCCCGGACGTGTACGAGTGCGAGAATCTTTTAAATTTAGCACTAAATCAGGGCATGTCCCCATGCGTCCACAACTCTGGCGACGGGTTTGAAAAACTAAACATAAATTTAGTTTTCCCATTTTTACCATATTTTTTGTGTTTTTTTTTTGGGCAATCTGTCTCACTTTTGATGCCACAGAGGAGCCCTCCCCATATATGGACTATTCCAAAAATTGTACGACTGTATATTTGTTTGGAAAAACCTCAAAGTTTATGGGCTGCGGCTGCGCCTTGTTGTTTGTCACATTGTCACATCGGAGGAGGCAACAAAACAGACATTTTTAGAATTGTTTTTCTTTTGCTTTGCTCTGGTCTCTGGCCTCTGCGGCCGCGGCCATATGTCAGGCCCAACATGAACTCTGACACGGCTGGGTGGGCACAATTATTCAATTTGATAAACGACTCCAGAGACTCGACGAGCACATCCCAAAACTAACACTTTGTGTGCGAGAATTGTGCTAAAATATCTGGATAGCCCGAGTGCTTGATAAATATTCGTAATTAAGAAAACCGCCTCTCGGGCAGATAAGGGATTATCTTTGCCACTAAAGCGGAACACAAGAAAGCTGCGGGTGGCAGTCCGATTGAGCTGTAATCACATCTTGAACCCTTCTCCATTTCCTTTCCTTTCAGTTCTGGGAGGTTATTTCGGAGGAGCATGGCATCGACTGCAATGGCATCTATGTGGGCGACAGTGATCTGCAGATGGAGCGCATCAGCGTCTACTACAATGAGGCATCAGGTAAGACTATGCCCACCCAATCTTAAACCTTTTGTAATCCCCAAATGTCGCGCAGCGGTGACGCGCTCTTCGGGTGGCAAATATGTGCCACGTGCCATTCTGTTGGATCTGGAGCCGGGCACCATGGAGTCGGTGCGTTCGGGACCCTACGGCCAGCTCTTTCGTCCGGACAACTTTGTGTTTGGGCAGTCGGGCGCTGGCAACAACTGGGCCAAGGGTCACTACACGGAGGGTGCCGAGCTGGTGGACAATGTCCTCGATGTGGTGCGCAAGGAGTGCGAGAATTGTGACTGTCTGCAGGTGAGTGCCGCACAACATAACCCACTCACACACACACACACATGTACAAATGTGCCTTCTCCTTCGCTCCACAGGGCTTCCAGCTAACCCACTCGCTGGGAGGAGGAACCGGCTCCGGCATGGGCACGCTGCTCATTTCGAAGATACGCGAAGAGTATCCGGATCGCATAATGAACACGTACTCGGTGGTGCCCTCGCCAAAGGTGTCCGACACTGTGGTGGAGCCCTACAACGCCACTTTGTCCATCCATCAGCTGGTGGAGAACACGGACGAGACGTACTGCATCGACAACGAGGCGCTGTACGACATTTGCTTTAGGACTTTGAAGGTGTCCAATCCGAGCTACGGGGATCTCAATCATCTCGTTTCGCTCACCATGTCCGGGGTGACCACCTGCCTGCGCTTCCCCGGCCAGCTGAACGCCGATCTCCGCAAGCTGGCCGTCAACATGGTTCCATTCCCGCGCCTGCACTTCTTCATGCCCGGCTTTGCGCCCCTCACCTCGCGCGGCTCGCAGCAGTATCGGGCGCTGTCCGTGCCGGAGCTCACCCAGCAGATGTTCGATGCGAAGAACATGATGGCCGCCTGTGATCCGCGGCATGGGCGCTACCTCACCGTCGCCGCCGTCTTCCGGGGCCGCATGTCCATGAAGGAGGTGGACGAGCAGATGCTGGCGGTGCAGAACAAGAACAGCTCGTACTTTGTCGAGTGGATACCGAACAATGTGAAGACGGCCGTGTGCGACATACCGCCCAAGGGCCTGAAGATGTCCTCGACCTTCATTGGCAACACCACCGCCATCCAGGAGCTGTTCAAGCGCATCTCCGAGCAGTTCTCGGCCATGTTCCGGCGCAAGGCGTTCCTCCATTGGTACACCGGCGAGGGCATGGACGAGATGGAGTTCACCGAGGCGGAGAGCAACATGAACGATCTGGTGTCCGAGTATCAGCAGTATCAGGAGGCAACGGCCGACGACGAGTTCGATCCCGATGTTAACCAGGAGGAGGTCGAGGGCGATTGTATTTAATGGTGTGGCCAGAGGAATGAGGTGCGTGCGTGAGGGGGAGCGCGTGTTTCTGCGCGGCATGCGGCAACAGCTGTCGGCCAAGCATTGCAGCATTCTCTGACAAACAGACACACACAGATACACTCACACATGGATAAACAATCACCACTACCACTGACACACACACAAACAGACAGACAAACAGACAGACAGGAAAGGTCAAGCGTAGTTAGAACATCAAACGGAAATGTTCCAAAAGCTCTAGCTTCCTCCCTACCATCCACCTACCCTAACCCTCTCTCACCACTGTGTTAATCTCACTCTCACTCTCGCTCTACTCCTATCTCTATCTGTAATTCACGCTCATTTCCCATCCATCACCCTCGCTCTTCTTTCATCTTTCATCTGTACTTTCGGCTCTCTACGCTACACTTTACACCGGAGGCACGTCTATCGCATTTCTCGCAGCCATTTTTCAGCCACTTTCCATATCCACATGCATCCATCCAACCATCCCACAGTTCCCGTACTTTGAAACGTTTCATTTGATTTAAGGGCAACAAAGAAACAAAATGAATCACCCATTTTTCTATACGTTAATTATATAATTATTTATATGCAAAACCCCCAAAACAAGCGTCTAGTATTTGGAGATGAAATATAATCAAAAAGCGAATTTACACACAAAACTCTCGAGAAATGTCCACACAAATTTTGCACTCAAGACTGATGCAAAAACAGTTTGGCAATGCATAAATATAAACGATAAAGGATATATGATATGATATGACATGAAATGAACTAAGCTCATCCAAAGATAATCAAACAGTCTCCAGCGATCGTAATCCTATTCGAATCGCAGCGAAGGCAATCGATCAATTTCTCATTCTCAAATCATCCGCAATTGTATTTACATAATCTTAGGGCACAAATTATTAACATTTTTGTATTCGTGTGCAAAATCGTTCTTTAGTAGTTTTTACATATGAATGAAAAACCAACAATTTTACCCAAATAAAAATAAACTAATGATGGCAACAACATTTTTGATAAATAATAAATTAGAATTTGTTTAAAATAGCAAAGGGTTTTACTTATTTGAGCATTTATACGGAAATATTTCCGTATCTAAAATTAATTCAAAACCATTGAACAATCAGAGGAAAAACGGCCTGGCAAGCGGTTAGTTCCCGAAACATATACATTCTAAATTCAAAATAGCGGCGCCACTGTTCAATTTCCCTACATTAGCCGAGACACGAACCGCTAGTCTCATATGGTTCGTGCATTGACTGCGAGTATTTACCAGATGGCGGCACTGTGGAAATAGGTATGCTCTCGATATATCTATGCCAAAATTATCGTGGCAACAGAAACAGCTGCTTTCTGGCGGTCTTGATTGAACAACTCAAACAACTTGATTGATCAGGATTGGAAATATGATTCTGTGGATTCCGTTCAAGATGCTGCATACACAAGACTCGAAGTTGGAACCTAAAAGTTTCTAGCAGAGCTTTATAACAGGAGTTTCTTGATTCCGCAGTGCAGGATATGTACCCGGCTTTAATTCCCAATGGAAGTCAAATTTAAAGTGGATCTTAATTATTCAAATGAAACGTTGATTAAACGGATTTTCAGCATTATACTTAACCTTTTCCGTTGTTTTCGCCTGCACGCAGGAGTCAATTAATTCTAGCAATGAAACACCAGCTATAATTGAGTTTTAAGCACGTTTAGGAAAACTATTATAATGTGTATGGTAAACGGATAAGTAGCAGTGTGGATTTTTGTTTAAACAAAAGCCAATCTTTCAGTCGTAATCTTCTGCATCTAAGAATCTCGACTTGACTCGACTTGCCACAGAAAACGAACGAAAAAGCTCGACTGCCACTCGGCGTAAGTATCTTCAGCGGATCTCACAGTCGCACAGACCTTTCCATTAACTGACGCGAGACCTCATATGCCGCCAGTTCTGTGGAATTAAAACACATTAAATGACTTACTTCAGCGGTCTCGTGACACAAACGGAACACAAAACTGAGAGAAAAACCAAAACACAAAAGTCGGCTAAGAACAAACATAAACATATTCGTACTCGTACTCGTACTCGTACATCGTACTCTGCTGCCCAGACAATACGTATACGTAGACGGAACAAGACGCATGGAGAGAACCAGTTTTTGTCTCTTTGTGTAGTGAGATATCCGGAGTCGAGCCATGCCGGCCGGCGTTCTGTATGACAGCTGAGAATGAGAACCTTTCAGAGCCGGCAACAGTGCAGCAAAAACAACAACAGAAACAACAGCAACACGTTCTTCCCCGTCTGCGGCTTTGAGTGACCGGCTAAAGTGCGTTTAACCGTTAGTTATGTTATGTCACACAGAGCCACACTGAGCTGAGGGTAGGTCAAAGGAAAGGTTAGCCGGAGCGGAAGTGGCTCGACTTTGGCTGAGAATGCACAAGAAATTGGGCCAAATCGGGCTGCAACAATCTGCAGCAATTACAAGTACAAATGCAGCAGCAGCAGCAGCAGCAACAGGCAGGCAACAGCAGCAACAGGCAAGAAGAAATAGGCAAATGGAAAAGCAATAAAAAAGTTACCGACTTACACTCATTTGGCGCCGTCATCCAAAAAGCCAGTCCGACCAAAGGAGGCACCAGAGATGCAAGAGAAACACGAAGCGAGGCAGTGATTGACCCAGTTTTCCAAGACGACAACAGCGACAGCGGCAACAACAGCAACAGGCGACGACCGCGCCGAGGCAACAACCTACCTTCCTACGTGTACGTGCCCCCAGTACCCCCCCGTAGCCGTACCCACAAGCACAGTGACAGCCACACACACAGCAAGACATAGCAGAGATCTCGGGTACCATGCCGATCCGATCCGATCCGATCCTCCTCACTCAGCTCAGCCATTGACTGAACTGACTCTGCAGCTCGGGAGCTGCAGCTCGGGCTCGGGCTCGGAGTCGGAGTTGGTCTTAGCTTGGCTTTGCTTTTGGGGGAAGTGAAGTGCAATGTACTCGCAGAGCGAACGACCGACCGACGGACCGACCGACAGACAGACAGACAAAAATCAAATAAAAAATCTTGTTTTTTCTGCAAGTTTCTGCCGATTCTTCAGAAAGCTGAAAACGAAACTTGCCTGAGAAGATTGTTGGGGAGAGTTGGTGCTGCAGGAGGGGGCAGGGGGCAGCGGGCAGGGGGCAGGGTGCTGTGGTGCTAGAGGCACATGCAAACAACACGTCAATGCACTCTGTGGTAGCCACCGCAAACGCCTCGACTAGTTTAGATTGGACTCAGACAACAACGTTGACTAGACCCGATCTAAGCCCAGTCGCTGCAGGCTGCTGCTGCTGCTGCCGCTTTTGCTTTTTGATTTTCTGCCATCAATTTTGATCTTTGTGTGTGTGTGTGTGTGTGTGTGTGTGTGTGTTTTCGCTGTTGTCTTTTGTGGTTTGCAGACAAACACGAGTAGAACAACAATAAACAAGACAAATTGCAGCTAGGAAAATGCACTGGAGACCCACACACATGCGCGAGCGAGCGAGCGCCTCACTTGGTCATTGATGCGACCGCACCGAAAAAATAAGCAAGCCAACAAGCTCCAAGCCCCCTAGAGCCAAAAGCCCCATCCACATGTTGGCAGACGTTCACTTGCGGCGTTGCCAAGTTTCTCCACGAGGCGGCCAGGCCACGACGTCGAGTGGCAGCAGACAAGTGCTTAATAGAGTGCAGCGGAAGTGCTTCAGGTGAGCCTCAACCAGGGACCTGGAACCTGGGTTGGGCTCTGCTCTGACTAAGCCAGACTTTGGCCAAAGAACCCCTCGAAGCTGGCACAGATAAATGATTTTGGTGCAGTGCATGCAAATGAGTGGAATGGAATTCGAATTCAAATTCGAATTCGAATCGGAAACCAAACACAAACACTAGTCAAGGACGTGGCTGGTTAGTGGCTGCTGTTTACGTTTACAAGAAATAATTTATTAAAATATTTCAAATGGCATTCAGTTCCGAGCACAAAACGTTATGTTCCTTCTGGTAAATTCTAGATATTCTACAGTTGCTACCTTGCGCGGCTTAGAATTTGCAATCTACAATCATCCATCCATCCACTCATAAATATGCACCAACTCCATGACTCTCCGTCTCTCTCTCTCTCTATCTATATATATTTTGTTTATCAGCCGAAAGGTTCAATGTATGCCAGAGCCAGCCAGAGATAAGTCCAAGGAAAGAACTCGACTCCTACTCGCACTCGTACTTCCTTTTTACGCGGCGGCGTCGGCCTCATCGAAATGCGCATTCATTCTAAATATCTATAGATATATCTATATACATATCTATGTATCTATTCGGCAGAGCAACCAATCAGCAGCAGCAACAACAGCAGCGGCAGCAGCAGCAGTGCATCGAGCAGCCACAATCAAATTAACATTTGCATCAAATCGCATTGCAAATGGGAGACGCAACGCAACGGCGCAGAAGGTGCTGCCGATTGGGGACTTGGGATTGGGACTTCGAATGAGGATGAGGATGGGGATGGGGATGGGGATTTGGGGGAGGAAATACACTGCTAGAGTACCGTACCTACTGGACACTTTTCCATGCCATTTCCATTTCAATTTGCAGTTGTTATTAGCACCTCGCAGTTGCCTACTTGCTGGCTATCCAGTTTCTGGCTGCTGCTGCCTGGTGCCGCCTATGGCTGCTACCTGTGGCAACACTCATTAGACAAATTGCCAACGCTCCAATGTGATTTGATTGATTTGCAGCAATGCCAATTACAACAAATGGCCAAAGCGGCGGCAGCGGCAAATCTCTGCGAGTATCTCCACTTGCGGCTACTCACTCGCGCAGTTTTGTAATCCAACAGAAATTGGAGCACGCTGGAAGACGAAGACGACTGACTGGGCTGGAAGAATTGCCTTTCCTGGGAATAATCACACACACATACACACATTTAGCACTCGTAAAACATGAAAATGTGCCATAACGGCACACGCAGTACTCGTACTTTGTGGCTGCCGAATTACGAGTAAATTACGGGATAACTGTACAGCGGCAGCGACAGCAAACAGCAGCAGCGACGTGCGTTATACAAATGTCAACGGTTAATAAACCCCAAAGACAAAACTAAACACTGCCCGGGCACTCCAGAGACCGGACAGCGGACAGCGGACAGCAGTAGGGGGCACATTTAACGAACATTATGAACAGATTCCACGAATTGGCAGGCCATCAAAAAGAAGACAAGACTGGACAGGCAGCAATCCAGTTGCAGGGGAATCAAATCAACAGTTACGGCAAAAGTAAAAGACTGAAGGAAGTGCTAGAAGATTCTGCATAACCAGAGATAACCACAGAACCCTTTAAATAGGTTCCATGCGCTATGCAGAAGCAATCCACATTTGTGGATGCCAATTGCCAATTGGGAATTTTAAATTACAGTTTTTACTCGCACATGCGTTGCACTTATGAGCCACAGCATAAACGTACAGTGACTGCGCGCCTGCACCGCCTCCCGCTCCCGCCTCCCGCTCCCGCTTCCAACCGATGCCAAAGTTAATTAACACACAATCAACACAGACAGACGACTCACACCTGTAAATTCTGCGACCAACTCGGTACAAAAAAAGAAAAGGAGAGACGAGACAACAGACAACAGAGAGACAGAGAGACAGAAAGAGCTTTGCAATAAGCGCAAAAACAAACGAAATTAGCTGGCTGTCGGCACTTCAATGCTCGAGAATGCACCGAAATTAGCCAAAATAACAACAAAGCCAACAACAAATAAATAAAAGAGAAGAAGAAATAATCAAGAAAAAAACAAAAACTAAAGAAAAACTGAAATTAAAGTTGTAAGATTACAACAGTAGCGCCGAGCCAGAGCCAGAGCCAGAGCAGAGCAGAGCTTTACATATAAGAGGCGCACAGAGCCATAGCTCACAGGTGTGTGTATGTATGTGTGAGTGTGGCAGAGGCATATACCATGTGAACCAATTTGTGGCATCAATCTCAGGCGTGATGTGAAATTGTCCAGGCCAGGCAGACAACAGGCAAACCCACCAAGAGTGAACCTCGCGGGAAGAATCGTGGCAACTCCCCCTTGCCACAACAAATAAAACAATCACAACATACACTAAGAGTACTCGTACTCCAAAGTACATCAATTTCCCGCTTCTATAAGTTATTCTGCACAGATAACGCCAGACACCACACCACAGCTTGACACCATCAATTGGTGGGCCAAGCCAAGCCAAGTCAAGTCAAGCCAATTGGGGAGTTGAGGCTGCTGGGAAGCTATGCAACTATTTTTGAGGAGTGAGCTGATGCACTGTTGATCGGTACACTTAACAGCCATTAGCCTGAGTCAGCTGTTGGCTATCATTGCAGAGCATAAATCCTGTCGTTATGTCATTAATGAATCTTCTCGAGTCTCAACCCACATCCACAGTAAATGCTAGACAGAACTCTGCTCGACAGTCTCCCTCTCCCGTTGACAGACTCCATTTGAGCGCCTGATTTATGATTCATTCAAAGCCCACTCGTGGGCTCAAAGTTGCAGTGCCTCCAGTGGCTCTTTGTACGTAAAGTGGACGACGTTTGACACTCGGAGCCACCGCCAGCCAACAGCCACCACGTTCATGAGCTCACGTATCTCCCGCCTTTGATTGTTGAATGTTGAATGTTGAATACTTTCGTGGCTGTGGTTTTTGTTGTTGTTGTTGTTAAGTTGCTGTCACTGATGTTGGTATTTTCTTCTCTTTTTTTTAATTCACTATTTTTATGTATGGCTGTGTGGCCTTTGTCCTAAACTACAAACATTTGACATTTTCATCAAGTTTAACTGCCAGCCAGGCCAGGCCAGCGAGCGAGCGAGCGCTCTCTTTTTCCTTGCATGATTTAATGTGTTCCCTCAGTCAGGCAGCCAAGCACAACATTAGCTTGGGCCAAATATGTTAACCACGATCATCGCATGGCTCTGGGTTTAAGTATTTTATGTCGCATTCGCGGATGAAGCTGATTTAGTGGCGCTCAAGGAGGTTAAGAGGCAGGAAGCGGCGGTTATTGGAGGCATTTCTGAACAGAAACCAAGCACATTGACATTACAGAGAGAATATCAAGGGAATTTGCAACCGTACAATGGAAAGCAAGAAGGAAGATCCATCTTTTTTAGGACACCGTAATATCGTCGCCTTTGCCTCAGCGTCTCAGCTTTTCTCAAACAAAATTTCGCTGTAATTATGCTGCTCCCCCACGCAAGCCCAATCCCCCATTTTAGCGCACTTTGGTGTCAGATTTGTGATCTCTTAATATCCCATTCCCGCGTTCATTCAAACGAAATGCTTTCTGACAACTTTTCACACGCAGCCCGACACACAAAAAGGTGCTGATTTTTGTTGGTTTTTGTTACAGCAAATGATAAAAGCCGCTTGAATGCGAAAAATACAAAACTACAAGGAGCTTTGTTTAGTAACTTTCTTGCCCGTTGGAGAGGAGGGAAATATATAAAACATAAAAAAG
The DNA here is from genome assembly GCF_008121235.1 of Drosophila subobscura. NCBI lineage: Eukaryota > Metazoa > Arthropoda > Insecta > Diptera > Drosophilidae > Drosophila > Drosophila subobscura. The sequence continues at coordinate 14,760,812 of NC_048531.1, read as the reverse complement.
CAAAAGCAAAAGCAAAGCAACAGAGCCAGCGCACAAAACTCGAATTTGGGTCAAACATTATTCAAATACAGTGAGCGAGCAGCGAGCGACGCACCACTGAATGAATGAATAGTGAGAGTGAGACGGAGACGAAGACGGAGACGGAGGGACAGTACGGACGATCCACCGAGCGGGACAGTGGGACAGCTGACCAGCCAAGCAACCAGTCGGCCAGTCGGCCACTCGGCCATTTAGCGCCGTTTGCCGTACCGCTTTGAAAATGCATAAAGCGCGCGTTCGAGCTTCGAGCTGCGAGTCCGAGTCCGAGCTCCGAGTCCAAGCCGAACCCGAATCCGAACCCCATGCGCTGGGCTCCTAAGTCGGTCGCTCCAGCCAAGCTGTTGACCATTTGGCTGCGGCACGTCGTAAGAGTGCTCGATGATATAACCAGGCCCGGGCCAAAAAGCGCTAAACAAAACAAAACCTAGCTACTAGCAAATATGTATGCCAAACCGGGGGGAGGGATGGCAGCTGGGGAGTGGCGGGACACCAGCGGGAGTGGGTTCGAATGGAGTGGAATGGTGTGGCATGGCATGGCTTGGCTTGGAATGGGGGGGGAGGGAGAGCTCGCATACCGTGGGCCGGCTGACAGACTGACTTACTGACTTAGTGACGACTAGAGATGTAAGCGATTCCGTGCCGTGAGGAGGGCCACCGTCAGCCGGTGGTGGGTCGTGATTAATGAGAAAGTAGTCGTAAGTGGGGGGATAAATGATAACTCTTGATATGAATTTACAGCTGCAGGAAAGCGTCACAAGATTTGCCAACTAAACCACACTCAGGGTGCAGATCAGCATGGAAGATCTTTCGATCTTCTACACATTTCCCAGCCTTCCCATCCCCACAGTGACTCACTGGCTCCTCCTGTGAGCACGTGGCCATCTCGAGGAGGCCACTGTGACTGCGAGTCTTGGAGTATCTTCGCAGCCTTTCGCAATCGCCCACCGCTGCTGCTAGCTGCCTGCTGCTGGATTTGTTGTGTGTTTTTTTTGCAGCGCTTCGTTGATTTCTGCAGCTTAGCCACTCGCTCGTCCAGCGCTGTTTTGGTCTGTGGGGGGCTTCTTTTTTGGGTCTGCCGTTCTGCCCACTCATAGACACACACACAACAAATTTGTTTGGCCTAATCACGGACCTGTAATCTTCAACGCGCTTTCTTGCTTGGGTGTGGTTTGGCCTGGTCGACGGGCCTCTCCTGAACCGGTTGCATTGCTGAGCCCCGTCTTTGGCTGGTCAATAAAATCCTGTATGCTCCTCCCCGCACTCACATTTCTGACCAGCCACAAGAGTATTTGGCCCAAAGGCTTTGCAGCTGACTTCTCCTGCAACCCGGCACCCAGGCACCCCGGCACCCCTTTCGCTTTTGCGTTTGCGGACGAGTAATTGCCTTGTCACGATTCTGATTTTGTCTGCCATCCCGGTGTGCCATAGGAGTCGGGGCTACTGGGCTGCAGGGGGGATTACTTTGATTCCCTTTGTATTGCCGTTGACATATTTATCTGTTTGTGTTTCTCCTGCTGCTGCTGCTGCTGTTGTCTTTTGGGGGCACATCAATTTATGAGTCTTTCAAAGGTAAACAGTCGCCGAACGTGCGCTAATTTTCACATTAAAATTGATTTTTGTCTTTTGTTGGCTGCTTTGCTATCGTTTGTCTATTGAATCGTATGTTGTTGTAGGGACTTGTCGGTTATGCAATATTTAGGCTGTTGTCTTAGGGAATGCATTGAGTGTGAAGAAGGGGCAGAGGCGGACATGGGGAAGTGCTATTAGTTTCTGGGAGACATCTACAATTTCCTGGCCCAACGAAATTATTGAAAATATTCAAAAATTTCCCCTGCAGCCCGCCAAACACTGTTATGCGATCTCTTTTGATTTATGTATCAAAAAACCATTAAAAAAATATATAAAATAATAGTCGTTCGGTTTGGGGAAAGGGCCACCCAAAAGTGAATTTGGTAGAAATTGATTTTTCTCTTTTCATTGAATATTTTCCACCATTTTGCGATGGCGACGTGAGCTTAATTTGTGCCTCGATTTTTGAGTGGTGTTATTTATTTTTATTTATTTATATTTACAGTGAGTGCGGCGTGCATAATTTTCCCTAAATTATAATTCATTGGGCCGCTGCCGCTGCCGAACGGTCTTCTGCTGCTGCCAGCGTCGCTGTCGCTGCCTCCGTCGACTGCGATTATGTGATTTTTCTTGCCGCAGAAGTACGTTCGTTCGGTTCGTTCGTTCGTTCGTCATAGCCATTTTGTTGTCGTAGTCGCTGTAGCTTTTGCTTTTGCTTTTGCTTTTGCTGCTTCGTTTTCACTTTCTATCGCTCCCCGACGGCAACGGCAGCGGCAGCAACTTACATGTGTGCATACATTTGCTGGCACTGTGTGTGTGTGTGTGGTTGTGTGTGCAGCAAACGACACGCTGACCCAGTTTCTCATACCACTACAAGCGAACGTGGAAGGCACACTGGAATTAATATTATTATGGTTCGGTGTTGGCGATACTCTAGCGAGGAGTATCACTATTTTGATCAGTTATTCGTAACACAGCTCCACTTCGACTCCGCTTAGGCACTGGGATTACTTTAAGCAGAAGATCTTATTGTTCTTTAAAGTTATTTGCAGGAAGTTGGAACTTTAGGCAATCCACAGACCACTTCCAGTGCTTGCTATGTAAACGCTGTAACTTCCAGAGTATCCGACCCTTCGGTGTTGCTTTTCATTCGCGTTCCTGCCGTTGGTTGCTGCTGCTACTGCTGATGTTGTTGTCGTTTTGGTTTGCTTGATTTTCTTGCTGGTTTCGTGTCTCTGCAGAGGGCCCCCCAACCCCCCATCTGCTCGTGCTGCTCTCTGGCTCCTCTTTTCTTATGCAGTTCGAGCGAAGAGCAGAGCAAAAGGAGACGGAGACAGAGATTCATCCCCATACAGGCACATTTCCATTATCAATTATCGATCGCTCGATATTACGGGACTGCAGCAGCATGTGGCTGGCTCTGACAAATAATTGAAATTGAAGTTCGGGTTCGATGCGATGGGGGGGATCTTTGGGTTATGCATTAGCTTTAATTGGCCGCTCATCAAAGGGGGAGGACAGAGCAGCAGCAGAAGAGTTCCCCCCAAAAAAAACCCCGAACAGCACATGGCTCTTGGCAGGGTGGGGGGCATAAAGACAATGACGACGATGTTTTTGGTTGGTTGCTGGAGAGGGGAACTGGAGTGGGGTGGTCGCATTTCTGCTTCGTTGATTATGTCTGCAACAAAAGCTCTATTAACTATGGAGACGAGACGCTCGCCGGGCGATATCGATCAGAATCACGAAAATGTAATGCACATTAACTAAGCATTTTTTTGGACTGCCCTGCGATGGTGCTGGTGGGGTACATGTGCTGACTGGGAGAAGGTGCAACACTAGGAGGGAATATTTGCAGGTTCCGCAACACAACCTTAGAGCTGGCAGTTCCTTTGGGTGCATAAGAGTAAACGGGTTACAAAAGGGGTCTTCAAAGATGTATCCAATAAAGGGTATCCCACACTTCGTCACACTCACCCTCTGATCACCATTTTCTTCTGGCTGCCTAATGTTGCCTGTTGCTGCGGTGGTCGGTTGCTGCTGCTGCTGCTGCAGCCACACCACGATTCCTGCCCTACGCTCCAAGCCACTTCACGCGTGAATGAAAGCGAAAGGAAAACTGAGCCACCAGCAACGGGGCAGAGCCAGAGCAGAGCACATGGTGGAGTCGTGGAGAAAAATGGCCCGAAATGGTGAGGAAATGGCAAATATTGGGCAAATGTTGAGCATTTTGCAAGCCAAGCGCGGAGAGCCCCCCAAAAAAGAACCACAGCCACAGCAGCGTGACTAGATCGAGCGGGGATTTGCTCCTGGCTTTGGCTTTGCTTTTGCTTCGTTTGCCTTTTCGAATTTTTGAAGAAGAAATTAATTTATGCCTGTCGGCGCATGCAAAAAATTAGTGTCACACGCATAACGGTAAAGTTATGCAATAACAATAATAAATATACAAAAATACATGGACATATTTCTCTTTATGAATTTAGGTGGCTGCCTTCGGTTGGAGCTTCCCCTGTATGCATATGGCCACAGGGACAGGTACACCTCCATATCTTTATCTGTATTGGTATGGCCAAAAAGAGTCTATCTATGTGTGTGTGTGTGTTTATTTAATATGCAAACAACAACAGCAACAACAACAACCATAAACAAGTTTGTGTCTATACATACATCTATTTTTTGTTCGTTTAATAAATAAATACAAATTTTGTTGTTTTTTCCCGTTTTTTTATCCGCTTCTTTTTTTGTGTGTGCTTTTTTTTTGTTTTTTGTGAAAACATGTTAGCATGCAGTTACAAGTGTGTGTCTGTCGGTATGCCCCCCTCCTGGAAGTGCCAGCACCCCGAGCCCCATCACACCCATTGAGTGTCCGCCTGTCCGCCTGTCTGGTGTCCCGCGTCCCGTGTCCGCTTGTCGGCATCGCTGTCTGGCGCTGGTGTCTCCCCGTTCCCATTTGCTGTTTGTTTGTTCAAGACACTTCAACACTTGAGTTCAAGTTTTTGTTGTATGTATTTCCTTTCCACAATTTTCACACAGAGCACAGCACTCCACTGAGTGCACTTTTCATCGACTCAGCGGATGGGAGGATGGAGGCTCTGTAGTGGGAGTTATCAGCTGGCAGAAAGTGGGGCTCAAAAGTGGTCTGCAACTGCGAGGATCTGCTTTATACAAAGGCAACAAATTAGTCAACTAATAAAGGATCCCTAAATGCTCCTTGGAAGAAGCTCGAATCCCTAAGCTACTCCGCCAGCTGTGGCCCAGTTTCCCCGTCTTGCTGCGATGCGCATCCGTTAGACAAACTCCACTCCGCAGCCAAAAGCCAGCGAACGCTTTTCAAAATCGACTTACGTAACTGACCTAAGTCATCCACTGTTGCGTCGACTCAACGTTTCTTATATAACCAAGCGACTAACTGTTGTGGCCCACAAAAACTGCATCCCCCCATTCATGATTCTAGGCTATCGACAGAGACCCAGACACAGACACAGATACAAAATTGGATCAGATACAGATACGAATACACGACCCGCACCAATACTTAGAGATTTCCACGCACCACAATCGGGTTTTGTTTATTTGTTTGTTTGTCCCCCCGCTTCCACGATATTTTATTTTATTTTATTTCTAATTTTATTTTGTGTCCGACTTCCGTGCTTTGGGTCACATGCGTGCCGTGCCGTGCCGCGCCCCTCCTCGCACGGAGCCGGGCGCCGTCTTTTCTTTTCGGCTGCGTGTTCCCCTTCGATTTTGTGTCTTTTCTTTTCTTTACTTCTCTCCTCTTTTCTTTTGAGTTTTTTATATTATTTGTTGTATTTTTGTGGGTCTCTCGGTCTTGTCTTGTCTTGTCTTCCGGCTGTGGACGGACCCGCCGCATTGACAGCGTTCGAAACGGCCTTGAAAGTGAAAAGGTATCGACACTTTCGCTTTTTATTTTACGAAAGATTCAAATGACTAACTAAAATAAAAACGTTGCACAATTTTCGAGTGGATCTATGAATGTGCAGTGACAATGATTTGATTGATAGAAGTTACATATTTCAGGAAAGGAACAAAAAACTTACAAAAAGAGTGTCAAATATTTCCATTTGCATAACTGCCTGGTCTGCATTTGATTAGTTTATTCAGCCCATGGCATTCTAGTGTAAATTAATAAATAGTTTCTCTCTTTAGCAGAGAACCTTTGCCCATCAACCTTTGCCCATCAACCATAGATGACTCCCAAGAAGAATTCTTATATAAGTTATCTGCCCTTCGCTTCAGCCAATTGTTCCAGCTGCTCACGGACTGAAATTACACATTTAAATAGCAATTAAACTTGGGCGCTGATTCTGACACTTCGCTTTGCATTGCCACTATCAAATGTCAAATATCTCTGCCCACGCGACACCCACCGAACAAAATCAGTTGTTCATTTTATTTATTTTCCTTTTTGCGGTGTCTCATTTGCATACAGTCTCCGACGTCCAGGCAAAGGCTGGCAGGCCGGCAGGCTGACTCCAGTTAATTGTCGTGGCAACCTCATTTCATAAGCAGTTGCATTAACAGTTAAAAACACATTTTAGTGGCTATGCCTGTGTGCGGCCGTGTTCGTTTTTCCCGTTGGCTGGCGGCAATTAAATAACGCGGGGCCAGCAGTCAGTCATAGCTAACAGGGCGAGCGATTATATAATTCAGCGGCAACTCACATATTTAATTGTTTTTAACTACCCAAAATACGAAAACATTTTAAACATAATATTATTACATGCGCTTATGCTTATGGCTTATGCCTTTTGCTTATGCATTTTTCACTTGGTTCAGGCCGGTTGCAACAGATCTTTATCTATGTCTTATACCTTTTTCCTTTGCCTTCACCTTTCCCTTGCTTTGCTTTGCTTTGCTCTCCTTTCCATTTGGCCCCAGAAGAGCTTTTCCTGCGGGCTGCAGTTCCGTTAACGGTTATTAATTATGCATTACGCTTCGTCGCATTTCCAGTTAGGCGACAAACAGATGCACAGATACAAAGAGACACACAGCCACAGCCAAGACAAAGCTGAAGACTGAGCGCCAGCTTAAATGATTTTTCGCCTCCATTTTTGCTTTTCGCGTAATCATAAAAGCCAAAACTCGTCTCCGTCATCGCTTGGTGTGCCAGTTACATGGACTACATTTGGAGATGATCTGCTCTGCCATCCCCCCTGGCTCCTCCTGCAACCGGTTAACCAGTCCTAAACCGGAACTGCCTCGCATAACGGTAATCAGACAAAGCCGGGCCTCAGTTTCAGTTTCGGTTTCAGCTTCAGCTGAGAGCCAAGCCAACTCTCACTCTCACTCTGTCGCCTCTTTCTCGAACTCTGGGGGGAGCTTTGCATTATTCATCCACATCCACGGCCACATTGTTGAGGCATTTTCAAAGTCTTCCTCTTGACCTTGGACTCAACACGGCAACTTGTCGTTGTCGCTGCTGCCGCTGCCGTTGCCGTTGTCGCCGCTGTCTGGTTGGAAAGCAGCGCCAAAAGCGTGTGCCACAAAAGAAAGCCAAACCACTTTTACTTTCAAGCTCAAGCCAAGACAAGGCAAGCCATGCCGGCGAAATGAGGCAATGGCAATGGTCGGGTCTGGTCTTGTGGGGTAGTGGGTCGGTCCAATGGTTTGGCGCCAAAATGTGATGCAGATAGGAAGGAAAGCACAGAGAGAGAGAGTGACAGAGCGGAGGGAACGCATGAGCTGAGATGACACAGGAATCCCACACCTTAAGTGAATGATTCATGGGCTGCAACCAGGAAGTCATTCAATGATGTCACTCGATCTGTGCTCTTGCTGGCCGTTAATTAACCCACTTTCCAATCAATATTCATCGTATATGATTTTGTTTTTTCACTCTCTATCAAATCAAGAATTTATCACCATTCATCCCACAGAAAATTAGTCTTCCTCATGGCCCCTCTTTATTCCTAGTATTTTTGGTACTTGTGGCACTTCCCCATTTATTGAAGATATGAAGATTTTGGGTTGTATGATCTTGACATGCTTGAGCATATGTACATACTGTACATACTATAGAACACATGATTTGCGTTGAGTTCACACATTTTTATACTTATACTAATTACATTAAAATGTAAATCATTTGTTTAATTTATTCGTTTTGTTGGCAGCTCTTGGCTTGCCACTGTTTTGGCCGCTGCTTCAGCAAATGCGATGCAGAAAAGGCACACAGAAATTTGTTGATCTCATTGTTCTCTCTCTGTGGGACGGAATGAACCTTTTTTTGGTGCTATTTTTAAGCGAAACCAAAAGGTTGGGAGCGAGAAAAATAGATGGCAGAGACACGGGGACAGTGAGAGCAAAAGATACGCATGCATGGGATGGCAAAGGATGGGATAGATACATACTAGTCTCTGGGGATTATACTAAACAAATGAAAGCATTTGAATTTATATTAAATGTTGTGCTTAGAGATCAAGGCACTAGAATATATCCAGAAGTTTTGTAAGCGTAAAAAGCTTAGAGCATTATTTAGTGATTTTTGTATCCCACTTTATGGCTCGATCATAAAAATTATAGAATTTCACTTGCTTTTTGCTACAATTTGTTGTTTTGGGATACTTAAAGACTCTTCGGGCTGTGTTACAGCTGCAGCAACTGCACATGATAATGAAAACTTCTTTTTGATCAGTGCCCAAAGTGCTGACCTACTTAACAGAACAGACATCACGAGGGGACGGGCGGGTGTGGGTTGATGCGTGGGGTGTGGGGTGTCGGATGCCTCAAGCAATGGAGAAGTAGACACCGTCTAAACAACAGTGCCACAGATCGCAGTATCCAGACACATTCCACCATTCCATTGGCGATGCACAAACATTTCTCTCTCTTCTCGATTTGATTGCCTTTTCGGTGGGCCACCCTAGGGGGTGTGAGGTCTAGCGGAGTCTATTTTACAGCTGCTGACCTACTTAGCTCAAAGTCAAGAAAAAATGTGTTGCTCTGCTGCTGCTGCTGTGGCATAGAACATTTCTTTCGCAGCGCCCAAAAAGTGAGAAGAAAGAACAAAAATTGAAAGTGAATTTTGTTGTTGGAGTGCTGCAGCGACTGAAGCGACTGCAAACAACTCAGCACTGCCGCAAAAGCAAACACCAGCCAACAGCAACAACAATTAACAACAATTTCAATTTGTTGTTCTTGTTGCTGACTCGCTTTAAGGGAGCATTCCACACTCGTTCGCACAGATACAGCCGCATCTTTGCCCATTTTGTACGCGTTTAGGGCGCAGTTTGTTTGTATTTCCTTGTCGGCATGACTGTGTGTGTGTGTGCGTGTGAGTGCTGTAAATGTAAAGGAAAAATGTGTACCAGAAATTAGGTCAATTTGTTGTTGTTGCCTGCTCGACTGTTGTTCTGCTTGCAACAAGTGTCTGGCGCGCTGCGGCTGCGGCCCTTTCCAACGGACGCGGGTCTTGCCCTAAGATAAGTTACCGCCTCTGTGGAGCACACCCCACCCACCCCAGGGCCCACTGCCGCTGCTCTGCCAAGATTGATAAAGGCAGCGCTGCTGCGGCCGACGCCAACGCGCAGCTGAAAATAGAAGCGCGCGCGCAGCTTTTTGGAAGAAGTTTTTTTTCTTTCCAAAGGGCGCCCCTTGTAAATTTTTGACTGCACACACACACACACACACACACACATTGCTAATCAAGGCGTATGCGTGTGTGTGTTGGCGTTGAGATTATTTTCCAGCATATTTTTTGTTGCTTTTTTATTGTAATTTCATATATTTTTATTGTTGTTGTTTCCGGGTCTCTCTCTGGGTGGGTAGAAGTAGGGCAATGGGTCTGTGGGTGAGTGGTTTAGATTTAGTTTTTATTTCCATCTCTTGCTCTCTTCCTCTGGGGATCTTTGCTGTCACTTTCTGGCGCTGTCTGTGGCTGCCCTTGCCGCCCTTTTTGGCGATCGAATTTGCTTCCATGAGGAATAGAAACTGCTGGAATATCTATCCTGATTTATTCTCTAGCCAATACTCTTAAACCTTTGTAGTGTATTGCCATCTTCGTTGTGTTTTTGGCCATCGTTAAGTATTTTTCGTTCATTCGCTTTTGTATGTTATTTCCCTTTTGGCTTTATCTACACAAACATTCTGTTTGGACAGCGCTGCCCATAAATTCTCCATAGATCCGTAAGAGTTTTCCCCACAGTTACAGAAACACTCCTGCCATATGTAAATTAATTTCTTTTTAATTGTTGCTGAAGTTTTGTTAGTGTTATTAACTCTCTGTGTTGCACTTTGCCAGCCTACAAGTTGCGTAAAGGAAGATGGGAAGATGCCCCTTCAATCTGTGCGCCCCGTTGGGGGAGGCTGAACAGTTTATTTGATTATTTGCCATCTGCAGAGGGGCACATCCAAATGTCTCCATTTTGCGTGGTTCGCTTGATTTATAACGGAAAATTCGTTTAAGCAAAGCAAAACGCTAAACAATTTTTGTGGGCCACGTTAATAAGCGCAACATAACGAATATAATATCTTAACTTGGTCATCAGGCAGCAGACAGGCAGACAACAGACAGCACAGCACAGCACAACAAAAGAAAAGGCATCTTTAAAAGCAGCAACAAAAGCAACAGCAACAGCAACAGCAACTACAGCACTCATGGATGGCTATTACATAAGACCCACACTCAGACACAGATACAGATACATTGAGCCTCTCAGACTCGGCCTGAGAGTGAAGCTGAAGCTGATGCAGAGACTGAGACTGCGACTGCGACTGCCTCCAACATGGCGTCGCCGTCGAAAAGAAAATAGTCAATGTATTGTGGAAAGGAAACAGCAAAGAGCGGGGAGAGGTGGAGGTAGAGGTAGAGGTGAGCTGAGCTCCAATGCCCCATTGTTGCTGCTGCCTCGACTGTGGCTGTGGCTCTGGCTGTGGCTGTATTAGATAGTCGGCATAGAAAGTGAAACCGCTGCCGCTCAGCTCCGATCCGTGTTGGCCACACGATCGCTGCGTTGCCAGGCGAATGCCAGGCACAAAAGAGAGGAGGGAACGGGCGCTCGGGCTTTAAATATAAGCCAAACAGCTATTACTCAATCTGTGCTAAAAAGAAAAAGAAATAAAGATAGATAGATGTAGTGGATAGATGCAAAAGATGTAAAGTTAGTCCCACTCTCTGTCGCTGTCTCTGCTTCGCTCATTCCCCTCTTTCGCTCTTTCTTGAGGCATGAAAATAAAAATGAAGTAACCCACTTTTTTTTCGTTATGGGCTTTTGTGTTGTTGCCCGTTGCAGTGGAAAGGGGCGAGCAGAAGATACACGTAGCAGACAAAGTGGAACTGAAGTGTGAAAGATGGATTGATTGGCAACTGGATCGTGATGGATCTGGATCGGTATCGGTATCGGTATCTGGGAGCTGTGCCCTCTCAAGCTCAATGAAACGGAAAGTAGCGAGGTTCGCGGGTGGCATAACTGATACAACGAATTATGATTAATAAATTAAACGGGGATGTAGAGACCATGGATCCACTACTCTTTGATGCCCTAAGTACTTGCCGCAAAATCCCTTTCATCCCTTCCTAATAGCCAAATCCTCCTCTTGATCTATGCGCCGTCAGCCGCGCTCTTCGCTCCTTCCTTCTTCATCATGGCAATTAAAATTTATCAACCTATCGCCTGGCTAGGACTGAAAAAAACACTGCAAGTTGTGCTGCTGCCGCTGCTTGTTGCAGATTTATCACTTCTCGCTGCCGCTGCCGCTGCAACGCGCCGCTCATAACTCAGACGCCGCGTGTGCTTGGCGCTTAGTTTGGCAGTAATTGTGCGGCAATTTCTGTTCCCTTGCCAAAACGCGATGCTGACGTTGATGCATGTATTCCCCCTTCAAGGGAGCTGCAGTACGGGTCTCAGGGCAACCGCAGACTTTCACCTTAATCCGCTTAGAACCCTTATCAAAGTCGAGCTTTAAATTGAAGTCTGTTTCGTTTTTTCGGGGTTTCTGCGGCTACCACCAGACACCCACAATTTCACTTTCTAGGAGGTTACTGCTGCTGCTTGTTGCTGCTGCCGTTGCACTCTAGAGTGCATGCGCAATTAGCTTTCATCAATCAAAGTACTCAACAATGCTCACTGAGAGCCAGGGTGGGAGGCAACTGACAGGGACAGGGGGAGACTAGGGCTAGACAAATTGGGTGCACGCAGCAGCAGTAGGGGCAGGGGCAGGGGCAGGGGCAACAGCAATCGCCGCAGATGGAAAGAAAGTTTTAGCCACCGCCTTGGGTTTCCTCCACAAGCCATCAAGAAAAGGGCTTAGCCCGAACCCAAATTTACTTTTTGTGTGTAAGTGATTATCTGCCTCAGGTCTTGGCATTGCATTCCCCTGCTGCTGCTTACCCCCTTGGCTTCGGGCGGGGCTTTCTCTGGCGCGTTAATTTGTCTGATATTTTTGTGTGTTTTGTGTGGCTTCGTACCCGGTACTCGAAGAGTTTGGGGTTATATTAGATTTGTGGTTCAAGTGGAAACGTAACGTAGAGAATGACCATTTCTGATGCGGCATCTTGACCAGTTTGGAGCATTCTTATAGACAAAAAAAAGCCCCTACACCATGCCTTATGCCAGATGACAGATGCATAAAAGGGTATACAAGCAGTGCTGCGACTTTAAGAAGCGTTTCACAGCGTTCCTCCTCGAGTTGCATTTATTCTTTTATGCTTTTGTCGTTTATAAATGTGCTTTTCGTTTCGGGTTTGTCTTACTGTCAAATTGTGTCAACACGGCCGCCATGCGATTGTCTGGCGGTACGGTCCACCCATCCTCCTCGGGCTCCCCCCCGCCAGCTCGCAGTCCCTTTGCCCTCAGCGCGTGTCTCAGCTGTCGCGCCTGGCAGCCCGAAATGCATTGCAGAGGAAAGACAAGTGTCTTCTGCCTCTTATTGGCCTTCTTGTATGCCTGTGCGTTTGTTTGTTGTCTGCTTGTGTGATGCGCCTAAATATGGCCGACATTTTATTAGACATTTTTTGGCAAAGCTTTGGCCATCGCATTGTTGTTGGGCCAATTACGTTCTGTCGGCTAACTTTTAAATATTATAATTTGATCAAATTAAGGAAGAACTTAAATGAGGTCTTGGAAAACGCCTCTTCACTGAAATAATAAATAATAAAATAATAAGTAAATAATAAAATAATGAAGAACTTTGCTGTTTTCTTTTGTATAGTGTAAATTTTATTTAATTTATTTAGAGTTTGCTTTACAGTTTGCGTTTTGTTGGTTTTGTTGTTGTTGTATATTTAATTTATGAATATATAAATTAAAATGAGAACATTGCGTTGGCCTTACAAGTTAATAGCATTCATATCTCTTCCGCGCTCTCCGCGCAGCCACGGACTTGTCCGTTTTCTCATCGCATTCGCTAGATTACTGTTAGGTCCGGTGAGGGGGTTGGGCTGGGGATATTTTCTTTTTTTTGGGAAAATTATTTATCTTACGAACTAGAGATTTGCTAATGTTGGATCAGTGTTTAAAGCAGGGCCTGGGAGAGGGAGTGGAAGTGATTGGGGGGTAGGGATTGTGGCATAAAGCATTTAGCGCAAAGCCGCACACCATTCAATAAATGTACAAAAATTACAATAGTTAAAAATATGATTTGTGTTTTTGTGTTTTGTTTTGTTTTGTTTTCTCTGTATAAATAGTTTTTTTAATTTTTTGTATTTTCCGTTTTCTTTCCTGCGCGTGTTTTTTTTTACATAAATATTTTCAACATTTTTCTTTGGCTTAACTTTATGATAATATGCATACAGATATAAGATATTCATAGATGTGCGAAATATATGTTACAGTCATTAAAATTAAGTACAAAAATATTCAATTGTATCTCGGATAAGCAGTGATAGCAAAGGGGCCGAAGAGAAGAGAAGAGAAGAGAAGAGAAGAAAAATGTACAAAGGAATGCCACAGGTGGGGCAGAAAAAGACAAAGACGAAGGTACAAGAGTAAAGTGCAGAATGCAGAATGCAGAAGAAGAATGATGAATGATGAATAGAAGAGGAAAGAAGGAAGAGGAGAAAAGTGGTTCTTACATGCTACCCACACAGCATTTTGAATCTTTGATTTGGCGACAGACACACATTCAGCCATTCATTCACACACTCAGACTCAGACTCAGACTCATTCACACACACCTCACACTCACGGCTACAGCGAGTGGTCGTTGGTGTTGAGGAAGCTCCGGCAGACGCGACTCACTTCGGGATTGGCATGGTTCATCAGCTGCATGTAGATCTGTTTGTGCAGCTGCAACTCGTTGGTCATCTCGCCCAGCTGCCGGATGAGGGCGTCCTTCTCCTTGAGCAGGCTCTTGACGCGCTCCTCCACCTCCCGCGACCGCACCTTGGCCTTCTCGCGACTCTTGCGCACTGCGATGTTGTTGCGCTCCCGCCGCCGCCGATACTCCTCGGTGCCCTTGTCCACGTGCTTGTTGCCATGCTTCCGGTGGTGGCTGTGCTGCTGGTGCTGCGACGCGTGCTGCAGCTTGCTGTGCTGCTTCAGCAGGTGCTGGGCCCCGGCGGCGGCCGCCAGGTGTGGCAGGTTATGGTGGGCCAGCACATTGGCCGTGGTCAGATTCGTGAACTGGCTGCCGTTGACGGGTCCGCTGCTGCCGTTGCTGCCATTGCTGCTGCTGTGATTTGGCGTGGTGCTGCCGTTGAGGGTGCCACTGGTGCTGTTGCCGGACAGTCCGTTCCCTGCGGACCCATACCCGTTGTACAGGCCGTTGCCGTTGGTCATGAAGGCGGCGGCCGCGTTGCTGGCCTGCTGGCTGGCCGCCTCCTGCAGGTGGCGCCGATACTCGGGATCGATGGGCTCCTCCTTGATCGTGCTGGAGTCGGAGCCCACGGAGCTGTTCTCGTCGCTGGAATTATTGTAGGTGGCGTGCACGGGCTGTGGCATGTACGCCAGTGCCCCGCCCCGCCCGTATCCGTGCTGATTCCTCAGCGTCTGTTGCTGCAGCACCTTGGCCGCTGCGCTGACCATTCCACTGGGCGGCAGGGTGGCGGAGAGTCCGCCCGGACTGGTCACCATGTCGCTGAAGATGCCCAGCGTCTCCGTGTCCCGGAACTGGTCGTCTATCAGGTGCTGCAGGTCCAGCGTAATCTCTTGGGTCGTCAGCTCATCGAGATCCGTCTGTGTGGTGTACTGTTGCAGCATTTGTTTTTGCAGCAAGTTGTTCACATTGTTGTTGACACTGTTGCTGTTGTTGTTGTTGTTGTTGCCGTTGAGGGCCGCCTGTTGCATCTGATGCATGGCATGCTGCTTCACAAGGAGTGCCGCATCCTGGGACGTATTGTTGTTGGCATCCGTTGTCTGCTGCTGCTGCTGAGGATTTTGCTGCTGCTGCTGAGGATTCTGCTGCTGCTGCTGCTGTTGCTGCTGCTGCTGCTGCTGCTGGGCAGTGGACATCGCCGTCAGTGTGATCTGGCCGATGGTGGCCTGCTGGGGTGGCGGCTTCTTGAGGTCCAGCTGGGCCAGGGTCTGCACCGCATCGGCGTACATCTGTGGCGATTCCATGTTCAGCATTTTAAGTTGCCCGAATGAGGGTAGAATGTTGATGCCTTTTTGCCCGAGAATTTTGATTGATTTTCCGCGAAAGTTGTGTGGGGGGGAATTTAGGGTTTATTTTCTCTGTTTTTGTTTTATTGGCTTTGAGTCCTAGACCATTGCACTGAGGTAAGTTTGTCTTTGGAAATGTTTCTTGTTGGTTTTTAATTTTCACAAATTTTTGTTGTAATTTTCCTTGTCATTTTTTGCCGCTTAAATGTGCACTGCAGCAGCCACGCATTTTTGTGTTTTGTTGTTGCTTGTTTTGTTGTTGTAATTGTTGGCGTTAGTTGTTGTTGTTGTTGTTTAACACACTGCACTTCTCCGGCCGCACGCGCTCGAACGACTGAAGTGCCACCGCAATGATGCAACAGATTTTATACGAGACGGTCCGACGCGACTTTGCTTTGGTATTAGAAGGCAGCGGCAAAGGCAAGCTCCTGAAGAACCGTTAGGCTGTCTCGGCCCCCGGAGAGCAAAGAGCCAGACAGAGAGAGAGAGAGAGAGAGAGAGCGTGTAAGAGCGAGAGCTTTTCTTGGCGTTTTCCTGTCGTTTAGAGCGAGCAGCGCGTCCGTCGCTTACAATTGGTAAATTGTAACTGTGACAAAATGCGAACGCGGCACAGTGAAAAAGTCTTTGGCGCAGGCCAAGCAGCCAAGCAGCAGCAGCAGCAGCAGCAGCAAGGCAGCAGAGCCAAAGAAAATGAGAAGCAAACGACGGCGACGTCGCAACGCCAACAACGAAGCCGAAGCACAGCGCGCATGTAACAGACACACACACTCACGCACACACACGGAGCCACAAGGCGCAAATGCTCCACGCCATAAAAGCCCCAAAAAATGACGTCGTCGTCGGCGTCGTCGTCTTTACTGCTGCTTGAGCGTCGGCTGCGCTGCTTTTACAGCAACTACCTGTGGATGCTTCCCAAACGAGAGAGAGAGAGCGCCCAGCCAGAGAGAGAGGAGAGCAACGATCTCGTCTGGCAAAGGCATTTTTTAAAAAGCAAAAGTTTTTCCCAATCACTTTTACTCTCAATGAGAGGGGAAACCCAACAGCTACAAATGTATGTAACTGCAATGCAATTTACTTACCAGACAAGTTGCTGTTGCTGCGACTGAGTGCAGGGAGAGTGCCAGCAGAACTGCTCTGCAGAGTGTAAATGATAAGTAAAGGCTACTTCAAGAGTTGTCTTACATCTGTGACCCAATTGCATTCTATCAAAGCTCAAATAAAGGCACATCTTACAACGCAGTTGGGATCGTGGGCATCTCTATGCGGCGTGACGTCACAAAATGCGCCTGCAGGTAGCCTAAAGAGGAACAGCAAAGAAAGAAAACAAGAGAGAAAGCTCTCGCTAGTCGCAACTTTGATACCCTTTCAGGTGGGAACCTTCTAGTAAATTATATGATTTGGCTGCAGAATTGACTCATTAGCTATGAGGCCAATAGTTTATATTTATAGCTGAGTGCAGCAAAGTAAAAGTATATTGAAAGCTGAGGCACAGCCGGAGCATAGTATTGCTTTATGCAGTCGGCTATGCCTTCTTCTCGTGGTGGTATAAGCATAGGGTATCAAGAAAAAGAGCGCCGGCTTTGGCACCAGAATGCGCTCTTGGTGTCTCTCTGTGCGCTTTCATTTTCGTTTGCTTTGGGAGCAGCAAACAGCAGGGGCAGCAACAACATCACGCCCGCATTAACCGGCATTCCCCCGCACCTCCCCCGCAGTAGAGCCCTTCTCACACTCTTTGCTTTCTGCTCAGACTTTTGCCTCAGCTCGGCAGAAGTTCGTGCTGCAGTTCGGGCGGGGATTTGTTTTGGCGCGCATGCGTGACTGGTCGGTCGGACGGAGGCGTCGCGTCGCAACGCATCGCAGAGCTTTCACGTAATATCGTACGCAGTGTTTTGCTTGTTGTTGTTGCTGTTGCTGTTGTTGCTTTTGCGTCTTATTAAAATTAAAATCATGTTATGAAATTCATAAAAATTAGCACGCCTCGTAGTTTTGTTTATTTAAATGCAGCGATTTGTAAAAGTTGTCTCTGTCACTGCCTCTCACTCTCACTCTCTCGCACACGTGCTCTCACTCTTTCAATCACTCTCCCTCTCTTTCTCTCTCTCTCTCTCCCTCTCTGTTTGCGCATATCTTTCTTCGACTCTCTCCTTTTCCGTTTTCTTTGATTTAGGTCAAGTTGTCGTTTACTTTTTGAAGGTGTGTGCGCTGCTCTCCGTTTCCCCTTTGTTTATTCGGATTTTATTAATCATACGCCCCGTGCGAGCTTGTACGATAAGAGCAGATGGCGATGTCGATGACAGGACAGCTCTGCAGCGCCTCATTGTCTATACTCCCCAGCCCCCGTTCTTATCAGTCAAATGATTGCAGCCCATCAGATATATCGATATCGATGACTAAATCAGCGAAGATTGTGCAAAATTTGCCTGCTGCAGCCGCTTCCTTGTGCGTGTTGCACAAATGCGTTGCCCTCGTCACTGCACCCTTGTTGTTCTAAGGCGTTGCATTGTGCCTCTGTTGCCCAAGCATTGATCTGATATCGATGCCTGCTTATCAATTGCGGTGCCTGACGAAATGCCCATATGTAGATGGGGCAAGATCGCCGTCAGCCAACTGATAATTGAGTTCTTTGATTGCTAAATGATGGCTAAATATAACACAATGGAGAATGTAAGTTGGTTTAAATACGCTTTGGAATTACTGGCTGTGAAATTTGATGCAAGATTAGATTAAGGTTCATGAATTCTTCTCGATTTAGTAACTCAAAGAAGTTCATACGATAAATATCCAATATCAATCAATTATTATAAGTCCAAGCTCTTTTTGGCTTCTGTTTGTATAGAAAACCTCTTCGCAGACACTCGCCTTCTTCTCCATCAACAACAACCACGCGCAATGCACAACAACCTTTGCCACTTTTGTTTTGTATTTTGGCAAACGACTGATAAGACTGGCCAAAACAAATACTACAACCAGACACGATTCAAGTGTGGGAGAGCGTTGATTCGCGTTCATTGCACCCGTGAAAAGAGTTATCTGACACACGCAAAAATCACACAGAAATTATATTTATAAACATGGCCATGATTGAGAGCTATGGGAAGTGAATTCTAGGGGATATTTCCCACCTGTCGGCTGGTCTAATACTCTGGCAGAGGTACCCATAGACACTTCCTCTACAACTTCACAGTCGATGTCTGCAGATTCATGGAGCATCCGCAATCGAATCCCAAACTAACTTTCCTTATGAGTGCTTCAAGTACTTCTTCAGAATGAATCCTAAATGTCCGTGCTGTGTAAGTGGTTAAGGATCGGCCATGGATATACATAAATCCGGACTGTGGTCCTCTCCTCCCCGCCACTTTTGGTTAGGGTATCTAATATCTCGCACCCGTTTACGACCTCTTCCTTCTGGTTTGTTTTGGTTTCGGCTTTCTTAGTCACACCTTATCGGCCGCAGTGACGAACGATATCGTTTTGCTACCCCCAAACTGTGTTGTACTTCCTCAAATTTGAACCCGATCGCATTGAACTCGAGTCGAGAGAGTTGGATGACTCGCTGTGCACGCTGAATTCTCACGGCCCGGACTTTCGATTAGGCGAAGAGTTCTAAGCAGAAGCAGAAGCAGCAGCAGCAGCAGAGACGACCAATATTCGCCGAAGAGCGGGCAAACACCACTTTCATTGTCGGATCGCGTCGAATCAGCATTTATATTTATTCATTTCTGTGGGCATCAGCACTTGGCGGCAAGGGAGCGGCTGGCTTTCTGTGGAAGCAGCAGCAGAAGCACCAGAAGCAAAAGACAATGCCCAGAAGCCAAGCCAGAAGACAATCCCCCTTTGGCCAAGAGTTTGGGTTCGTTGAACCTGCTGCACTTTGAATGGTGTTAAGTAGTCGCTGGTTAGGTGGAAATCATCCGAATTTTCATTAATTGTGTTTGAGATTCTACATATCCATTGTTTCGTCTCACTGCAGGAGTCAATTGAATTATATTGAAACTATGAGCGTTCCTTTTTTCCATTTAAAAGTATACTACTCACATATTTGGTTTGTCTTTTGTTGCTAAGTTTACCTTTTCCAATTTCAAATTTGCCGCGCAGTACACTTCTTGTCTACGGTGCAAGCAGTTTAAAAGCAGTGTACACTTCCACTGCTTGTACAAAAATCAAGTGGTTCGATAAGTTTGCTGGCGCCATCTGCCTAAGCAGTTTGCAAGTTTGCTAGGTTGCGCACTGCTTGTCAAGTGGTTCACTGCTTGTGCTGTGGCGCCAACAAAAAACGAGTTTGAAATGCCTGCGTGGGGAAGCTTTAAAAGCGGGAGCCAGATGGAAGAAGTGATTCAGAGTAAACATTTGAAGATAGCTGGAAGCAGCTGCCTGTTGGAGGAGAACACAAATTTTCTGGAGTATAAAATGTATTTAGTTAACTGGATATAAAAGGGGGACCATAGGAGGAAAACTAAAGCTTAAAGTACCTTAAACCATCCCTGATCCTTGACCCACAAGCTTGTAGCATTCCCCACCAGTTTCTTCCCACCTTCAGCTCCTATCTGAAATACCTCAGACAGGGAACGCAGCACAGAAGCCACAACTCATCCTACCTAACTACATTTGGCATGCGATCGATCGATCGATCTGAGACTGACCCAAGCAGCAACCCAACAGCCCAGCAGCAGACTGGCTGACTGACTGACTGGCAGACAGACTGACTGTCAGAATGCCTGAACGATCCTTGGGGCGAGCGATGGCACGACGACAAACGCATTGATTGAAATAGTTTATTTGCAGGCCGATCGACCCGGGGCCCTGCTCCTGCCGTGCCATGCCATGCCATGCCCTACGATTGTTTTCCTTCTCTTTTTGTGTGTGTGTTTTGGTTGCTTTCCTCATATTATTTGTGATGTTGTGTTGGCAGAGCGCAGAGATAATGATGACGAGCTGCCAGCCAACAGCCAGCCAGCCAGCCAGCCAGCCAGGCAGCATCCAAGCTCCACCTCCTCCTTCTGGGTGCCTTACCTGAAACGCCATAGAGCGGAGCTGGCCATCCCGGCCACGACTGATTGGGATGCCTTGTGAAGCGACGTGCGCAGAATTGACATTTTGTGTGTGCATTTGTGCACAGTGGGCGCGATAAGGTCGCTGAACGGTTCGAGTTCGAGTCCGAGTCCGAGTCCGAGCTGCATCTCAAGCTGTATGTACGTACCCTCATTGTGTCCTCCACTTCAGCCCCCACTCCACGCTGCTCTGATTTCCAGGCACAAAAGTGCACAAATTAAAAATGCTCCACAATTGCCCGAGAGATCGATCGATCGACAGCTCTTCGCCAATGGAATTTTCATATGAGCGCTTGATTTCAGCAAAATTACATACTTGTAATTTTCAAGTTGCCAGTGCCAAGAGAGTTGAGAGCCAACAGCAAAACGAAACGAAATGCAGCGCAAAAAAGAGCCTCAAGAATCGCAGAAGTCCAAGAATTTTAACCCCAACGCAAAGACTCGGAGTCGGAGTCGGAGTCGGAGTCTGGCCATGGGTCGGCGATGGAGTCGCAGTCGCAGTCGAAGTTGGACTCCAAGTCGTTGTCGTTCGAACTGATCACTTACGCACATTTTATCACAGCCAGGCTGGAGACATCGCTGTGAGCCTCCAACTCCTCCTGCCTGCTGCCTTGCAATGGCCTGACAATAAGTGGACTTCAGTCTGGGGGGAGTTGGGTGTGCTCGAACGGGGTGTACCCTCCACGCAGTGTGCTGTGAATCGAGGAACTCTGAGAGCCATCTACAGACAGCATTTTCACCTGTCTGATATCCCCTCAACACCCTCTGGTTAGCGGGTAGCAAAAAAAAATAAGTTACCGTTCTACGCGCTGAAATTTGTTGTGCCACTCGACGATGCGACGATCCCAAGCTGCCGATGTTGCATGCAACTCCTGCTCCGTCGGTTGGGACAGGGGCAGACGTTCCTCGTCGAGCAGCAACAACGAAGGCAACAACAAACTATCGATCGCTGGCAATCGATCAAGTATTTCGCGTACATTATCCGAGATGCGTGGGATAATTCTGTTCTAATTTGTGGAGGCAGAAGCAGAGGCAGAGGCAGAGGCCTCGAGCTAGCTGACGTCAACCCGAAAGCAAAGAGAACCCAGAGCCACAGGGCTCCAGTGCCTGAGGGACTGATGGGGCCCACTGTCATGCAAGGCACGCAGCAATCTTGACTTTTTCCATAATTAAATATATTGAGGGAATATTAATGCTGAGCGCTGAAAGCGAGGAAGTTCTAACTGGACAGCACGGGCGGAAGGACGGAAGGGCGGGTGGAATGGGCTGTGAGCTTGGCCTGAACTTCCGTCGCCGCTGCACTTGTCACAGTGCCACCAAAGGGGAGTTCCGCGCTGCATGCAAATGAGTGGCAAACCGGTAACGGACAGCGGGCAGCCAACTGCTGGCTTGGCCAATAATCAGGTGAAATGGTCACGACCTGTTAATCGTTTTATGATTGTAGCGGTGCTTTGGTTTCCTGTGCCTCAGCCCCAACAGCCGGACACAGCCGGAACGGTACTTGCAGCGCAGAGAGACAGAAAACCAAAATCGAAATCCAAACCGCAAATAAAGGGCGGGCTTGAGGGGGTTGTGCGGTGTCTGCTGCTGCTGCTTTTCCTTTTGTTTTGCCAAAGCCTCAATTTTATTTAAATTGTAACAGACACAACAAATACACAGACGGACAGGGGGGCAGACGGACGGACAGGGACAGTTGCCACTGACAAAAGGCCCCCGAAACACCCAAAGCCAAACCCCAAACCCAATGCCCGTTGCCGAGCCTAAGCTTGAAGCTTCAAGCCTCGAATCCTTATGCGTTATTCATGAGGCAGAGAAACATTGCGATCGCCTGTACCAATTGCCAATTGGTTCGATCTTGACTCCCGACTGCCGACTGCCGACTCCCGACTCTGAATCTGATTCCTGGCTTTGACTTTGACTTGGCGTTGGCGGGGCATCTCCCTCTCCCTCTCCCGCTCTCTACCTCTCTCTATCTGTATCCTCTTTGGCTTTGACTTTGGCTTTCTGTGGCTGGGCTAAGTGGCTCATTGTCACCCCAGCGCCCAATTAGACACCTGAGCTCGGAGGCTCCTCTTTTTTGTTGGCTGCAGATAAGATGTTCCACTCGCTGGATTATAATAAAGATAATGATCCAGGACCAGCTATGATTAGCGCTGCATTCTTGATGCTGTCATCTCAACATCTATGAGTTAGTTTCCATATTGCCATGCCCATGGCTCGTCTGGTATCTACCAAAACACAAGACAAACACCAGAAATTTACATATTTAGACTATTTAAAATGCTTTTGGCTTGCTCTATAAATAGTCCAAAATATCTCTAAATATGTGTGGATATATCCACTATGTGTGTGTGGTGTGTGGTGTGTCTGTGTGTGTGTTGCTTGCAGCAAATCAAAAATTGTTCGAATTCGTAAATGGAACAAACATTTTTCTCGCTCTTTTTTTATTTTTTATTTCTGTGAGCTATAAAAATACATTTTCGGGAACACACACTTTGGGTTGAGCTCCGCTGCCGTTATATTTTGAAGGTGAACTTTGCAGGATTACATAAGCGGAGGAGCAGCAGAGGGAGTAGCAGCAGCAGCCGGAGGCACTCCCCATAGCTGGCATGGAAGCACGTAAAATCCCCAAGCAAAATGCTCGCAAAATAATTAAGTATTAGAAATGTGCAAGAGCAGAGAAATTCCAGTGAAAATTCAATGGCAAAAAAAAAACAGAAATACACAACATGTGGTTGCTGTTGTTGTTGCTGTTTGTTTGTTGCAGTTGTTCCCAGCTGAGGCAAAAGCCAGACAGGCTGACGATCGCCTAGAAAGACAGCCGCTCTGGAGCCAGACGAGACCCGATCGGAGACCAGAGACCAGAAGCTGCAGTGCAGCCAACCAATTAGTAAGCGCTGCACAGAACGCGTCTACAATTGTGAGAACCTTAGACTTAGAACAGGCCAGACCCAGACCCAGAGACAGGCCAGAGTCAGAGGCAGAGCCAGAGGCAGATCCAGAGCCAGACCGGTACGAAACGGGCCAACAGCTCCACGCCAGGCCGTGTGAGTATGATGAAATGTCAGCAGGAGCAGCAGCCAGAAGCAGCAGCAGCAGCAGGAACAGGAGCTGCACTTTGAGCACTGAGAGAAATGGAGGGAGCTGGGAGGATTTTAAGCCTCATTTAAGAAGAATTTTAGGCCTCATTTAAGGGTATAAAATTGCAACAATTCAGCGCAAATTAAAGGCACTTTCCGCTTTGAATTATTATTCAATATTTGATGTTAAAGTTTCTCTGGCTGCACTTTCCGCCCCCTAATATTTCTCTGTGTGGGTGGATGGTTGAACCTGAGTACCGAGCACCGAGCACTGAGCACCTCGAACCCAGTTGGCTGCCCGCTGCGTGGATCGAGCCTTATATGAAGCTAAGGCCAGCGGCCAACAGCCAGCGGCAAACGTTCTATTTTGACAGTCATTATGATTAATTTAAATCATTAGGCAGCCCAGGCAGGTAGACAAACCATCGAAGAGTTCTTCTTTTTATATTTCATTATAATTAAATGCACGCGGCAGCGGGGCAGCGGGGCAGCAGGGGCAACAGCGACATCGACATCGACATCGACATCGAAGACAGACTTCAGACATCAACTCGGGAGCTGGTCCTGGGCTCCAGCCTGGACTATTCGCGGAAGAGACAAGCTGGCGACAACGACAACAAGGCAACGGGCTGGAGCGTGAGTCTGGAAAAGGCAATGATGACCATTTGCAGCCTGGGGGAAAATGAAAAATCGAAGCGAGGAATGCATCAGCAGCATCAGCAGTGGCCAGTGGCCAGTGGCCAGTGGCCAGCAGCGGCCAAGAAGTCTCCGCCGAGTGGTGAGTGTATCGATGTACGGAGAAGATATACTCAAACTCATCCTATCGTATCGCTGGCTATCTGTTAGTCGCTGCACGTGGCCGAGACACCGCCAGCGCTGGCACCCCCTCAGTCATCCAGGAGGGAGAGGGAGCAACAGCAGCAGCAGCAGCAGCAGCAGAATTTTCTTGCGAACATCTATTTAAGGACATTGGTGAAATACTCGTACTCGTACCGCGTACCTCTTACTCCTGTCTGTGTGTACAAGTGCGGGCCCACCACGCAAATCCTCTAGAGCATTCTGACCATATTGGCCGGCTCGAGGCATTCCTGGCATAGTTTAAGTGTATCGCTTTTTGCCTCTCCCCAACTGCACCAGAGTCAGGGAGTGTGCAGCAGCGGGGAGCGGAGCGGCAAGGGACGCCGAAGAGAAAGGAGCCACAACAGAGAAATTAAAAAATAACAAATTAACTTAATCAGCGGCACTGATAAGCAGCAGCAGACACAGCCACAGCGACACACACAAGAAAATGGCGTACAGCCAGAGCCCCGTCCAAATGTAATTACAAAACTCAATCACGAACGGTGGCACCCAAGAGGGGGAGGAGCCACGCTCAGGCAGCGAAAGAGTCGAGGCCAGAGATCTATGCGCGGGCGGGGTGGCAATGGAAGAGGGAGAGGAGCCAGCATTTGTATGCATATTTAGTGGGCGTGTCGCAGGCAGCGCATGTACACAGATAATACACCTATGGCCATGGCTGGTTTCTAATTAATTAAGCCATAAGCACACACCACAGCAGTTCAGACGATAAATAAAGACGAGCGCGACTCTCTTCAGACTTCCCTCTCTTACAGCCAAAGCAAAGAGAGCGAACGATCGGGAGCGATCGAGAGAGAGAGAGAGAGAGACAAACCGGTCCGGCTCCAAGTTTGGATCGCAGCTAAGTTTGTCGCTGCGCCGTCGCTGGCCATACGTTGGGATTTATTAAGTATTTTGCAGCCATCTGAAGCACAACGGAGGCAACGATCGATCGCAAGTCATTCAGCCCTGCTCCCGACCAAAAACCGAATACGAATCCGAGACATCCAAAATCCAAATCGCACACGCACCGCTGGCGGATCGTATTCGTATATATTCGTATTAGGCATTAACCACAATAAAGTTGCCGCAAATAAAGTCAAACACTCCAAACCAGTGCCACAAAGCAAAAGCAGCAGCAGCAGCAGCAAACAAATGCCGAGCGACAAATAAGACAAACTCCACATGCAGGCGAGACAATTCCAAAAATATTTAACAACAGAAATAACAGCAAAATATTTACAATAACTGTAAAGCAAAAGGCAATAAAACAACAACAAATAAAACCAAAAATAAAACAAGGAATTTGCCAAACGATTTGAACAATTGAAGTCAAATAAACAACAATTAATACAACTCCAAATGAAAACAAACTGAAGCGGCAATAAATTCAAAAATCAAATAAATCAAAGCGGAAACCCCAATTTGAAGCAGCAATAAAACCACAAACTCCAGCAACTTAATAAACCACACACAAACACAACAAGTAAAACAAAATCTACCCAAAAAAGAACTCAGACTTCAAGCACACACAATTTCGAAAAAGAAATTCAAATTTTAGCGCCACAGCGCACAGATTATGCAACACTAGGCAGGCGCGAGCCAGTGCATCCCTGGTTCCAGCCACATTGCAACACTGTAGGACTGTCAGCTGTCAACTTTTCTGCGCTGGTGTCCGTGTGTGTGCGTGCGTGCGTGTGTGTTGCAGCCCAAAAATTCGCGTTTCAAACTCAAAATTGCATTTGTTAATTGTTAATTAAATATTTAAAGCAATTGCGCGACGGCCGGCAGCACAGGAAAGCTCAGCCGAGCAGCGACGCGTCAGGGAAACGCGCAAGAGGGCCAGCGCCAGCGCCAGGGCTAAAACGCCATCGAATCGCGTTCTGTGTGCGGCGTGCGGTGTGTGTTTTGTGTTTTATTTTTGGAATTAAATACGGCAGCAGGCAGCCAGGCAGGCAGCCCCGCGATCCGATCCGATCCGATCCGAGCCCGTGAGCAGCATAAAGCAGCGCAGCGCAGCGGAGCAACGGGAAAAAGTGTGCCGCCGCGGCCGGATTTCACAGCAAGGTAGCAATAATAGACGCGCGCGGTGCCTTGGATTTCTACGGCTCCACCGTGGAGAACTTTTACCTGAGAATGGACCCGACGCGAGGTGACTCGCGCTACAACCTAAACTACTCGATGAGTAGTATAGGCCTCAGCCTCGCCGATCAGGCCGATATGTACGGCAATCCGGCGGTGGCAGCCCTCGGCGCACGTCCGCCCAGCGGCGGGCTCCTACAGAGCATGGGCGGAGGCGGAGGTGTGCCCATGCAGCGGCCAAATCCCACAGGCGGAGCAGCGCCCTCGCAATGCCAGACGCTGGGCAACAGCCAGACGCATCACAGTCCCCAGCATGCCGCACAGCAGCAGCAGCAACAACAGCAACAACAACAGCAGCAGCAACAGCAGCAACAACAACAACAGCAACAGCAGCATCGCGCACTGAAGCGCTCCGGCAGCGACTGCTACGAGGATCATCATCGCTCGGCTGCTGGCGGTGGGTTGACGCTCCAGGGCCTGGACAATTGTGGCGCTGGCGGTAGTGTGGCCAGCGCCGGCGGCGGCGGCGTCGACGACAATGTGGACGGATACAATCCGCTGCCCAATAAGAAATCACCGCCCGCCAACGGCAAGAAGACAAAGGGACGTGTCAAAATCAAAATGGAATACATTGACAACAAGCTGCGTCGCTACACGACCTTCTCCAAGCGCAAGACGGGCATCATGAAGAAGGTAAGTGGGGGAGGTCCAAGCTCGAGTCGCAGTCGCAGTCCAGATCCCACCATTCCTCTTCCCTGCACTGGGGCCACTGACTGGGTTGGGTTGGGTTGGGTTGGGGATGGCTGACATTGGGCCACGTTTTGAGCGCATGTGCAATTAATAAATGCTTCTTCGATTCCTCTGTCCGCATTGTCCAGTGCAGTGAGGACTCCCTCTCCATCTTCCCTTTTCTCTCTGCCTCTCTCTCTGCTATCGTTATGCTGCCATCGTGCACAGTGGTCCGAGTGGAATGATCCTCGTGCTGAAAAACAAAAGCTGCAAGCCCAAACGTTCCTTCCCCCACTGTGCCAGATCAGCTCTAGAACAGTAGCCAGCGATCCTCCTCTGTTCGGGTCTGTGCCGGATCCCACACCGCTCTTCAGGTTGCCGCTTTGGCGGCGTTGTGTAAGCGCGGTAGCCCACGATTCCGAATTTCCCTTTGTTTTCGGCTTCATAAAATGTTAATTTGCCGCCGCAATTGCATTCAAAGGAGGCTACCCACAAGTTTGCTTGCCACAGTCCACAGGTTCACCTTCATCTGTTTGCTGTAGTTGCTGCTCCCCTCCCCATGATGCGTGCTCCTTGTGGATTCTATCCCCCCGCCATACCTCATTGTCATGCGCGGGCAGCGGACTGCCGGACTGCCGGGCTTTTGGCATTTTCAAATGACCAATTTTCACACGCAAACTTATATAATGGTGCTGCCGTCCTCCTACTCCTACTCCTGATCCTGCTGCAGCTTCTGTGCTGCTTTCTATCCATTTGGCGGTTGCATATGAAATTTTTCACATTTTTGAAATAGACTTCTGTGGCCTCAAACCGAGCCTTGCTTCGATCCAAACCGAACACCCGATCAAAATCAGACACAAAAACCATCAACATTGCGCCGTTAAATCACGATCCCAGCACGATCTTAGCCAAAAGACACAAAATCTTATGAAATATTTGACCCAAGTCGCAGGGGGAAAAAAAACGCTGCAGCAGCAGCACCAAAAATGAAAGGCAAAGCCATTGAATGGCAACGAATATTGGAATACCCTTTGAAAACCGACAGAATGACATTCCCTTTTCGCTCTACACCAAAATATTTGACCCCTGGGACATCAGATCTGATCGGGGGTCGCTCACTCATGTCGTTCTGTGGGCTACCTTCCTGGGGGCCTGGACTTATGACAGGCGCACGCCCGAGACCACAAACCCTTGCCACATGCTGAAAAAATATATATATAATATTTCGTTTTGGTGACTTTGATGTGGTCCCTCATCGATGTCCAGGGCAATGTCGGACAGTTGACAGGCAGACAATGGGATTTTGACTTGGCGCTACGGCCACAGCCACAGCCACGGACATATAAAAAAACGCAATCCAGCGAGGATCCCTAGCAACAAATTGCGGCCAATGAACTTGTGGCCAGCAGGGAGAAAGAGAGAGAAACGCGAGACGGAGATGGAGACGGAGATGGCAACCTGTTGGCATGCTTTCCACTGGCCAATTTTGGGCATTTTCAGTGCCAGAGCCGCTCGTGGTGTGGCGTGGGTGGTGCGGAGCGGCACGGCACGGCCAAGTACCAAAAATGGCCACAAAAGTGAAAAGTGAGCTAATGTCCGATCAGAAGTGATCTCATTTGTTGGTCAAACTAATTGCGTGGGTCGATCGATGGGAGAGCCACCGCCACAGCCGCGATTGAGCCACGGCAACGGCAGCGAAAGCGCTTCTGCATAATGCACAATATCCACACACACACACACACACACACACACACTGAGCCACTGACACATGTGTATGCTCCACACGCTTTACGTCTCCTCCCTAACCATTAAACATGGCCAAAAGGGCACAAGGCGCAAAATGCCGCCAAAAGGTGTTAAATTGAAATCACGAGGCAGGCCTCAGGCTTCAGGCTTGAGCTTGGCCTGCTCTTGACTTGGCTTGGGAATTGTTTTCGGGGTGCTGCTGCTACCAGCACGGAAGCGTATTGATACACAGGAGCAGTGGCAGAGCACCACCAGCGGCAGATTGTTCACAGATAAGCGGCGGCCCCAAGACCAGAGAGAGGCTCCTCGATGGCTGGCCGGGTCGGCTTTGCCTTTTGGCCACATGCAACAGCAAACAGCCAACAGCAAAACAACCAACAATCGCCTTCTAACAAATGACTCTTGCCGCTCCCTCTCTCTGTCTCCCTGTGCCTGCTGGGGTCTCTGGGGCTGCCTTGTCCTGTCAACAGATTTCTTACCCCAATCCTCCAATTCAACCTTCTGCTGCTGCTGCTGCTGCCTCGTGTCGTGTCCTTTTGTCTTTGTTCGAAATTCAAATTGACATGAATTGTTGGTGTTGGACCATGGCCCTGGCCCTGGCCCTGGACCCTGCACCTAGGGTACCCATCCTCGGGTACAATCGACACCTACTCAGAACGAGAAACGAATTCAGATTCAGTGCTCCTTTCGGACCGTGTCAATTGTTTGCATTTACACATGTTACACATAAAATTGGCAGCCAATCGGTGTAGCAGCAACAGCAACAGAAGAGCAGAAGAGCAGCAACAGAAACCGATCCCGAATCACAGATCCCCAGATCCGAAGCAGCAACAATGTGTACAACAATTTCATTAATATTAATAAATGTTTGCCCGAAGCGTTCGCGTTGGCTGCCTCTTTGCCCGCGCCAGTTATTTATGCGCTGCGATGTCTGCCACTCCGCTCGCTGCCTCTCGAAGCTGCACGGCAAGGCAGACAGTCAGCCAGACAGCCAGACAGCAACTTTATCGCCTTTATAGTAATTACGAGCTGTTGATAGCCCAGCTTAGGCTACCGTCTAATGTACTCGGCATCGACTCCAGAGACCCAGACCGAGGCGGGTCTATTGACTGTGGAACTATGTATCTATCCATCGAGATGGTTGCGTGACTCTTGGTGTGGCGCTTGCGTGGGAGAGAGCAGCATAAAGAAATGGGCTAGGTTGTGTAAGACTTTAAATGTTTCACAGATCATCTGCAACACTTCTTTCCACTCCGCTTAGGAGTTGCTCATCATCGTACTTGTTCCCTGCTGAATCCTTCCATGATCGACTCCTCACGCTCCCATCTCTAATTGTTGCACGCTGCGTTCTCTGCCACTCGTTCTTATCGCTGCCACATAATCGCATAGTTTGCTTGGGAAATTTATGTGCCGCTGTGGCAACACACGCTTCGACAGTTACCCTCAGCCTCAGCCTCAGCCCCAATCTCAATACCCAATCCCATGCGCCCGATAGCAGGCGATACTTAAAGACCGATATCATCGAATACGAGTACTTAACACACGTTTCCCCTTTCCCTCCTTTCCGCTCGTTGCAGGCCTACGAGCTGTCGACGCTGACTGGGACACAGGTAATGCTGCTGGTTGCCAGCGAGACGGGTCACGTCTACACATTTGCCACGCGCAAGCTGCAGCCGATGATCACCTCGGAGGCGGGCAAACAGCTCATACAGACCTGCCTCAACTCGCCGGACCCGCCCAGTGTGGGCGGCGGGGATCAGCGCATGTCGGCCACGGGCTTCGAGGAGACGGAGCTCAGCTACAACATCGCCGATGAGGACTCCAAAGTAAGACAATTGATTTATGGTCACCATGGGCACGCTCATCTCGCCCATCCGCCGGCGCCACCCTCGCACTACAGCCTCGAGCAGAGTCTGATGCAGTCCGGGTACAGCGGTGGCCAGGCCTCGCCCCTGTCCCATGCCCAGGCCTACGGCGGACATGCGCACCATGCGCATGTGGCCCACGTGCCGCCGCCGCATTCAACGCACTCCCATATGTCGCATACGCATGCGCAGCGCTAGTTAGGCTTTCCGATCCATCAGATTCTCTAGGCAATATACAGATACAGGGACTGGGCAAATGTGCAGCAGGACTCACATCTGCCATGGGCCACAGTACCCCAATTAGTTAGACATCAGTTTAATGTTTAATGTTTTTAGCAGATCCAAAGTGCAGCAAATGGCTTGATCGAATTTCGATCGTACTCGTGCGAGTCGCTCGGATTCATGGCCAATACGATCTCGCCGCTCGTTTTGTTCTTGTTTTTGTCACAGTGTTTGTGTGTGTGTGTGTGTGTGTGTGTGTGTGTATTAATTGTACATGTTTTTTTTTATTTTATTTCGTATACTAGTCAAGACTCTTACTTAAAGGCGACTGTGCCATAGCCAAGCTACAGCTCTCCCCTGACGATAGCAGGGCAGACGCAACGTAGAAACGCGAGTACATAAATACATACATAAATACATATGTATTGTCCCATAGCAATAGATCAATTGTCACGCATACATACAGATGAGAATCAGCTGCAGCTTCTAACCCAGTGCCATTTCTACCACTAGAACCACTAGAGACACATCGAGACACAGCCGAGACTGCTTAAAGTTAGTCCCCTTTTTCTTTCGTACATGTAAAACATAAGTGCAATAATGTAAAATGTAACTAAAAGAGGTAGCCAAGAGAGAGATACATCAATCATACATAGATATGTACATAAATGTATGTAAAGTTATTAGAAAGAGTCTAAAGAGGTTAAATACAAGTAGAAGTAGGAGCAGGAGTAGATATTTGAATGCGTCGGCGGCCATTATCCTTGGGGTGTGCGATGAGCGTGCTCTTTGAACTTTTAAGCTTATGCCCGAGAAGTTTAGCTTAATGTTAGAACTATTCATAATGCTCAATTTATGTTTATTTGAATTGGCTTTCATTTCGAGTTTTAAACTAAAAAAACCACTAAAAAATTATGCTCAAAATTCCTTCACATGCATCCTCCCACTCACCCTTTGAGCTGTCCTTTTCGCGCTCTCTCTCTCGCTCTATTTATCTCTCCGATTTCTACTAATATTTATTGTATATTTTTATTTAGAAACCAAATTAAAAACGCAGCTCAAAGCTAAATTCCACAGCTCAAAAGAAAATTTACATTTAATTTATTATTTAAATTTAATTTCATTAAAGACAAAAAAGACAAAAAAAAGAAGACAAGAACTTAATTTAATTACAGATCGCATTTCTGTCAAACAGAAAACAGAAACGAACAGAACTTCTTTAATAATAGTTAAATTTATTATTTATATGCTAAATGCTCGTGCAATCCGATCGAAATAACCCTAAAACAATTTATGTTGTAAGCGAAACAAAAATATGTTTAAAAAACAAACCACAAAATAGTTTATCCACAGTACGTACGTATATAAAGAGTATATGCAAATATATATTTTACTTAGCGCAATATTATACATTAAAATAAACAAGCAACAAAAAACATAATTTCAAAAACAAAACACAAATAATGTAAAGTGCCAGAGTGCTGCCCCCTCAGCGCAGAGCATTTTTCCAGCTTCCAGTTTCAAGAGCAAGGTTAAGTGCGCTAGATAAGACCCCAAGCCCCTGCCCTCCTGCCGGACAACACTCAACAGTCTGTAGTTAGAGCCTACACAGAATCTACACAGTCCACAATCCACACTCCACACTCCACGCGTAATAATCACCGAATCGGAGTGAGTGGGCAGCCCAGCCCCTCTGCGCTCTTCGCTACTCTCTGTGAATGAATTTCAGTGTGTTTTTGAGCATACATTTTTCTGTTTTTCCTTTCATCATTCGGTTGGGTTGTAAAGAGCTTCCGCTTCCACAATAGACCCCCAGCCACAGCCACAGCCAAAGCACTGCTGCGGGGGCTTCGGTTCCACGTTGTGACGTCATGACAGACAGCGGACAGCGGGCGACGAGTTCATAAATCGATCAGAGCACCCATTGACTCTCTCTCGCTCTCTCTCTGTGTGTCGTCTGGCTCGGTCTCGTCTCGTCTCGGCTCGGCTCGTCATGCACCAACAGGCCTCAGCTGCGATGCTCTCCCCTCTCCTCCCCGTTCTGTCTTGGCTTGGCATGCAAATCGCGTTTCTTACTTTTCAATGCCAAAGCTATGGCCCGGGCTCTGGCTCTGGCTGTGGCTGTGGCTCTGGGTCCCGCGTAGGCTTGCGCGATGACGTGTGCCACTGTAAGCCCCGATCTGTCTCTCTCTTTCTCTCTGCCTCGTGGATTTCCATTCAGTTTGAGACGATGAATGAAAGCCACAACCAACAAGCCAAAGAGCCAGCAAGCCAAAGATGTTGTGGGTGTGACACCAACGCCGGTTCAGGTCATCATTTTGTTGGTGTTTCTGCCTGCTGGCTTCCAGCAGCAGCTGACTTGACTGATAAAAGTCAGGGCTGGTACGCCGACTGTTGCTGCTGCTGCTGCTGCTGCTGTAGGTCGTTCTGCTTGCCGCCAACTCTTTGTCCAGCCAAGGTTAATTGCCATCATGCAGTGGGCTGTTGTCCCCCCTCCTACCTCTCTTGGCATTTGCCACACATTGCGGGCATATGGATACATATGTACTGTGTACATATCTGCTCGTGTCTATCAGTCTGCGCGGGTGTCTTGGCCATATACTCGACTCTGCGCCGATTGCCTTCTATGGTCGCTCACCTGCGCATCATCTCCAGCTCGCCCACTGCTTCTACTTCTTCATCGATGATCCCCCAAAACAACCAGAAAATCTCGCAAGTTTGTTGGCTTTTAATTTCGACATTTATTTCATTTCCACATTTTATACATAAACACTGGAGTACAATTGAAAAATATACAATGAAAGAGTTTAGACTTTGTGTGAGCTTTAATTTGTATTTAAATATGAATTGTGTGTAAAGTTCACTGGAATTTGGTTTCCCTTTTAGAGGAAGAACCAACCAGAGATTATGATTATGTGTACCTTTCTTCACGGCACTCATTCCAAGTACATTCCCAGCGCTTTTACTCCAACAAATGTACTCCATTAGTTGGCGAAAACTTCAGAAAAAAGTTCCACACTCCCACAAATAATTTCTCTTTTAATTCCCTAATATTTATGTAATAGTCTCGAAGCTAGTAGGAGTCTGCCATAAAGTTTTCTCTTTCTTTTACTCTCCCTGCACATTTCGTTGTACTTTTTACGTACAGCTGCCACCTTCAGTCCCCATACTTGCCTCAGCACACAGCAACTTGTGCCCCCGCTGATTCATTTTGCCAGCGTAGCAGCTCCCGACGCGATTCCTCTGGTCCTTCGCCTCCAGAGGGAGCACGAGTGCATATCAGTTTGAGAAATTAAAAGCATTTTGCGGTTCCGCTGACTATCGATGCCTGCGTGCCGCTCGAGCCTCTAACGACATTTCAATGATTTGCTGTGTTTTGCTGCTGCTGCTGCTTGCTGCTGCTGCTGCGTCACCAAGTTGGCCACGTGCGCAGCACAAGATGCAAGGAGCAACAGCAGGAGCAGCAGGAGGTGGAGGACAAAAGCATTCGCAATGCTCGTCGATTACGTACGAGGGCGACCTCTGTCAGGCATCGTCCAGCTGTCCAAAAGCCACCAACAACGCAGCCACGCAAAGAATCTTGGCTTTGGGTTAACTTCTCCCTCTCGCTCTCTCTCTGTGTGTGTGTCTTGGCGGATTTTGTGTTTAAGCCGCCGCTGCAAGTTCTAACCGCATGCCGCCACAATGTCCTCTTAATTTCCTAGCCCCCAACAGCAGCAGCAGCTGCGCCTGCGCCTGCGCGCGCGCTCACCACGCGATGATATCGTCCAGGTCCAGAGGTACAGCCTCTGCCACAGCCACAGCCACAGCCACATCCACGTCGTCTTCTGTCTGTGCGCTCGTTTTTTAATTCAACTGATTGTACTGCGGCTTCTGGAATTCGGCATTTCTTAAAGCCTCGCGCACACATTGTGCTGTGCTGTGCGCTGGGGAGCAAGCGCGTCGTCGTCGTCGTCGTCGTCGGCAACTTCTGGCGACCACCACATCTCCTCCTGCTGCTGCTCCTCCTGCTGCAACTCCTCCTGTTTGGTGGGGCTGGCCTCCGCCGCCTTCGCAATCTGAAAAGGTTAAGAAATGACAATTTGTGAGCGTTTCTTTTAGTTTTTGTTTGTTTGTTTTTGTTTTTGTTCAATTCGTTTTGTTCTTCTCTCTCTCGTATTTCTTTGTATTGTTTTTTGTTTGGTTTGTTTTTTGTTTTTCGTTTCGTCTTGCTGCACTGTTGGTCTGTTGGCCTGTCTGTACTGTTGGCTGGTTGCTGCTCTTGGCCCTGTTGCTTTCATTGTGATTATTTAAAAGCCTGGACGCTGGCCGCTGCCCGTCGCATGCTGCCTGCTGCTTGAGAGGACCTTAACGAGGCGCTTTCAGCCTTTCGGGACTCACATTTAGTTAAGCAATTATTGGCTGCAATGCAAACAAATAATGCGTACATTGTGTGCAGACCTCCCTCCCTCCCTGGGACTTGGACTTACTCCAATGATTTTCCAAGTTAATCAAAATTCTTTGCTATCCACGATGAAATCTCAACGACCTTCTCCGCCCAATGGAGCTCCTCTAGCGCCGTCACAGAGCCACGCCCAATGCAGCAACGCCCATTCACTGAAGCGTGGCAGAGGCAAACATTTCAGCCCATAGCTCATAGGTTTTTTTTCTTCTGTAGCTCTACCCAACCCCCACTTATATAGGCAGCGGCAGCTCCGCTCCACTGGCCATTTTATGGCTGAGAATCTTTCGTGTTTTTTTCTTCATTTCTGTCTGTTGGAGCGGTTGCCTCATAGATGGGATTTATTGTGTGACTTGGGTGCTTCCTGAACTAGCAAAGATTTCCCCCCAATAAATTGGTACTGAAATTAGGAGGGGCAGATTTCAGTGCTTCGAAAAAAAACCAAAAAGATATTCCAAATAAAATTAGGCAACTTTTCGCTCTCCTCTCTGCAGCAAATTCTCTCAAGTTTTCGAACAAATATTGAATGAAACTTTACCCACTGTCGAGTCTTTCCTTGCAGCTTGTTTGCAGCAGCTAAATTTTGTTGAAAGTTAACCAGAAACTTAGGGCCAAACTGTACTTGGTAAGAGCAGAAACATTTCAAGTAATAAATTCTAAGCTAAACTTTGAGCTTGAGCTTGAGCTTTGGGCATGGGCATGGGCGCTGGTGTGTGCCCATCTCCCCCGAGTCGATTCCATTATATAATGAAGCACACGCGGACATCCCACACGAGGGGCAACCAGCCAGCAGTCAGCAGCCAGCAGTCTGCCCACAGAGCCGTGTGCCGTGCGGCCAACAAAAGTGAACAACAATCGATGTTCAGCTCATTTCCTGCCCACAATCGAAATCAAATGTTGAAATCCACACACAGTATAATATATATTGTAGAGTGCTTATGAACATACGGCTACGCATTCGTATTTATTCCGAAATGTTCTCTCATTTTTGTCGAGATTTATTTCTTATGCCAAACGAAAGTTTTGTGGCTCCGTCTTGGCTCTAATGAAAGTGCCATAAATTTTCAATTAAACTTTACTGCTGCTGCTTGGAAATTGACAAACTTCTTGCCAGACGTAGACCCAGACCCAGACCAAGACCCAACCTTAGTGGCGTCGTCTGATTGGCGCCGATTAAGCAATCCAACGAGGCATCAGCCAGAGTCTCTGCCTCTGCCTCACTTGGAGGCAAACGGCGACGCAGTTTTTCGTGGCTGCTGCTGCTGCTGCAATTATTTGCGAATTAACATTTATAACACTTGATCCTGTGCGTATCCGTTGAAGAGCAGAAAGAGCTTTGCCTGGGCTTTGCTTACTTTGACGCTTCAGCGCGTTTAAAAAGTATTTTTGTGCCACAACAACAGCAGCGGCAGCGGCAGGGGCAGGGAGAGGCAGCGGCAGAAGTGGCAGCAACAACGCAAAATATTTTGCCGCATTTTAAGAGGTCTGCGAGTGTCCGTCTGTGTCTGTCCGTCTGTCCGCCTGTCCTGTTGGCTGGTTGTATGTCTGTTATGCGGATTCATTGCAACCGCAGGCAGTCACTTGTTGCTTCTGCGGCTGTGGCCTGCCACCGATGTTGCTGCCGCTGTAGCGCTGTGCTAAATTTCACACCAACAATGAGCGCGAGCCAACAATGAATGAAAATGACTCTGACGAACAGCGAAAGGCTGACTCGAGAGATGACCAA
The DNA here is from genome assembly GCF_008121235.1 of Drosophila subobscura. Lineage (NCBI taxonomy): Eukaryota > Metazoa > Arthropoda > Insecta > Diptera > Drosophilidae > Drosophila > Drosophila subobscura. Next base: position 14,723,872 of record NC_048531.1, on the reverse strand, counting down.
GCGCAGGAGTTGGCTGCAGACACTTGCCTCTGGCTCTTGGTCTGACTCTTGGCTCTGTGGCTCTGCACTAAATCGATACCTTAATTCAAAGGCACGCCAGACGGCATTTTTGGATAATATACTTCAAGTCCATCCGCTCCAGTGAGCGCTGCCTGCCACTGCCACTGTCTGTCTGTGGCACGCGTGAGATTTCCTGTCTTCACTTTTTCGAGGATATATTTCATATCGGATTTCAGCCAAATTTGGCTCGTTCTTTTGTCGTAGTTCGGGGGCTGGCCATGATCGGATCTGGATTATGCTCGTGCAACGCGGTTGATCCCAGTGCTTATCGGCCTGGGAATTGTGGCACACAGCCACAGCCGCAAGACAGTTATTGTTGTTGTTGTTGCTGCTGTTGTTGCTGCTGTTGTTGTGCAATGACTTTAAAAAGCTGTTAACATGCGTTGTCATCGCTGCCATATGTTGCACGACAGTGAGCGAGCAACAACAACCAGCGACACCGCCGACGACACAGACAACGACGGTGGCGACGACCAAGCGACGACCGACTCCTGGTCGCCATTGATCGGCGTTGATCGCTTTTGGGGCCTGGCCTGCCCGGGCTCGACTGCTGTCACCACCTGGCACAACTGCACCAATTTTGTGGCAGTTGCATCAATGCGCTGAACTTCAGACTGGCGGCATGCGTTGATTTCCATGGAAATCTATGCGAAAGTGGAAACGCCAACGATTTGCGTTGCCCGCAGCGATAGTTATAGCTTCCTCAGTTCACATGTGCCGTCCCTTATTTGGAAGCTTGGTGTATAGCAAAACGCAGCAATTACACATACTACACACACATACAAGTACGTGTGTATGTGTGTGTTTGTGTGTATCAAAACCAGCACACAGCAAACAGCAGCTAAAAGCTGAAAGCGTCGGTGGTCGGGCCGTGCCAAGCCCGAGTGCAACATCGTCGCGGCTCGTCTCCCGTCTCTCGTCTCCCGTCTCTCTCCCATGTTGTCTCTCCGTCGCCACATTGGCTGACTTATGACGAAAATAATTGCTGTCGTATCTCTAGCGGTGCGATCGCGTCATCGTCATCGCCATCGTTATCGGTGCTCATCGCTCAGTGGTCCGTTACACGCGGAGTCGTCGTCTGAGTAATCAATAATCATTTTATCGATCATTTTTATGACTATTCCTTGCCGTCGCCCAACTGCATCGCTCATCGTTTTCCCTGTGTGTTGGGTGGTCCCCAAATCGAATGCCATAATAATTTCACGCACACAGCCATCCCCCAACTGCTGCTGCAATATTGTAATTTACTTAATTTCGTATCGCTCGGAATACGCAAATTTGTTTGCAAACAGCAAAAATTGGAAGGAAAAAACATTTTCCATGCATTAGCTGCATGTCCCCCCCAGTCGCAGTTCCAATCGTAGTTATAGTTGTTGTTGTTGTTGTTGTTCTTGTTGTTGTTGTTCTTGTTGTTGCTGCGACTGCGCGGCGGCGTTTGTTTTGCTGGCTTTTGCTTCAATTTTATTTCTCCCTCCCCCCAGTTGCTACATTTCATATGCAAATTTTGTGCACTTAGAAAGAGACACACAGAATTATCGTTTCTGTTTGTTTGTCGGATGGGAAATAACATGTGTGTGTGTGTGTGTGTGTGTGTGTGTGCATATTTAGTGGTTTAATAATTGAACTAAAAAAATGGTGCCCTGCCATGACCAAAAAAGGGAAATCAAATTGCAATTCAAAGTCAGATGGGGGGCAGCAATAATCTAGCGACATGCTGAACCCCAGGGGGAAGAGACTGCAGATATCCTTTATCCGCAAGTTCCTGGCGTATGCGCAATATTTGCGTAAGTTGCAGCGAAACATCAGAGAGAAATCAGCTAGTAGTGGTGCCACCGCCTGCCTGCCTGCCTGCCACTTACGCGACAACGCCTTGACATGCCCACACGTCCAGTGACAACAACACCCAACAACTTTGCAACATGCCACAGAAACTTTTTGGAATTCTCTGCTACTGTCGCTGCCGTGTGAGAATGCCCTCACACCACCCCTACCCCCTTGCGTGTCTCTCTGTGTTTATTTTGTGGCTATGGAAAAGCGTTAATAAGCAGCGACAGGGACTGCGATTGGGCAGCCGAAAAATTTATAATGTGGCACGCAATTAATTCACTGCCAGAGCTGCCAAACGGAGGCGCAAAAATTATCACACCATTCAAATGACGCTCACGAATTGGGAGGATTTGGATCTGCGGCTGAAGGAGTCTTCGTCTAGCGACAGTTGGTTCTGTTCCGATCCGATGCGATCCGTTTTGTTCCGTTCTCTTTGGCGGCAAAACATTTAACAAGCCAGCGGCTGTGCGGCTGTGCGGCTGTCCGGCTGCTCGCTCTGTGGATGCCACCTAGAAAGCTCACGCTAGGCGTCCAATTGGCTAGAGCCGACGATCATGGTCATGCCACATGGTGCCACAAAATGGACAATGGGCAGGCCGAACTGAGTCGATGCCGGACCGGTGGTCCTTTGTCTGTTCCCCCCTCCCCACTGTCGAGGTCTGCTGTCAGTGCTAATTTGTTGCTGCTCGTGGCGCGCGCAGACTGCGAACGGCAGCCACTAAAAATATAGCCATAAATGTTGCTCAATAGAGGGAAGAGAGGGGGAGGGTACTGCAGGGAAATCTGCATGTCCTTAATGCTGGCAACGTGCGAGTTTTACAAATTACAAAACGAGCAGCCAGCAGCCGCATTTGTGGCAGAGACAGACTCAAAGACAGACACAGATCGTACATACATATATATCGAGTATTTTTCCCACGTCTCATTAAAATTGCAGTTAAAATGCAGAAGCAGGCCAGGCCAGGCCGGGCCAGAGATCGTCTTCGCTGTTGCCCGTTGGTTCTTTTACTTTCTATCATCGTCATCGACTCGAAGACGCAGCAGCAGCCGCAGACGGGAGACGTCCACAGCGTCATTATTGTCAACTCTCAACGAGTTGCCAATCGTCTGTCCCAACTATCTTTCTGCCTGCCTGCCTGCCTGCCTACCGTCTCTAGATTGATGTCTCTGCAGTCAGACAGTCAGTCAGTCCGTCAGTCCATCAGTCCATCCGCACAGCAGCAGCAGCAGCCTCGCCAGCAGGAGGAAGGTGGCAAGAGCCAGAACCAGAACCAAAGGCAGAGGCAGAGCCACAGACATGGCCAGGAGCAGTTGGCACAGTTTGCGCACTTTGGCATTTCATCGCCGCTCCCGCAACTCTCCTTCGGAGGGACTCTTGGTCCTACTTCAAAATTCGATAACGAATCTGGCAGGCAGCATGGAAAATACGCCACATTTTGCATGGCAAGACCATACGTCCCCATGCCCATCTATTTTTGCCCACTTGGAGTAAATTAAATAAGAAATAACCATTTCCCTTTTGCTGTCTGTTAATTGAAGACACTTTCAGAGCTACATAAAGTGCATGAATTCACGTTTCAAATTACTTTTAAGCAAGTGCGGGAGTCCATTAAGGACAATTTTCCTAGTTGTTTGGGTCAAACTTGCTGCAAGTTTTGTAGTTTAAAAGGTTCGGGCATAATTCTGTAAAATATCAGACAGCTGTTAAAGGTTTACACTCGTAAGAGAGAAGAAAGTGCATTTACATATGTACATACATATACATAAATATTTATGTAAGTTAAGTACCTAAATGCACATTTAAATTGCTGAAAACTTTCCTTTGGCAAAGAGTTTTCTAAGTTTGCTGCACAATTAAACTGAATCACGTTGTGGAATATAGTTTTAATTATTTATAAATTGATTACTAATTTTGCAAGCATTTTTTTAGTTTCTATTAAGGTTCCTAGTTCTATGGAATTGTCTTAGCTTCGCTCTACTCGGTAATTGTGTAATTCTTGTTTGATTTGACCGCCTTGGCGTTGGTCTCTGTTGCTGCTGCTGCTGCCCACGTTGTAGGGAATCGCTGATTGTTTTGCTGTTATTGCGGCTATTGGGCTTTAATACACATTTGATTCTTGTCACACAGTACACACATCTGTGTGTGTGTGTGTGTGTGTCCCGCCTTAATTAAAAACTGCGGCCCGCTCTGCTCTGCTCTGCTCGTAGGAGTTAATTAGACTGCGGAGGTGTACGAGTATGCCACGGCCCCAAGTGGCAATGGAGCGATCTCCGATCCGAAAAACATATTCTATCCAAACCGATCCGTTGCGATGCGATGCGGCGTCGTGTTCGCTTTCAAGTCAAGCCCCAGCTATTAGTCGCTCAATATTACGCGTTTGCCGCGCACACAACATTGTTTTTATATTTTTTCTTCGAGCTGCTTTTCGTTCTGAGAGAGAGAGAGAGAGAGAGATCTTGAGTTCTGGATGGACGATCGGTTGGTTGTGTGTGGGGGGGTGTGTTCTGGTGTGGACAAGGCTGCTGCTGCTGCTGCTGCTGCTGTTCACACGCTGCTCATCAACAATTGCTGTCACGAATTTTCCACTCGGCGCTTTTTGCGCGCGCTACTTGTTTGTATTTTAAAATTTATTTATTTGTGCAGCATCCACACGGGCACACACACACACACACACAGGGAGGGATCCCTCCTCTCCAGCATCCGCACTCCTCGTTCTTTCGAGTGGATCGAGCTCCTCCTGGAGCGCACTGAAGAATGCATTTGATCAGATAATGTAATTCGCATTTTAAATTGAGGCGCATTCCCAGTTATACTTCTTCTCACATGCATTTACTGCCCAGCCTGCCTCTCGGCATTGCCATTGCCATCGTCAGGAGGAGCAGCAGCTACTGCAGGAGGAGCCCCACAGGCCACTGTCCAGGGTCTGGGCCAGCATTGCGGGCGTCGCATTATTACGCACAAGTAAATCATCGACAACGTCGCAGTCCACGTCCACGTCCTCGTCCTCGTCCTCTGCGTTGTCCAGCCTCGAGCCAAGCTCAGCCGCTGGGCTTGTTAAGTAATTTAGTTGGCTTTTTTCTGTACTCCCCCTGGCCACTGCCCCTGCCCGCTCCTGCCCCGCTTCTGCCACTCTTCTGCAATATCTTTTGCTTGATTTTTTTGTGTGCCTCTATTGCTGTGGGCATATTTGCTTAAAGAGCTGCCTGCGAGCTGCATTTGATGTTGGTTCTGTTTCTATAAATGCAATAAATTGGCATTCAATTAGGGAGAAGGTGTTGTGTGTTCTTTGGTGGGATAACAAAAGAGAGAGAGAGAGAGGGAGGCAGGGAGAGAGTGAGAGATCACGATTCCATTTGTATTTGTTGCTCTAATGGAAACGCATGTTATGCCGAATGCTGATCGTTATTTAAAGAAGTATTTTAAGTAAAAGATGCTCATTCGATTGGTCTAACATTTCCCTGTGGCAAAAATAGTTGCCCAACATTTAAACCCCATTCCGAGACGTTAATCTCGGATTATTCCCTGCGATCTCTAACAAACTGACTTTCCCCAGAGACAATCACTTGATATCAGGCATCAACTCTTAACATTTCCCATCCAATCAGGCATTAGCATATCAGCCAGCAGATCTATAACTCTCTCACACAGACACAGCCACAGAGAGAGAGACCCCAGGCGGGCAGTGGGTTGAAGTGGATCATATGGAGATCCATCATACATTGTTGAGCCTTGTGTCCTGCTTTCTAACGATTGCATTTTTGATATTTGTGACACGCAGATTTTCCATCAGTGTCAACAAGGCATTGTTCGGAAGAGAGCCAGAGCCAGAGCCAGAGCCAGGAGACGTCAACGTGGTTGGTCCGCCATCGCATGCGACGTCCTGGGCTGCCGCTGTCCCCGAAAAACTGACAGACTCGATCGGCCGTCCGATCGTCATCGATTTTTCAACATCAGACCAAAGTCGGGGCCCGAAACGAGCCCAGCCAGCGTCAGTGGTTGGAGCAGCTAATGCAAAACTGAATGCAGCGCGTACATTTGCATAGACACAAAATTATATGAGAGCCAAGAGCCAAGAGCCGGGACGCCGGGACCCAGGACCCCGATCAAACGCAGCTTCCTGGTCTTTTTTTTGTTGTTGTTTGTTGTTCGTTCGCTTTGCTTTTTGAAATTTATGTACCCACACAATGGGGTAACAAAAACAGTTGGAGGAATCGTCGTCGGAGTCGTCGCAGTCCAAACCGTTGTTGCTGGGAGTCGGATGCTGGGAGTCGTCGGTCTCCAGCCTCGAGGCTGGTGGTTGGCTGGTGTTGGCTTAAACACCATTCTAGCGGTTCGTTTAGCTTGTTTATTGGCATGAAAATCTATCAAAAATGCATCATGCATTTTATATTTATTATACGTAAATACAAAAATAATGTGCCTGACATTTGACCCGGCCAAAACGACACAACGTTATGGCCCCATGGCCACATGTTGCCTTCGGAGCCCACAGTCAGAGCCAGAGCCTGCCAGGCAGTCTGCTAGGAAAGTCTCTCCTCTGCCCACTTCCCTCTCCAGCTGATTATGAAACGGCTTTGTCGGTATGGGGACTATGGATATTCGGTTATTGTCTTGTGGCTTTTGCATTCTAACAACAAATCAAAACGGGCAAACAGCAATCCCAACACTCGCCACTTAAATGCTCGTTTATAATGTTGTTAAAATACAATAAATAGTCGGGATTCGCAGCAGGCGGTTTGCCGCTGCCGCACGCTGCACTCTGTTCCACCTTTTGGCTCCGCTCATGCTGATTTATGAAATGTGGACGCCGTCTTGGCGGTCCCACCAAACGGACTCGGACGCGGACTCGTACTCAAACTCGAGACTGAGCCCAGACTCGGAACGGGCGAGCCTTGAGGCCTCTGACTGCGCTCCGTCTGGGTCTCCAGTCTCCGTTTCAGTCTGAGTCTCGGACAACTTGTGATTGTGGGCCTTTGATTGAGTTGTCGGCATGCTGGGCTACTGTTTGGAGTTCTGTGTGTGGCTTATCTAGCCGCTGGATCACAGCTGTTGGGGGCCTACTGGCACAGCCTTGGCTTATCACACTGGGGTCAGAAATCTATATTCTAACTTTGCGGAGAGCTAATCACTTTCTAAAAGATCTCCTTAACTCTTAAACTGCTTCTTGCGCATTTTTCACTTATTTTTTACACAATTTTTAAACTTATTTAAGACAAACAAAAGACTTACCCATAAATTAAAAGAAATTGCATCAAGTTGAGTCAGAGATCCATCATCTACTGTCACAGCACAGCCTCGATCGGCAGCATGCGTTCAGCTTTTGGTTTAAGCATTCAAGTCACCATCTTTCAATGTTCTGTAATTAATTTGCTTCACACACTTTGCAGCTCTTGTGTCTGTTCTTGTTTGGGTCACACTTTTCACATCCTCCGATCGTTCTTCTGCCCGAAGAGCCGAACCTCGATCGATGCCATCCAGCAGCGATCCGATCCATTGGTCGTGCGATCCTCGGATCATCGTGCAGGTCACGCAGACGCAGTTACTCAAAGACTGAATACGTAGCTGCGGCGCATGTGTCTCTTGAGCTGCCGCAGAAACCTGAGGAGAAACTCGTTTTGTGGGGACACTTTGCTTAAGAGAACGAACGCCACTTGCGGCTGTGTGTGCGAGCGAGCTAGCAGATCGAAGCCAACGATCGGCAACGCTCTTTGGGGTTCGGCTCTCTTAAGTGCAGCTCTCTCGCGGTCGCTCTCGCTCTCTCCTTCTCTCTGGGGTTTCATTAGGCAGTTATATTTTATGTGTACATAGCAGACGATCTGTGGGCGGGACTTGTGGTTGCTGCGATCGTGCAATGTGTGCGTATTAGATTTGATAGAGACTCGCCTGTGACTTGCTCAGCAATTCCATTTTGGGGCCGAGCTCTATATGCATTGGCTGGCCTGCGTGGGGGACAAATGAGCAAACAAATGAGCGGCAATTTATGTGTACACTCCACTCGGGTGCATGGAGAATTCAATTGACACCAACCTGCTACAAAATGACGTATCTCTCGCATGTATTTATTGTAATTTATTCAATTATATATCCACAACTATATATCTGGATATACTACATATATGTTTAGGCAACCTTTTGCTTTGCTTTGGCTGGGTGTAACCCGTTTTCTTTAGCACACTTAAAAAAAGAAATATGAAATCAGCGTTGGAATATTTTTGATGTTATTTCTTCAACGATTGTGGGCGTGGGCACGCGATACCCAACAGATCTTTTGGGCTTTTATTTTGTGAAATGACACAATTTAATGAAATCCAAAACAATTCTACGATAGACTTGGTGTTTGACTAATGATCAATGCGCTCGGCACGGCACGGCACGGCAGTCTGGCTGCTAAAACTGATTTTTCAATTAGTTTTGTGACTGAAAGCTGAATGGCAGTTTCCATGCGATTCGATATGTGAAAAATTGTTTTTAATTGGCTGGAAAGTGTATAATTTTGTGAGGTAACCTTTAAGAATGCTTATTTGAGCTCTCATAATATTAAATTCATTAGCTTTTGGTTGTATAGGGCGAGCTATAAACCTTAAGTAGACCAAAAATCAATCGCGAACTAAGCTCAAAGCCCTCAAAGTTTGCCCAAAACTTACCTAAATATCTGAACATCCCATAGCTCGGAATAACCTTTCGACTGAGGCCGCTGAGGCATCGCCATCGATAGCTAGAGCAGACATTCAATGGCTGAGTTGGGTTCTGGCCGCTGTTTAATCGCTGTCACCGGCTCCAGATTGTATGGGCAGTTAGGGGGCTCCGTCTGTGGTTTTGGCTAAATCCAGCTAAACATCGAACTAGCTTTGTCCGCGCACCCACATGGGGGCAGCCCACGGAGAACCGCAGCTCCTTCTCCTGCTGGAGTACTCGTATTCGTATAATTGCAATTTCCATTCAACTGTTTGTTCGTTCGTTTGTTGCCATCTGTGTGTTTGGCCCCCGCCCCCTGCCCGGCATCAATTCATTTGTTTGTTTGGCTTGTTTTGCGGTTGTTAGTGCCCATCATAAATTGCAGGCATTGGGAGCTACAGGGAAGAGGTGGAGCCTGCACCGGCTAATCGGTGGCGTTTCATCTGCGGCTCCGTTGTCCTGTTCTCCAGGGCGCTTGCTTGTTCGCCTGTCGTCGCACGCATAATTAGGCCCGAGGACAATCGTTTCGTCTTGCTCCACTGCAAGAAATGAATGCAATTTTGGTCTGCAACTCAGCTCCTGCCACTGCAACGTCGTGTTGCTGTTGGGCGAGTGCAATTTTTCGGTCAAATAATTGCCAACTGGCAGACAATAAGCTCGTTTTTTTTCGCCGCTGCTTGGCCGAGGGCAATCGTGGCATCTTAATGCGCAACTGACATTTAAATAGATGCTAATTCCGTCTCATAACTGACCCCGCCCATCCCCCTGCGCGAACTCTGCCTGAACTAATGAATTTGAACTGTCGCTTTCCCGCTCTCTGAACTCACGACTGACTCTCTTAGCAGCACTTCCTGCTGGCCGCTTTCTTTGCGCGTGAATCCGTGTAACCGCAGCCTCAGCGGCAGCGGCTTACACACATCCCAGATATGGTGGCGGGCGGAGGGGCAGACAGCGGCAAACAGAAACAAAACTGTGATTTGACCAAAAACAGAAAGCCGGCCAGAAAGCTTGGCGGATATAAACGCTTTAAGACTCCATATTGTGGGATGGCAACAGACCCGGGGCCCGGCCCGGATGCGCCAACAACGTCGACAATTGTGGATGGCCAAATGGCCAAACTCCAGCAGCAGCAGCAGCAGCAGCAGCAGCTCCCAGCCACCAGCTTCAAGCTCCAACAAATGTCTACGCAGTGGAGTAGGAGGTTGTGTGTCTTCTTCTGCTGCTGCTGCTGGTTGTTCGTTTGGTTGTTTGGTTGTTGCTGCTGCTGCTGTTTCGTGTCAACTGGCTTTCGGCTTTCTGGCTTTTGTTTTCACAAGCCGCCCCATATTGCTTGCCCACATGCCCATTTGCCTTAACGTTTCCTGTTGAGAATTTGCACAGAGCTGTCCGCTGTCCGTTGTCCCGTGGTTGTGATTGTGTGATTCCTCCTACAAAATGAAGCAACAGTGGGCTGAGATAGGAACTAAGCTACAGCTTGTTCTGCCTGCTAAAACGCTACAAACAACACACAAAGTTAGACGAAAATTTCATAAATATTCAACCGAAATTCACTCTTTCTTCTTCTGGAACTTCTTGCTGTATTCAAACCACTGTCACGGCCTGCCCCGTGCCGTCGTTCCCTTGGGCAATTGTGCGTTAGATTTAAGTGCTTTCGTTTGCCAGGCTTAATTTGCATTTTTATTTTTATGTTTTCATTGAAAGCGCCAGCATCAATGGAGCCGAGAGCAGGCAGCCCGCTGCTGACTTCAGCACATCTCGGCTGGCACAGAGCGTTGAGAGCTGAGAGCTGAGAGCTGAGAGGCGAGCACATTTGGCTATTCCTTTGTTTTCGGCCTTAAGTTATCAGCGGCGGTAGATGTACACGGCATCAACGGGTAGCAGCAGGCCACAGCAGCAACATGCAACATGCAAAATGCAAATGTTTATTGGCCAAATGCTGAACGATCTCAAACGAGCTAAGCTGAGAATGGGTTAACACTGTTTTAGCTGTTTTGCTGCTGCCTCTTGGCAGTTGCCTGTTGTTCCTTCCTTTGGCTTGCAGCGGGTGCTGCTGACTGCCACACAGTTGTCGCCTTTTGTTGTGGCAACAACCATTTTGGTAAAAACAACTAATCAATTGGCAAATGTGCCATCCGTCAATCATTGAGTCAGTCGCACTCCGCTGCGCTGCGCTGTGCTGCGGTGGTGGTGTAGGTCACACGACACCACCACCACCACCGCCAGCACGCTGCACGTTGCAGTTGCATGGAGTTGGTGCTGTGGCAGCCACCGAATTGACTCGCATTCACTTTTGGGGCAAATAAAATGCCACCTTGGTTGTGAATGTCAGTTAGCCAATTTGAAAATTCATTCATTCAATGCTTTGACGACTGACTGACTGACGGACAGACGGATCGACTATTGCCAGCAAACATTTATTATTAGCCTTTCCCAAATTGCCTATTTTTGGAGCTTCTGATGGCCACACAGCAGCAGCAGCAGCAGCAACAGCAGCAACAACAACATGCCGCACATATCACAGCAAGACAAATTTCTATATAATTGCATTTGTCGCAGGCTCTCGCAGCCAGCCAGCCAGCCAGCCAGCCTGGCAGCCAGCGAGGCCAGATCGAACCAGACAATGCCCGGCATTATTTCGATATAAATTGCATGCCATTGGCCCGACCAGTGGCATTCCAACCAACCAATTGCCAACTCTGACTCCGAGTTGAATCGAAGCTGAATCCCCCTCCCCCTCCAACCAGGGCTCAGCTCTCTCAGATCGCTCAGCTCTAATTGTCATTTAATGAGACACGCTCGGCATTTGCGCACGACACACGACTATCAATTTGGCAGGCAGCACCAGACAGCATCAGCCTCAGCCTCAGCCTCAGCCTCATCGGTTAGCCAGTGCTGGGGAGGGGCCGGCAGGAGCTATCGATGAAACTGTTCCTCAACTTGTCCTCGTCCTGCTGCTGCTGCTGCTATTGCTGTCTGTCTGTCTCTCTGTTTTGATGCACAGTCGAGTGCCCTGCGCAGGCAGTGCTTTGATTTTGTTTAGTGCAGCAAATTCAAATTGCATTTGCAAACGGTAAGTGCTGTGGGTGTGCCAGCACCACAACAGTTCCTCCCTCGTGCTGTAAAGTTTCGGGCAGGGCCCAACCTCTTGAAAGAAATCGTTGCAGCGGCAGTTGCAGTGCCTTAAAAGGAACTGAAAATATGTCCTAAAACTATCTGAGTTTTCATTTAATATTTCACAGTAAATAATCTTGAAATTCAACGAGAATCCAGCTATTATTTATGCACAAATCAGTGTGTAATAAATATGAAAAATGATAACCGTACAAACCCGTTTCAACCCCTATATAAATCAAGCGTGGAGCTTCCCATCACTCGAACCCTTAATGCGGCGCATTGTCGCTGCGTTTTTCAAGAGCCTCCGTGGCGCAATTGGTTAGCGCGTTCGGCTGTTAACCGAAAGGTTGGTGGTTCGAGTCCACCCGGGGCGCAAATTTACTTTTTGCCAATTATTTAATCTTTTTTTTTATTTACTAGCAATTTGTTTGTTTTTAATGTTTTCTTAAATTATATTTATTTCTTTATGCGCTTTGTGTGGCGCATTTTAATGATGTGTTTAACAAAGTGAAATCGTGTGTGCTGTGTGTGTGCTGTGTGTGTGGTCCGCAATTAAATCCGGGCAGTGGGCAGCAGATAAGATAAATAGCATATAAATATCAACACAAATAACAATTGATGTTTACAACTACTGATTTATGAGCTCATTGAGTGGGGATTTGGTATTTATTATTGATTCCTTCCGTTTTGACTTTGATTGTTGCCAAGCGGCGGACTGGCACTGTCTGTCTGTCTGCCTGTCTGTCACTCTGAAACCTCTGCACACGAGCAGCTCCACTTTCAACAGCAGCAGCACCAAAAGCTGGCTGCCACTGCCTGCCACTTGATGCCACTGAAAAGCCCGCAAGCGTAACAACAGTTGCAAGTTGCTGCTGCCGGTGCTGCTGCTGTTGCTTTTGCTGGCTACTCTTTGCCAAGTATATCATGGCAACTTGGAGACAGTTTGTCGTCGTTGCTTTTGCTAATTAAAATGTCTTGGTGCTGTCACTCAAAAGGCGGTTGTCTGATCCACTGGCCAAGCAACTCGCTGCCAGCAGACGAACGACACAACGACAGACAACAACAACGACAACGATGACGGAGACGACGACGACGACGACGCCCATTTTAGTCAGCGGCAACAATGCGATTTTGCCTTTTGCTGTCTCTGCTGTGGCTGTGGCTGTGGCTGCTACAATTTCATTGGAAGTCTGTGGACGGGGCACGCGGCGTATGCGCAATGCCATTGCGATCTCCCTCGCACAAAATGGCGATCGCATTGTTACAGTTTGCAATTATTTTGATTTATTTTTTGTGCCAGTACTGCCAGTGCCCCTGTCCCTGTCTGTCCCTCTGTCTCTGCCTCTGGCACTAATCAAAATTAAAATGACGCGAACGATACCAGACAAGGCGATGGATGCCACGGATGATGTGTCCGCTCGCTCCCCACCCCGCGCTGTGCACGTCGCCATCGAGAGTCAGAAATCAATATTCTAAATTCTTTAACGCGTGTGCACATTTAAGGCAACGCCAACTCATTGAGATGCGTGCCGGCGAACAGCCTGGCCAGCACTTATACGCAATTTCGCGCCATATTTGGTTCAAACATATTGGATTTTTTTTCTTCTCTTTTTTTTGTTTGTTTGTCAGGCACTGGGCTGGCATATAGAACAGGCAACACAGACCCCAGAGCAGGCCAGAATGCAGCAGAGCAGAGCAAGACCAGATCAGGCAGCCAGGCAGTCCCCCAATCATCCTCAACTTAGCTCTGGCTTAAGATCAGCAACACCAGACTGTTTGGCCCCACTAATCGAGTGTCTGTATCTGGTTCTGTCTTTCTTCCAGGATGATCGATCGCCAACATCGTCGGGCAATGAGTCGGACGATTCGTCGGATGTGGAAATGCCCGCTGAAGTCACCGAGGTGCTGCCAGGCAGTCAGGATGCCAGCAAAACAGAGGCAACTGCAACGGCAACGGCAACTGCAGCAGCGGCAACATCGGTGGCCGGCTCCAAGCCAATGCCCCCACTAAACTATCAGACTGAGAGCGGTCCGTCAACGTCCGCGGCAGCAACTGCCGGAGCATCATCAGCGGATAGCAAATATGTCTATCCGGCCGCGTCCTTTGCCAACATACCGCCAAAAGTGTTGCGGCAACTGATACAAACAGGACACTTGCAGCTACACGCTGAAGAGGGTGAGTAGTCCCTGGGGATTCTTAGGCTTCCATTGATCTCACGATTATCTACTCCCCGCTAGATGGCAACCAATATGTGACTATACCGCTCAGCTCCACGGCTGCCAGCCTGATCAAGGGCAATAAATTGGCGGCCACAACGTCCAATCCTGGTGGAGGAGCTGGAGGAGGCGGTGCTGGAGGCGCTTCATCCACTGCTGTCAAGTCGGAACAAACACCCGAGAAGGCAGCGCTGATCATTAAACAGGAATATGACTAGCATCCCGCTACGATCGACAACACTGCTTGCCCAACACTGAGCATAGCGTTTATCAGCACTGGCAGCAGCGGCAGCAGCAGCAGCAGCATTAAGGCTCTGCGCCAAGTCTATCTAAAGTCTATTTCACGATCGCCTGCTAACTCTAAGTCAAACTATTACTACTACAAGTATATTCATAAATTATTTTTATACCTATACAAAAAGAAGAGAAAACGAAGGAGAAACCCTGCCAACCCTGCCCAGGCATATCTACATAACTGAAATGAAAATGAAGTGAAAACTCTATACGTAAGTTCACAAAATGTTCTGCAAGCTAATGATAGCATCAAATTGAGTTCGAGAATGCGTTGAATGAGGAACGATAAAGAGAGGATACAGTGGAGAAAGAGCAGAAAGAGGAGAAGCATTGAGGATGTTCCTAAGCCGCAGTGGTCAAGTTGCTTTGTTAATAGTTTATATTGTTTTATTATACATATATTAATATGATATAAAATACATAAATATATGAAATACTTTTTTTGCATAAAAAAAACCAAATGGAAAATGTTTGTTTACGGATTGTTGCAAGTAAAGCTTTAATGGTTTAAGATATTGTGCATTGTGCAACACTGTTTAGATATTTTTGATACGTTTGTGAACACCCTTAAATGATGAGGGATTTCACTCAAGAGATGCTCTGCCCACAAGTCCCAGCAGTGCGCGGCAAAGGCAAAAGGAATTTTGTTGCTTAAACATTCGACATGGCACTTATCGAGGCTTGGCCACGCCCACACACACACACACACACCGAGAGTGTGTTAATAGCTGTGTACATAGGTGAGTATCTATCTATCCATCTGTATGGGGCAGTCTTGGGATTAAGCACACCTCTAACAAAAAGTGTTTTTTCTTCGCCAGACAGACAGACAAAATGCCTTTTGGTATTTAGCCACTTGATGGATGTCCATGTTGAGTATTTTACGTGTAGTATCCATGAGTATTGGGCAATTGATTGATTGACGACATCATCTTATTGACACTTAACCTAATTAAACGTCGCTCATTACTTACTAGCAGAGGTAGCAGCCACACAACGCACCGCACACTCCACCTCCGCACCTGTTACCTGGTGCCTGCCTGCGTATGAGTGCCTTGGGGCGGGGCTGAAGCGGTGCGCTTCCGCTTCGACTGCTGGCACTTTGCATGCGCGATACCCCTGGCCACAAAAGGCGCAACGTGTGGCACATACTAATGCCACGGTGCTGGTGAGTGGCTTAAGTGTGGACGACCTGGGCGGTGGATTGGCACGCGCCTCGGGCTTCCGCGTGCTGCAAGTTCTTGGCTCTCAGTCTTGGTCTTGGCCGAGGCCTACAGCCGGAAGTTGTTAGTGTTTGGGCCATGGGCTATGTATGGTCAAGCGTTGACAATGGCCAAAACCGTTTGAGACAGTAACCAAAGTCCGCTGGTCATAGTTGAGTGGGTCACTAAACTTGCGGCGTGGCATGCCACGGCATACACACATGTATGGCCATGTCGGGGGAAGTTGTGTCTGCCACCGCAATTAGCGTCGATTGTGGTAAGAGCCAGAGTCCAGAGTTGATTGACATTAGTGGTTTAGACTAGGACTAGTGGGCCCTGCCTGTCCCCAGCCTGTCTGTGTTCGTCCTGGCCACAGGCTACACCCACGCCAGGCACATGTGAATATTGATCCTGTCTGTTGCCTGTCCTCGTGCCTGCCCTGTCCCTGTCCCTGTCCCTGGGATTATTATTATTAATGGTCACGCGCGCGGAATTTCTTTTGCATTGCAATTTCTCGATTCTCGCGTCAGTTGCCCGGCCGCTCGCCTGACAAACGGCCGCACACACCTGCCAGTGTCCTGGAACGCGCAAGCACTGCCTACACCAGGTACAGTCTCGCATCGCAGCCCGGAAAAGCTAAAGAAAATCAATACTAATGAGAGCTCATTAAACGAAGTCTTCAGCTGAAGTCTAATGAGTGCGACGGCAGCAGGCGGAAATTGAATGTTGAGTGTAACCAAGCGGATGCAGCAGGAAATCACATTAACTGTGCCACCAGCAGCAGCAGCAGCAGCAGCAGCAGTTGTCGCATCCTTTTGTCATTATCCTTACCTGCGGCTGTGAGAGGTATAAGGGAAGAGAGAGCGACACAAAAACGGAAGTCTTAGCCGTAATGCCTTGCGCCTGAGTGGCTGCCTAGCATGGGCTGTTCCAGTACCAAATCCGCTGCAACCTTAGACGACATTAAAGCACAGCCCGTGTCAGCCGGGTCGCACAGAATGGCCAGCCAAAAGGCATATCGTGAGTGCACAAGCGAGTCCCCAGTTCAGGTCTCACTCTCTCTTCTGTCTCTTAGCTGCCTCGGAGGCCTTTACCATACCGCTGGACAGCGAAGCGCAGCCGGAACTGCCTCTAAACGAGACCTTGAGACAGCCACCAAAGCGCATACAGCAGATAATGCAGGAGGCGGCCCACACGGAGCCGCCCACTCTCGAGGAGCTGCACGACAAGCAGCAGCGGGCGGAGCAGCGACGCCAGGAGTTGCTGCAGCAGAAGCTGGAGACGATCCAAAAGAATACACAAATGTTGCTGCGAGGACACGGAGGCGAAGGAGAGGGTCAAACAGAGGTTCAACCGGAGGAGAGGGAATAATATTTGCCAGCCAGCGCTTGCCGATTTCCACACAGCCTGCAAAATGAAAGATTTGCCAGCCTTTGCCTGCCGTCTGCCGTCTGCTTTTCATTCACATGTTTTATTGTTAGCTTTTAATTCATAGATATATGTATGTATGCATTACTCTCTATATATATATCCATAGTGTATTTTTCCAAACAATTAGATTGTATGCAATTAAACCTTCACTCCACGAAGCGCTCGTCTGCTGTTCCTGATCCTCATACGCGCACTTTTGCTCATCTTTTACTCCCTTTTTGTGTGTTGTATCTATGTTATCTATATGTATGTGTGTGTGTATATATATTAGGTTGGTTTTTTGCTCGATTGGTGTTGCTATATGCTTCATTTTGTGGATGTGCCTTGTGGTTGGTTGTAAATCATGTCTTTTGGGTTTGTAGTTTTGGTTTTTTGTTCACTTGGCTATTTGGTTGCCAGGCGATAAACTCTGTAATTATTACATATCTATAGTTATATATGGTATATAGTATATATATATATGTCGTTTCCGTATCGTATCGTTAGGTATAAATACGCGTTTTGTGCCACAGACGACTACAAATGTTTTGCTTTGATTTCAGCTTCGATTTGACAAATTTGTTTTGGATCCACACACAATAAAAACGGGTTCCGATCCGTGGTACAGTCCGTAGTCCACAGATGGGTGTACCAAGTCCATGTATTGGTTGCTTAGACTGTAGTTAGTAGTTTCTATTTGTTGTATTTCATATGATTTGAATATGCTTGCAATTTTAGTTATTGGAGTTACTTGATTTTTTTGGTGCAGTTCGAAGATACTTCGGAATTTAATGTAATATATAGTACGAGTCGCTGCTCTATGGGGCATGCCGCAGCAAGATATGTTGCTCCAGTCAGCGAGTGGAGGCATCTCTTGATCTGTGTCTATTGCTTTGGGTTTCAATTCGATAAACTCTGGATTTTACGTTACATTTTGTTTTGGTTTTTTTGGTTTTTTTATCAGTTACAAAAAGGTTTTTGTTCCTAGTTTGTTGAACTATGGTGGGTCTCGTTCTTAAAACATACAATTGTAATACATCATAAATAAACGTATTTGGGATATACGCAAATACCTTGCTACTGGTTCAATACAAATTTGTTTGCTTTACATTTAGTGGTTGCCTCTTGCCTAACCCCCCCATTGCTTGCTTTATTTCTATACAAAACTGACTTTCAACCTATCAATAAACGAGCAGAGTACGATCACAATTTACCACCCTCCCCCTCCCCCTCCCACACCAAGCTATAGTTTCCCAAAATTAAGAACTAAGTTGGGAATGCAACCCAATGATGCAACCAGCCCGTATCCGTATCCGTATCCGTTATCCGTATCCGTTTTCGGTAGTTTGAACTTGTTTTAAAGCTTTTTTGGAATGGTTTCCCCACAATTTCCTATACTGTCTCCCATTCAACGTCTAAAGCTTATGCATAGGTTTCATAGTATATATTTTTGCATTGTGTATAATATATAATTTAATATAATAATAATCATATATGTATATGTATTTATGTAATGTACTTTATGTATTGTATGTATTCCAAATCGTAATCCACTATATTTGTATTAAATTCTTTTTGTCCGCCTACCTAAACAGTACCCAACAAAAATGGAAAGCCCAAACCCAATGTAAACCCATCTCTGCCGTGATCAACGCTCAGCTGTTTGGGGATTTGTTTAAGCTAAATATCGAGAGGGTTGCTCGAGTCGAAGGTTGAACATTGGGCACATGTCTTTGGTTGAGTTGCATTCAGGAATACCACGGAAAAGGGAACGGTAAGCAAATGACTGAGCAACCCTCCCGAAGCAGTGGTGTATATATAATATATTTTGTGTATATAATCCAGGGCTAGACATCAAAAAATCAGTACTGCTTGTCAATGGGTTAATAACTAAGCCTATTTTTGGTTTACTTGCCGAAGAGTTCCCCTCCTCCTGCCTGCCTCTTAGCACACAACATTTATTGCAACTGCAAGTAGTTTTTGTTATCCCAACTGAATCTTAGCCTAGTTGTAACTTCCTATAGCAAGTTTCCGGATAGTGTTTGTGGTGTGGGAGATCTAATTGTAGACGCCACGCACCATGCCCTCGCGGTTTCGTGTGTGCCACTTGCAGGTGAGAATGCGGATGTAGGTGCGCCGAAAGGACGCATTGCACAGGGCATAGCACATGGGATTGATGGTGGAGTTGATGTAGCACAACGCGTAGAAAAAGTCCCACAGCTCGGCGGGTATGCAGTGCTCCGAGCAGGTGGTCAGTGGCTTGATCAGCACCAGGATGTTGTACGGTGTCCAGGTGATGATGAAGCTCAGCAGAATGGCGGACAGTGTCTTGGCCGCCTTTGTCTCTTGGCGCTTCTCCTGTGACTTCTTTTTCTTCTTGGCCGCCGCATTGCGGGCATTCATGAGCGCGTGCTGCCCCGCCGCACCACCCGCAGCGCCGGCCCCTGCCTTGCCCAGCTGCTTGGGTATGACCTTGGCATTGAGAAGGCGGGCGTCATGTTGGGCGTGTGACATGCGCCTGCCCAGGGGCAGACTGAACTCGGAGTCTCGTGACGGCAACGGCCTCCGTGTGGCGGCCAGTGTGGGTGGTGGCACCGTGCTGGCTATGGCCGAGGGTGTCGCATCCTCTTGTATCATCTTGATGGAGGGCGCACAATCGCCTTGGCCTCCAGCTGGCACTGCAGTGGCCCCAACAGCGGCTTCTCCTAAGGCTGCTGCTGCTGCTGCTCCTCCTCCTGCCGCTGCCCTGCTTTGTGCCGCATTCGATGAGGCTCCGTCCGAGGGCAGGCGAATGAGTATCGTGTAGACCGAGTCCTGGCTGACGGATCTGGAGTTGATGCGATTGATAACCGGCAACGTGCTGCTGCCATTCCCAGCTGCAGTTGCATTGCCATTGCCGCTGGTCGTTCCGTTTGCCGTGGCCAGGCCTAGGCCCAGGCCCAACCCGATGGCTGTGCCGTTCCCTGTGCTCGCTCCTGCCGCTCCGGCACAGTTATTGCTGCTGTTGTGACTGCTGTTTCCGCTGGCATTCAGCTCCTGCATCTGCGAAATGGAGCTGAGTGGCATGGGGGGACGCGTCAGCGGTGTGGGCGAGACATCCGACAGCAGGATGCTGGGCGGGCGCACACCGCTCGCACTGCCACCCACCGAGTAGTTGTCCCGCATCACGTTCATCGAGGTGCATCTGTGCGGGCGAGAGGGAGGTGGAGAGAGAGAGAGCATATAGGATGATGTGCCATAGGTACACACACACACACAAATGCACATGCACACACACAGGTACACACAGACACACATTCACTGGTCCCTAGAATTCTGTGCGGTGGCTGACAGGCAACAACAAGATGGCTGACAGCAGCAGCAGCTTCATGGATGGGACAACGAATGCATTTGCTCTACTAACTGGCACACACACACATAGATACAGGAAGCTACACACACACACACAGATAGATAGATAGATAGATAGATAGATAGATAGATAGATAGATACTCATGCATGTTTCAGAGTGCGTTGTGGATGGAGGAAACAAGTAGAGCCGGAAATCTGAATCGCAAATCGATTACTCATCGAAACGCTGGGCCACGCATCATTTGAGAGGAGAGTGCGGAACCGCAGAGGGGGGAAATGAGTGGGGGATTCACCCTAATAGACACATGTCCATGCAGATTCCGTCGGACATTTCACTTACAACAATTGTTGCGATGACATTACCCCCAGAAATGGACATTAATTCAATTTGGCTGGGCAACTGCAACTATTTGAGCCAACTTGTGGCACATGGTAAATAGATTTACGGCAGCAGATAGCGCCGAGACTGCTCATAAACATTTATCTATTGGTTTTTAGCTGGATTTCCCTTGCTAAATCTGCACCAAAAATGCCCGCAAACTAAATTCAAATTGTTTGGCGCACAAATTTCCACTGAAAGTTATTCCATTTGGGCATAAAATTAACATAAATTGGAAAACTGCTGTGTGTGTGCATGCAAAGTAATTCAATTTCCACTCGAAAATGAGTTTAATCTTCAAATGAAATTTACTCAAAAATGGTAAATGGAAAATGGGAAATAAATTGTTCAATTAAACAACTAAAAATTCGGGGAAAATCGAAGCTTCGCTCAGGCAAAAGGCAAACACAATTTCAAAAACCAAAAAACACACCAAAGAGGCGTGGCAGTAGTACCCATGGGGCAGGGGCGTTGCAGTACCAATCGGAAGAGCTGCAGTCCTGCCTCTGCCATGTTTCAGAGTTGTTCTTCTGCTTGTGCGAGGACTTTGATGGATTTGTGGCAGTGGCAGTGGCAGTGGCAGGAGCGCGTGGGGTTTGTGGATTAGTGCAGCCTGAAAGCTTTTACCAGCCATGGATGTGGCATGTGGCAGGGCAGAAACTCAGCAAACATCAAAGTGTGAGCAAAGGGAAGGAAGCAAATCGAAATTTATAAAGTGTTCTGTTTCTGTCTCTGTTTATCTTTGTGGGTGGATTGCTGGTGGTGTTGTTGTTGTTGTTGTTGTTGTTGTTGGTGCGCTCTAAGTGCAATTGTTGCACCCACTGGCAGCATTCTGAGGTGCAAGTGCGGTGCGAGCTGTGCTTGAGGTGCTGTGTCGCTTGCACGACAATTGACAATAGACAATAGACTTTAGATTAGATTAGATAGATTGATTTTTGATTGGTTTTGTTGTACTACCTGGAGACGGAGCTTTGTAAAGGAGTTTCAATTGTTACTGGTGTTGCATACCCTAAATCCGACGGCTCCTCCTGCTCGTAGGCAAAGTCATCGGAGTCCTCGCGCCCGGAATGCCACCACGCAATGCACCACTCCTTGACGCTGCCAAGGCAATTGTATGGCTTTTTGATTGTATTTGTGCTTTTGATCTGCAAGAGGAAATGGCAAGAATGAGTCTCAGTTGGGGCAGAGGTGCGGCAGGGTCAACCCACGCTTGACTTGCGCGAATGCATGCCATGGTAGCCGGAATCCAACACCATGTTGGTCATGTAAACACTCTCCGCATCCGCCGAGCTCTCGGAGCGCGGACGTCGCCAGGTGTCGTGCTCATTGCCGCCCAATTGGGCAAAGGCCAGCAGTCCGCCGCCGCCTCCTGTGTGATTTACCACCGTGTTCTCGTCACTGCAAAGGAGTCAAACTTAGCGGGCAAGTAATGGAGTGCTGAAGCGAGAGTCTCACCTGCTATTGGAGCGCTTGCTGGAATCCTTTTTGCCCGCCTGCAAGTTGGGCAAATCCTTCTGCCGCTTCTTCGTCTCACGCCAGATGCGCCAGTAGAGGAAACACATAATCGTGACGGGAAAATAGAAGGCAGCCAGTGCCGTGCCAAAGGTAATGTACTGATTGGTGACAATGAACTGAATGTAGCACTCGTCCTGCGGCACTGTTCGCTTGCCCTCGATGTACGGCCAGCTGTAGATCCAGGGCGGCCACAGCAGCAGGCTGACGCCCCAAGCGGCGCCAATCATCACCGCCGCCCGGTTGGTGGTGCGCTTGGCGCGGTACGTCAGCGGCCGCGTGACACTGAAATAACGATCGAAGCTGATGATCAGCAGGTTCAGCACGGAGGCGTTCGAGGCCAGATAGTCGAGGGCCAGCCAAGTGTCGCAAACAATCGGCCCGAGGGGCCAGTAGCCGAGGATCGTCGTCACCGCAAAAAGCGGCATGGAGATGGCTCCGATGGCAAAATCCGCAATGGCCAGCGAGAAGAGAAAGTAGTTGCTGATCGTCTGCAGCTGTTTGTCGATCTTGAAGGAGATCATCACCATGACATTGCCCGCCACCGTTACCGTGCTCAGAATCGCCGCCACGAAGCCCATGACCACCATCGAGGCGAGCGAGTACCGTGGACCCTTTGTCTCAAAGACCATCGTGCCGTTCGTGTCATTCCCGTACGGATACTGATCGTACAGGCCGCTGGCTGCCGTTGTTGTCAGATTCTCGAGCAGCGCCGTCAGCAGCGTGGTGCCCGTGGACGACAGATGCGCCGGACTATTGGTCGTCGTTGTGGTTGTGGTCGTCGTCGTCGATGTGGTCGTTGTGCTCGTAGTTACGGTTTTAAACAGCGGCTCAAGTATGCTGGGCGGGCCATGGGCGGCCAGGGCCAGGCTCATCACTGGCTCCATGGCAAATGCGTTTCCTCCTTACTCTTTTCTTTAAGCTTCTCTCTCTGACACTCTCTATCGCTCTCTCGCTCTCTGTTGCGCTCGTTCGCTGTGTGTCCTTGTGCTCTGCGCTTCAGTTTTCAGCTTTCATCCTTTGCTTATCCTTTTGGCTGCACCCACGCAAGGCGTTGGCCATTTTTCCACTGGCCCTGCAAGCAATAAAAATAAGTGTAAGCAGCGAAACGACGAGGGGATTACCCTAAGTTGGGAATGCTCCACGAGAATGCCAGCAAAAGTTGCTTTAAATTTGTTTGTTTGAGAGGAATTTGTGCAGTTTTTGGGTTGGAGCTGGCAGCACAATCCCTATAATAATACTTCCAAGTTCCCACTTGCTTTCTAGGGTATCACAATTTCCTTACGCCCTTCCTCTTTTGCAGCCATTGGACATAAAACAAGGAGATAGTAAAAGGCGAGAATTATGAGGAGCTGTCCAAAGCGCAGGCCTTTGATATATCCCATCTCCACCGAGCACGAGGGGCTGGGGGACGGGGCTGTGGGGCTGTGGGGCTGTGGGGCTGAAGGAGCCGCAATAATATATTTACAATGCCAGGGGCCTGACTCGCTTTGTCCTTGCTGCAAAATGACATTTTCTGTATGATTTGTTTTAATGAAAATGTATATGCAAAATGTAAATGAAAGCTGCCTCCCCCGTGGACACGCCCAGGACATTTGTTGTGTGTGCTGCCTGCCTGCCTGCCTGCCTGCCTGCCTGCCGGATATTATTGTAAGCATGGAGCCCAATGCTGAGAGCCACATGCAACAGTCGAGCAAAGAAGTTGGCTCTTGGCTGCCTGTCGTCCCGTGTGTTCCGTGTGCCAAATGCCAGGCAGGCTCCCTCTCCATTCGACGCCTCGACACTCGACACTTTGGCACGGAAATGTTCGAGGCGGCTTCCTCTGACACTTTTCAAAACTATTGATGTTGTCACTGAGACTGGGCTCTCTATATACATATGTGTATTCTCCCCCACATGCATGGATCGTCATGTCCTGTTCATTTGGCAGCCATTGTGTGTGAGTTTGAGTTCGATTTGGAAAGTTTTTTATTGAAAATAAGTTACGCATATGCCGGGTGTCGGTGCCAGTGGCAGTGGCAGTGCCAACCGATTGATAGACACTGATAGATACGTTATGAAGTGGCATGCCATGGCATGGCATGAATAGAAGCCAAGTCCAATGATTGACTGACATTCAATGGCTGCCAGCAGCTTATTTCCTTCATTGTCTGCTCTACGATATCGATTACACTCGGGGGGTAGGGTGGAGTGTCCCCACACAAAAGGGTCACAAACGAATAATTTTCCCCAATTGAAATTGAACATTTTCGGGGATTATCTGCAAGGTCAGAATGGATACCAAAGAGCCAACACATTGGCAGGCCAAACGTTTCAATTAGCCAATTCGAAAAGAGTTTCACTCGATTTCCTTTTGGATAATTGGAAATCTATTTTGGTTAGTTGAAAGTCAAATGTTTGTGTTACTTTTTACTCAATTGAACTTTTGTGGAGATTAATTCATGTAGAGTGTGATTGGCTTTTGGTTGGATTGACTCTCACTGTAGAATTAATTGGCAAACTCAAATCGATGTCCAATTAAATGCAGCGCTGCCCAATAAATCAATCAAAAATCTGGTTATTTATCTCAGAGAAACCACAAACACACACACATCCACTTCAGCCCATCCAGTGGGAGGAGGACTGCCACTTCCACTCACACTCTGACACATGCGTATAAATCAATTGGGGAAAACAAGCTAACGGCAAAGTGGGCAAAACCAATGGGGCGCCACAAATTGAGCCGCCATATCGCATTGACAAAACCAGAAATAACAACGTGCTTGCTGCTGCTGCGGCTGCTGCTGCTGCTGCTGAACGGCAGAACATTTGCAAAGAAATGAAAAACAAAATCTCAGGACTCCGACTCGTGCTGTTATGAGGGATTTGAATCCTGGCATGGTTAACCTCTCCACACAAAGTAGTTTCACCGGCTAAGTCCAAGCCTGAGTACGTGTTTTGGCCCTGGCCACGTCAGCTTATGTTAACCCAGGCCGCAGACAATTGGCAGTAACTGTACGGGTCGGGCAGGGCAACTGCCTGGCTGCTTGTCTTCCTTGCGGGCACATTCAAATTTGTCAGGCGACCGCTCCCTTTTGGCAAATAATCGAATTCAGCGTCTGGTTGCCCTGCCTCGCTTTTTGCTTGCCATAAAAAAAGGATTTATGGATTTATTATCAAATGCGCTGGGCTAATGGCATAAACAAACATGCCCAAGAGGGGGGAAAGACACACACACACACACACACGCGTGTATGTACTCGTGGAGAGCGTGAGAGAGATCTGAGCAACCTGCGGCCCGCGAGGATTTGTTTTGCCATTTATTAAGCTATTTTTACGACACAACCGAGAGGCTGGCAGCACGCGGCATGCGGCAGGATGAAGTAAATACAGTAGGCAACCGCTAATCAAATCAAATCAAAATGGTAGAACATTAATCAGCGAAAGTGTCTGCCAGAAATGCCTATGAATGCCTGCTCCGAATGAAGAGCATTTAATGATGGCTAACAACCAATTAGAAGTCTTGTCTTAAGTCTTCTGTGACACTCCACAATCAAATTTAATCCTGTCTATTAATAGTGCGACTCTCAGAAACTGAAAATCCACTTCAATGGAAGTTCTTCAATTAACAGATTTCAAATTGTAAAATTTCACTTTTAGACAAAAGATTAAATCGGTGCCGGGCTTTGCGCTGACAACATTTCTACGAATATTCTGCAAAGAGCTTAAACAATAAGCTCCCCATGAATTTCCTGGCTTTCCTGCCAATTCGAGATGTATTGCTTTTTAAATGTTTTCCGGTAAGTCGTTTCCCATAGTTTTTGCATACAATTTTTAGCCATTTTTAATTGGCCAACTCGTTCGTTCTTATTTTTCTCTTAGCATTAAGCGACTTTCCACTGTCGCTCGTGAGTGTTTCATCAGCAGACGGACGCCTTTTATTTGTTCGTTGTGGCGGACTGGGGGGCAGGGCATATTCGGCAGCTCGCTACATTTTATGCGGGCGCTGGGGCTCACCTACTTTCACCCACTCACACACATACACACACATCTAAAGGATGTACATACGCACCACACCCGCAGAGCAGAAAGCGTTTTTCGTAAGGAAAAGCTGGGAAAACTAGCTGCATACTTTTGTGCGTGTTGTATGCTGTGTGACCCGGGCCTCCTCCTCTGGCTTATGTTAATTTTTGCGCGAGTTTAATTGCTTGCCACATGGCTAAGATGCTGCTAGCTCACAGCCTGCATGGACCGGGTCGTGGCAGGACACTCTGCTCTGTTCTGCTCTGCTCTGCTCTGCTCTCTTGTTTGCGGAAATTAAATTGCTGGACTGGCTTTCACCTTATGCTTGGGCTACCCGCTAAGCATATTGCCCCAGGAGAGGAGGGAGGGCTGTGGGAGAGGGCAGTGGGTGGGTGGCCGAACCGCGCCCCACCG
Source organism: Drosophila subobscura (assembly GCF_008121235.1). Classification (NCBI taxonomy): domain Eukaryota; kingdom Metazoa; phylum Arthropoda; class Insecta; order Diptera; family Drosophilidae; genus Drosophila; species Drosophila subobscura. The sequence continues at coordinate 14,697,413 of NC_048531.1, read as the reverse complement.
ACCTACTCGCACAAAGTTTAATCAAAACGAGAGCACTGGAAACGGCGTTGGCTCTACGCTGCCGCTGCCGATGCCGATGCCCGTGCGAGCATCGTCACTTACACAAACACAAACACACACACACACCGCTCTGACTTACATGCGCTGCTGCCGCAGCTCCTCTCTCTCTCTCTCGCTTGCTGTCTCTCTGTCTCTCCGTGCTTGTGGATGAAAGCGTCCTGCTGTTGTTGTTGGTGTTGCTCTATGTCTCGCTCGCTCTCGCTCTCTGTCTCCCTCTCTAGCTCTCTTTCCTTCTTATTGCTTATTTCGCACGCTCAGCAGCATCGCTGTTGATTTTGGCCATTTGCCGCTCCCAAAAGTATGGTTTGTAATTTTTTGTATTGTGCGCGCACATCTTTGCTTGTTTCGGCTGATTCTGCTTCTACTTCTGCTGCTGCTGCTGCTGCTGCTGCTGCTGCTGCTGCCGGCCCCACTCTATTACAAAGAGGGTCGTGTGGCGGCGGGGGCTTTTTGCCAATTTTATTATACACAATGCTAGCTGCGACGTCGGCGCCAGCGTCGCCGTCAGCGTCTACGCTTTGACGCTTTGCGTGCCCAAAGTTTCCACATTTAACATTGTAATCAAGTTTATTATTTTTTCTCCTCTCGCACTCTCGATACAACTAATGACACGCCAGACCCAACGCCACTTACGGCCACTGCAAAAACTGTTTGCTCTTCTTTTTTATTTGTATTTTACTATTAAATATTTTGCTAATTTCATTTAACAATTTGCTGTTTGAAATTTCACTAAAGCCATGTAATAAAAAACTTTTGTTTGACGTTCTTTGCACGCGTCCGCTGCGGGGGACGACGACTCCCAGTTGCGGGAGAGAGAACTTTTTGAAGCGCACGTTTCCAAATCTCGTCCGGGACTGAAGCTGAAAATTTCAAGCATATACCTTAACGGTATATCGCACGAGATGAGAGCAAAGCAGAGCAGAGCAGCGCTGCAGCGAAGCAAGCGAGAGAGCACGGAGCACACACGAGTGCCAGATCCGGAGCCGATGGCCACTCGGCTCGGCTTTCTTTGTGCTGGAATTTGTGTTTGTTGGGGCACATGGGAGCATCCTCTGCCGACACCCTCGCACAAAGGACGCGCCTCGGCTAATGCGTGGGTGGTAAAAGCGGAAAAATGCGAGACTCCCTCCACGACACTGCGTCTGTGTGTGTATGTGGCACGTGTGTGTGATTGGGTTAGTGCTGCCAAGCTGCAGCCGGAGCCAAAAACCCTGCTGGCTGAGCAGCATCGAGAAATGGATGAATATGAATGAAACCGCCGCAACAGTCCGTCCAAAGCAGCGGGACGGGTGTTACCGGGGGGGTTGACTGGGAGAGGGCACGGGCACACACGAGCCCCACGGGCATTCCTCAAGCACGCTTCGCCATCTTTGTAGCTCTTCTCGTTGCCTGTTTGTGCTCTTCATCAGCAGAAGAACCAGCCGCAGTAGCAGCAGCAGCAGCAGCAGGAGCAGCGCAGCTGGTGTAGCTGTAGTCCACTGGCTGCCTCTTCAATGGGACTCTGGGGCGAATGGGGCATGCGAACAAGTGCGGCAGGTTAGTGTGAGTGTGTGTGAAGTGGGCATGCTGGAAAAGCGCATTCTCACATTTCAATTAAATAATACCACGAGATCTTGCAGCTGTTCTTCACCCTGAAATCCTTCGATTCGGTTGGGCGTAGGGGCTAACTCGGGGTAGTGTATCTAATGATAGACAAGACAACTTTTAATAAACCCAACAAGGAGTTCACAAAGTCTTCCTTAATGCAGAGCAGAAGGGTATATATGATACGTGGAGCTGTATGTGACAGACAGGGGGTCTGAAGATTTTCCTAGATCAACTACAAGGATTATGTGTTTCAAAATTCGAAACATTTCCATGTCCAAGTGACTTCCCATTCAGTTTATAATTAGAGTATGTAGCGATGATGCGTTGAGTTCAGTTGAGCCCTTGGGCAATTACTTGGGGGTCCCTCAAGTGCCTTGGCCGTATTAATAGCAACTCATGTTGCGTTTAAACTGGACAACAATGGATCTAACGCGCCCTGACATGCCACTGGCACTGGCAGTGGCACTGACAATGGCAGTGACCCCCACCCGGCTCCATCACCCCACGACACACACACACACAGACATGCGGAAGCCTGCCTGCCTGCCTGCACAACCCCCCGGAGTGCCATCCCCTATACCTTTGGGTATGCCATGTGTGAAACTTTGCAGATACCCGCACTTTCTATATGCCAGTCATACGAGAGCATGAGTATATGATATAAAAATACATAAATGGACAATGCAAAAAGGAAGCAGAGCGAGCCGAGCAAGAGCTTTGGCCCGCTGGATGCTCCCTGGGTTGGTGGACTATGTGGGCGGGAGTGGAGAGTGTTCGGGAGTGGGCGCTGATTTGAGGATTATTTCGATGGACTAAACCTGCTGCAATGGAATAAAAGCATACCCGTAGTAGCATAGCCACTGCAGCCATATGCTGGAATTTTGTAATCGGCACGCGCGCGGGCCAGCTCAATGAGGAGGCAAAGGCCTGAAATTCTTCTTCATTATTCTTCGTTATGCCACCACCACCCCATACACAACACTTGACTTTGTGTGCCAAGCGGACACATATTCTCCGAATTCCTGGCGAAGTGAAGTAAGTATTTGTGTTGGCATTTGATTAAAATGTCACTGTTGCAGTTTAGCATCGCATAAATTGTAGCAGGAAAGTGTTTCCCCAAAACCCTGACAGAACAGAGACTTTCTCGGCTTCTGGGAAAAGTAAAACATTCACAGCAGAGAAAAGTTCCAGGGTGAAACATTCGCAGAAGAGACACTTCTTGGTATTCCATTAACCAAGCGTAGTTCAGAGTCGGAAAACGAGAACAAAAGATGCTTCCATGGTTTCAATTTTTCTATCCTTTTTTTTTGTTTATTTTTTGTTTGTGGCTATTGTTTTTTCTTTTTTTTGTTGTTGATTTGTTTAAATTTAAATATGTATATATTTATATAAAATATATAAGCATAAACGTTTACAAATATAAATATCTTTTTATCTTTACCCAACGGCCACGCCAAGCCACGCCTCAGCGCCCATCTTCAATTTCCACACAATTTGTGTTCTGGAATCCCAACGTCTCACATATTCTCGTAGATTTCTCCTCTTTGCCACATTAAGTTTTGCAAAAACTTTCTCATACATCTGTTTACATGTCTGTTGCATAGTTATGGGATATATGTATATATATTTATAGATATATTTACAATAGCGATAAGGTCAACAAAAAAGAACATTTTCTGGGTGTACATATGTTTCGTTTGTCCAGTGGTTGGGTCTTGGCTTGTGTGTGTGTGTGTGTGTGTGTAACACATCTTTCTGTATAAATATTAAGTAAATTTAATTCTGCTCTCGACGTTTACGTACATTTAACATATTGGATTGGCCTAGGTCTGGGCTCGCTCATACATGTGTTGCATGTACAGTTATAACGCTAATGAACGCGTGGATAGTGCGGTAATAATAATAATAATAATAATAATAAGTAGTGTAATAATAGGCTAACATACAATGCAAAAATAATAAAATTAAGCTTATGCATTACATTTTACGACACAAAAACTTAAGCATGACCCCAAGCGCTTCTTTGCCAGGACACACACAAACACATGCATGTCCATCTATGATGTATACATACTTTATGTATACATAGCCACATGATATGTAAGCTTACGCATGGAAAGAAGCGCTCTTTACCCTGGCGGAAGCCTTAATGGATGGCTGACAATTGTTTTGTTTTACTTTGCATAGATGCTGCTGCTGCTACCACTGCTGCTCCTTCTGTCCGTGTTGCAGCCATTTCCTTTGTTTGCCCGACATGGCAGGCATCCAGCATCTACAATCTAAGCAGCTCTCATCCCTCCGAGTAGGAGCTGAGACTGCTGCGGGTGGACCCAGTGAAATGATCACGCTGCAGTGTGTCCGACGGCATGGAGACAATCAATGCGCCCCCATACAGGGTCTCCATCTCATCCAGCTGCTGGGCGAACGTCTCCTCCAGGCGCTAACCATGCGAAGAAATCAAAAGGTATGAGTAACACATCGAAATCTGTGCCAAGTATTGGTTTCTAAGCAACGACATTCACTAGGCTAATTCTCAAATAATAATACAGGAGGAGTTAGAAGGAAAAGTTTAGGCTATACAGCGCATGCATTAGTAGGACATTTAGAGTGAAAATAAAGGAGAATATACAATACATAGAATACGCAGTGCGGATGAGAGTTATGTGATCCATAGCTCTTAGCCACACTGCGGGATAGATCAAAGAACTAACCTCTTGTTGCAGCCGCTGCTGTAGTTGATTTACGCATTAACGAGAAGAGGAGTAGGAGGAGCCGGCAAGAAAAGTTTTTTTGGATACAGATTTTTGTTTTGTTTTTTGATATTTGTTTTTTGTGTGTGTGTGTGTGTGTTTTTGTTTTTTTGATAGCAGCGCATTGTTGTTGGGTGTGTAATGGGTTGTGTGTGTGTACAGTGAAGCATCATGAAAATTGCGATATGGTAATATATATGTTTATATTTTTGTGTATGATTATGTCTAGTCGCTAGAGTAAGATACATTTATGTAGTTGTAGTTGCTAATGTAAATGCTTGGCATGTTTGCTATGCATGGAATGCGGATTGTTATTCTCTCTTCCTTTCGATTCATCTTTATTCTCATTTGTTTATGTTTTTTTTTTTTTGGTTTCTTTTACTAAGTACTCGGATAATACTGCTAGAATGGAGTGCGCGCACATCTGTACGAAACTTCACTTTCATGAAGAAACTGCATATAGTTGCTTCATGCTTCACTTTTATCAAAAACGCCGACAGTAACTTTCGTAGCAGTGAACAAAAGATTAAAAATGCCGAGACAACAAAAGAAAGTTGCCAACAAGAAAAATGACTTGGTGTTTGGCAAGATTCGTGGCTACACCCCTTGGCCAGCTTTATAGCCCGGGCATAGGACACGCGGCGTAGATTATTTTCTGTGGCAAATTTTTCCTTGTCCTGGAAATATGGAAATAGATTTTTTGCGCCCTTTATGGTTCCCTTGTCATGAGTCCCATAAAAGCTGACTAAATATTGATCTTTTCCAATCACACAGTTAACAATTAATTGTTAACCTATTGTTACCAAATAATTGTTAACTGTGTGAATCGAAAAGATGAATATTTAGTCAACTTTTATGGTACTCATGACAAGGGAACAATAAGGGCTCAAAAAATATATTTTCATATTTCCAGGACAAGGAAAAATTTGCCACAGAAAAGAATCTACGCCGCGTGTCCTATGCCCGGGCTTTGAGGGATATCGAAAGTGCTTCGCCCGGTCCAATTGATTTGGATTCTAGTAAAAGCGATGATGGTGATAATAATAATAATAGCGCGATATTATGCGGGGGGGATAAAAGTGTTCACTTTTCGCTTAACTGACAAACAAAAAACTAATCAACTTTGGCAAGACACAAGTATTATGGCAAATCCGAATGGATGCAGACGATGCTTAGGATGTTGGTTAGGGGAAAAGCTTTCAAAGATATGCAGTGGTGGGGAGTGTTGTGTGTGTAGTGTTAGAACCAGCACCAAGCGAGGGGGTAGGGGAATGGTAAGCCATCTTCTTGATTGTAAGTGTAAGTGTTAGTGTTAGGAGTTGTATTGGATTGGATTGGTTCGGTTAGTCGCTGGAGTGCATGCATGCAAGGAACTGGCGTGTGGCTCTGATCCTTCATCTCTAGATGGCCGACGCATCCTCATCGAGGCTGAGCTGACGCTGAGTGATCCGCGGCAGCTTGTACTTCTGTGCATACAATTCACAGTAGAAGTCGTCGGAGGAGGCCGCCGAGTCTGCCGAAACGGCGCTGCCATTCTGCCGGCTGTGTCCCGGCTTGACGGACGAACGCAGATCCGGCTGCACTTCATCCAGGAGAGCGGCTGCCTTGCGGCCCGAGTCGGAGAATATTAGCTCCGCATCGCTGGTGTATTTGCTGGTCAGCTCGTTCATGTTGTACATGGACTGGGCGCTGCTCAGGGAGGATCTGCCGCTGCTGCGGCTCGCCAGGGAGGGCCGCTTGATGGCAAACGAGGTGGAGTGCAGCAGTCGCTTGGTGTGGGCCGTCAGCACAGGCCCCTCCAGAATGCGCAGCTCGACGCTGGCCTCCTCGGCGGCCTTGGCATCGATGCGGCTGAATCGATTGCTCACCACCCCCAGATCGTCTGGCGTCTTCGGCATTGGCGGCGGTGTGGGCGTGCTCTGCCTGAAGGTGCTCATCGCGGGCTTGCCATTGGGCTCCTCGGCACTGTTCAGCGGCGGTGTGCTGGTCACCACCTTGACCAGCTCGTTGGTCGGCATCTGGCTGGTGATGAGCCGCAGCTGGCTCTGAGCGGGCAGTGTGGTGACGCTGGCCCGCTTCATTTGCTCAACGAGCATATCCTCATCCTCCTCCAGCACCAGATCTCCCATCATTTGGGCGCGCTGCTGCTTGTGCATGATCGGGGTGCTGGGCACGCTGCGGCTCAGATCTGGCGCCGAGCCGCGGAAGTTGTACAAACGCCCGGCACTGCCGCCCATCATCAGCAGCGAGGAGCGTGAACGCGGCATCTGCTGCGTATCGATGAAGGTGTTGCGCGGCACCAGCCTGGAGGAGCGTTCGTTGAATATGCCCCGCAGCCGCACAGGCAGCTCCACCTCCTGATCCTCGAACTCCGAGCGATTGGACACCAGACCATAGCGCTTCTCGTGCTCATCGATGGCCGTCTTGATCAGCGCATTCACACGCTGCACAGTCGATTGTTAAAAACACATGCAAGACCAATCCCAATGTCGATTTTGGTTGGTTTTTGTTTTTGTTTTTTGGTTAGTAGTTGGGAAGCACAGCGGTAAGCATTTTTGTTTTGTTTTTTATATATCAGTTATCATATTTTTGTTTTTTTTTAGGTAGTAGTAGGTACAGTAGGCCACCAAAGAGTATGCATTTGCGTGGGGTGTAAAGAGAGAGAGAGAAAAAGTTGAAAAAATAATTGGAATTTGTTTTGTCAGCCATTGGGTTTTCCCCGCCAACTGGCCATGGCTTAGAGATGAGCAATACCCCCAATAGCAGTTAACAGTCCCACAAATTGGTTCATTAAGCAACTGATGATTCAGTTCTCGAACTTAGTCACAAAAATGGCAATGAATGAGTCACGAATCTAATCGATTTTCGATGATAAAGCTGCCACAAAATGCTTCTTAATGCTCTTCGAAGTTTAATCATTTGCTCAACTCTAAACCGCAGACAATTGGCGGAATGCGTCGGATTGGGATACATTTTTGCAGGGAATTTTTTGAAGGGTTGGGTAAGGGGCGGGATCAATACACAAGACACCAAAATTTCACCGTAAACCAATCAATGTACAAATAAATAATCAGTTACCCAACTTAGATTCGAATTGATCTACTTTTTACAGCAATAAATAAATAAATAAATATAAACACAAAACACCAACAGAAGTAAGGCGAACGGCATTGGCAGAGAGACAGAGAGGAGCCAGCGTTTGGCTCTTGTGGCGACTCTTCAATGGGAATGTTGGAATGGGTTCAGGGGATGGGAGGAATGGCAGGATGGAAGGCATACACACCTGTTTGCGTGGCACCAACTGCTCGCGCCACTCGCGTATCTCTGCCTTGAGGCGCTCATCAATCTCCAGCAGCTTGGCATGCTCGTGCTCCACCAGGGCCTTGCGCTTCTCATTCTGCAGCTGCTCCAGCTCCCTGTGGGCAAAGAAATTGTATAAGAAATTAGTTGTCGTTCAGGAAACTTCTCAAGAGACTCACCTTATGGCGCTTTCGCGGGTAGCGCGCAGTTCTTCCAGTTGCTTTTGATGTTTAATGTCAAAGCGACGCTCCTCCTGCATGTAGCGCTTCTTCTCCTGCTCTTGGAACTGCAAGTAGAGAATTTTAGTTTATGTTTTGGGTGGCTCCTGCCGCTGGCCTACCTTCTTCACGCGATCGCGTTCGATCTCTGGATCCAGGTTCGTTGAAATGCGCAACGATTCGCGGAACATGAGGTCGCGTGCCTTGCGCTCGGCGCGTATGCGCTTGGGCAGCGCGCGCTTCTCGAGCGTTTGCTTCTTGACCATGTCCTCCTCCTTGCGCTGCAGCATGCGCTTCACCTGATCGAGCTCCTTCTCGTGGCGCACAATCATCTGATGGCGCTGCATGAAGCAGAGCTCCTTGACGTGCCGCTTCGACAGCTGATGGCGTTCGTGGAGCTGCTTCTCCTCCAGCTCCCACAGCAGGGCCTCTCGCGTGCGCATCGCATTCTGTTTCTGCTGCAGGAAGTTGCGATTGATGGTGGCCAGATGGTCGCGATGCTTCTCGCTCAGCCGCCGCAGCAGCAGCTCGTGACGCTCCTTCAGCGAGTCGAGGAAGGAGCGCTCCTTCTCCTCATGGTCCAGCTCCATGGCCGAGCGTCGCTGCTTGAACTCATCCTTGCGCTTGTCTTTGGGAAACAGATCGACCTCCTGCTTGAGCAGGCGAATCTCCTGCTTGAGGTTCTCGCGGAATATCTTCAGTTCCTGCTCCTGGTCGGAACGAATGCGCTTCGAGGTCGATCTCAGCTCGTTCTCCTGCGTCTGTTCGGTCTTCTCCACGAGCTGCTTGTGCTGGCGCGCCAGCATATCCATGTCCGCCTCGTATGTCTTCTCCAGCGAGCTGCGCTCCTGCTCAAACCGTCGATCCTGCTGCTCCTTGGCCATCTGCTCCTTCATGTACAGCTCCGTCTGCTGCTTCTTCTCCTGCTTCTGCAGCATCTTCAGCTCGCGCAGCTCCTGCTTCCGGAAATCGTGATCGTCGTAGATGCGCCCATTCTCCTCATCCCCATAGATCACTCGACTCGTTGTGGTGGTCATCTGGACGCCATCGATCTCGAACTTACGCGTCCGCTTGCGCGTCTTCTTGCGCAGATTTCGCAGCTCGATTTCCTCTTTGGTGAGACCACTGGAGCCACCGGACTTGGCCACCGGCGGTGCGCGCGTCTTGGGCCGTATCACGACGGCCTCCTCCTCCTCGTCAATGGTCTGCGTGGTGTGGTTGTTGTAGTTATTCATCGTGGCCGATGGTGGAGGTGGCGGCATTAGCACGCTCGCTGCTGGCTGCAGCTGCGGCTGCTGCGACTGCGACGGCGACTTGTGGTCCGTCTCGTGTCGGCTGTCCTGACTAGTGTTGGTGCCGATGCTGTCCACATCGGAGCCGCTGATCTGTACCTCTATGCCGCGACGTCCCCGCACCGAACCGTTCTCGCTCAACGAGCTGTCCGGCGAGGTGCGCTTCTCCTGATCGGCGGGCTTGAACCGATTCACGATTATGTTCACATCTTCGGGCACAAGACCGTTGGGCTGCGGGCGCTTGAGCACCTCGTTGCTGCTGTCCTTCACCTTGATGACCTCATCGCCCACAGTGACAACAGACACATGGCTGGTGTCCATTAGCTGGTCGCTGTGATCGTGACTGTGACTGCCCGAGGCCGTGTTGTACGCGGAATCATCGTCCGCAAACGAGGGGCTCACAATCAGCACCTCGCTCTCGTCCAGCTTGCGGGCGTGCACGGCGCCCGGCAACGGTGGTGCAGCAGGGACTCCCGATGGCTCATTGACGGACAATATCATGGAGGATTGCTTGTGTGGCGGTGTCGTGGCATCGCCCAAACTGTCATCCAGTGAGGGGAAATCATCGTCCGTTGACGATTCATTCAGATGCGTGCTCTTGTTCAAGTCATTGGACACAATTACCACCTCGTTCTGGGGCGGCAAAGAGTTGTCAATGATGACCGGCGGATGGGTGCTGGTCACCACTGTGATCTGACTAACGGACTCCAAGCTGTTTGGCAGCACCAAATGCTGTGGTTGTGGCTGCAACTGCTGCTGCTGTGGCGGGGCATCGCTGTTGATGGTGATCAGGGAGGTGCTGGAGCTGAGGACAGCATTTGATACACTGCCGCCAGACGATGAGCTGGAGGAGGCCACCGACTGCACGGATATGATGGATGAGGCTGTGGGCGAGGGTGGCTGCGGCTTCTGTTGCTCCATTGCCTCTGCACCGCCAATGGCCACCTCAATGGCTGATGTGGGTGAGTGGGAGGGCGGTTCGGGCGTGCTTGCCTGCTTCTGGGAAGGCTTTGCATTGGCTGCGGTGGCACCCGATGGCGATGATGTTGTCGATGGTGGTGGCGGCGCTTTGCCTTTTTCCTTTTTGATAAAGTGCTGCGAAAGACAAAGATTCTTCAGTGAGTAAAGTTCAGTGGGGGAGCCGTGGGTGCCTACCTTTTTGTCAGCTTCGGCAGCAGCAACATCTTCGGATATCTTTTGCAACACTGCAGCAGGGGTAGCTGCAGCTGCAGCAGCAGCTGGCGGTTGTTGTTGTTGCTGGTTTTGTTGGGCAGAGCTTTGGGGTGGCGCTGGGGCAGGCACTTTGGTATGCTGCGGCGGTAGAGCTGCCGGCTCAGCCAGCACAGCCAGCGCATTGTCCTCCTTGTGGTTTGTTTGTTTGTCTGGTATTGTGGCTTTAGTTGCTGCCGCTGCTGCTGCTGCTGCTGGTTGGGATTGCTCTTTGGAATCCCGCAATATGGATGTAGGTGTACCTGGAACTGTACCCAATCAGAATTATAAACCAATATGTGCCACAGGAATGCCACATTCCACTTACGTTTGTCAATGTCTTGGCTCCGCAGCGAGGCAGAGTCATCGTCCAGGTCGAGCTGGAGCGCCGAGTTGCGGGGTTCCTGTTGGGTAAAATCAAAGAGAAATTCTCATTAGCATTCAATAATTGGGTGGATAGAGTGTCCTACTAGGCCAGCAACTAACTACAAAGCGGATTTCGGCATGCCGAAGCTTCTATACCCTGCTGGGGGGTATCTTTGGGGTATAACAACAATAGACAAGATAGCATTAAAGCTAAGGCTAAGACATTGTACACCTGTTATCAACTGCTATCATTGCTGCAAGAAACTGATAGCTGATAACTGTTATGGAATGATAACAAGAGCGGGCAAGATAGAACTATCCAGACTAAAACATGGCTGGGCAGGGACAGGGCAAGGGCGGCAGTTACTGATAAAATAACTAAACTAATTATAGGCCCGTTATCGGAGGAGGAAAAGGTTGCGGGGGATGCACAGCCGGATGGGTGGGGCATGGTACGGGTTTTTTTTTTGCTGTAGAACGACTTACCAACCCTCTGATAGAGCGAGCGCCGCTTCACTTGGCGTTTAAGCTTCTATATTAATCGTTTTTTTGTGTAGTAATCATGAGAAATGATAAGAACAAAAAATATTGCGACATTTTTGGCAGAGCACAGAACGGAAAGGGTAACGCCAAGAATACAAAACAACAACAGAGAGAGAACGAGAGATAAACGAAACGAAAATGTATATAAAAAGAATTTATCGCACGGTGCGAGAATGTTTTGGTTTTTAATTTTAAGATTTGGTTTTTGGTTTTTGGTTTGAGGCAGCAGCGTGTCAGAGAGAACCGAAAGAGAAGAGAGAGAGCGGTTGGAGAGGTGAGATTATATAGTAGATTATATTGTGTTTCCATTGAGCTAGCATTGAACTACGTGGGTGCAGCGCAGTGCAGTGCCAGTGGGCAGTCTTGAGAGCCCTAAAAATGCACTCACCTCGGTCTCATCGTCGACCACCTCCTCCACGACCTCGGCCTTGTACTCGAGCAGCAGATCCTTAATGGGCTTGCAGTCCAGATCTCTGTTGATGAAGCTGTGCTGCACCAGCACATCCGATGTGGGTCGCAGTTGGGGATCCTGTGGAACAAAAGAACAATCAGCAATCATTGAGGGAGGAGAACAGAGCTGATTTACCTTGACTAAAGACTTCTTGAGGAAGTCATTGAATTCCTTGCTCCATCTGCTGGGCTGCTCCAGCTTGGGTGGCTCACTCTTTTGGATTTTGAGCAGCACACGCATCGGTGACATTTCACTATTGGGCGGCTCCATTTGTGCCAGCTCGATGAGTGTTATGCCCAGCGACCAAATGTCCACCTTGTGATCGTACGGATTGTCACGAAACGTTTCGCACAACACCAGTTCGGGTGCCATCCAATAGGGTGTGCCAATGAATGTGTCATGCTTCTGCATTGTGTGTTTATTCTTGGCCGAAACACCAAAGTCCGCTGAGAAGGATACGTGAGTGTTAGGCACATTGCTAGCTGTTTTAAGCGAGAATTCTATGGACCTACCCAATTTGACGCCACCCTCCATGGTGAGTAGAACATTGCCGGCCTTCAAGTCACGGTGAATGACCTTGTTCTTGTGGAGAAACGTCAAACCCTCCGTCATGTGCTTGCAAACGTAGGCGATTTGTGGCTCAGTCAATGGCTTCTCCAGCTCCACCATAATGCTGTCCAAGGCCCCACCGTCGCAGTACTCAATGAGCATCTAAAGAGGGTTTCAACTGGGTTAATATGTCCTTTATGGGATGACTTACGAACACTTACCCACAACTTGTCCTCTAGGGAGAAGGCCTCGTAGAGCTCGACTATGTTGGGATGCTTGATCTCGGACAGAATATCTATCTCGACCATGTGATCGCTCAGGTTCTCCTCATCCTCGAGCGTGCACATTTTGGCTGCGGCAAAGCGCTTCTGCTCCTTGTGCTGGGCCTTGTAGACCTTGCCAAAGGCACCGTCGCCCAGTTCGCCGACCATTTCCCAGAATTCCGCAGGATCCGAATCCATTTTGATGTTGTTGTAGAGGCGCTTCTTCTTGGCCTCACCCCCGCCGAGGTGAAAGACCTTCTTAAGGTTAGTTATGAACGACATGTTTGCGCTTCTGCTTCTCCGCTTTCGATTCTGATTCGTTCTTCCCCGTTCTCCGCCAGCCAGGCGGCCAGGCAATTAGTTGCTACTTTAGTTGGTCTTTCTCAGTTGGATGATGATTTTATTTTGGCCTCTACATAGTGCAGGAGCTCGACTCGCGACGGCTCTGGGCGAGAGTCCAACAAGGAAAACTAGATTTGGAGAAAGCTGAAGAGACATACGAGTGTACATGGATGGTTTGTATATTTGTATGCGCTGTGCAGTGCGCGACGTTCATTGATTGATTTTTGCACTTGGCGCACAGACCAGACATCACAGCCAGAGCCAGAGCCAGACACCAGACCAGTGCCAAGTGGCAGCGGCAGCAACAGCAGCAGCTGGTGCTGCAGATCCGCCGTAACGGAGTTGGGCTTTAAATTAGGCCAAACACACTACGGATCCCATCCCCGAGTGACCGCTTAAGCGCCTAGTTTAAACTGTAGCTCACCTTCTATTAGTCGTTTTTGCTGCTGTCCGTTTCTGCTTTTCTGCCTATTGTCGTATCTTCTTTGCGCTGCTGCCTCAGCGAAATAGGCCAAATAGTGGGGATTGTGGGCTTGGTTGGACGGTCCGTCGTCTTCTTTTAACGCTTCTGTATGTTTTATAATTTAATTAGCAGCTCGCGAGCTCTAATATTTGTAGAAAAAACACGTACGAATGGAAGGAAAATGATTACAAACGAGAAAAAGTCAAAGACGTAGACAAAAGAGCGTACAGCGTGCACGCGTGTGTGTGTGTGTCTGTGCAGACTCAAGTGTTTGTGTGTGTGTGTCTCTCTTTCGGTTTCCAAGTGTTTGTGAGCTGGTCTCTGGGCTTTCGGTGGTTTTCTTCTCTTTCTCAATTTGGCAAAATCTCATTGAAATTTTAATGCCATGCCCAAAAACACTATGATAACACCGCAATTAGCACTAAAATGCAGTGCGAAATCTGTGCACACAACACGCGCACCCCGAGCCACGATTAACAGTTAGAGCTAACGGAGTCAGCGACAGCTCATTGATGATTACGACGAAGCCGCCGCCTGACACTGCGTTGGATGGGCGTGAAACTGTAGACGAAGGCAGCCACCAATTACCTCATCCGCACACCAGAGAGCGGCCGCACAGTCATTCATTGATATCAGTATGACACAGAACCGTACACAGTTGATATTTTATGGCCGGAATGAACTCTTTGGCTTAGATAAAAGCGTGTTTAACTGCACATAATTTGACTGCGCTGCGGTGCGTTGCGTTTTATTTGTATTGTAATTTCTCTCGCGCAACGGCAGTGTGACCGAATCGTTTCACTTGGATGCGCGGTCTGGCAACGTGCGCCAAAAATGGCGTTTAGGTCATCTGTGCTAGAGCAGAGCAGCACTATATTTGCTTTCGCCAAGGGCACAACAGAAACAACACTACCACACACACGCACAGCGCACAGAAAATAAATAATGCCCAATAACTACGTACTACATTCACTTTTGACGCACAGCTGCAGTTGCAGTCTCACTGATGGCTTTGCACATTTCTTTTTGCACCACTTCTTGCTAATTTTCCGCTTTCTTTCTGTTTGCTGTGCAATTTTTTTTTCATGATTTTTTTCCGTCGGCAGCGAAGTGGCTCTGCCAGCTAGAGTGACCGCGGATTTATTAATTAAATATACTTATTTGACAGCCGGGAATATACTGAAATTTACGTGCGTATAATTGGGAATGTAAAATAGGGCTGCAAAACCATCTATAGTAAGCTTCGACGAAGTGATCTTAAGATAGATCATGTTAAATACTTAATACAAGTAAGCTTTCCTAACTAATCTGTGGCTTAAAAGTAAGCATCGGTCAAAGCATGCCTACTAAGTTGTATTTTCTACCAATCGGTATATTTATGGTATTTCTTTTGAGCCTGGCGGTATACTTTTTTGATAAATCCTCGGTCACACTCGAATGGATTCTGCTTGTCATTTTAGCCTCACAATTTTTGCCGCAAACGCAACAAATCCATTTTTGTTGGCCAAATCTCTGTTCAGAGTTCCCAATTCTGCGGAAACTTCAAAGCTCAGCTAAGAGCCAAGCACGCTGTGCGTAAATCAACCTATAATACACCGTAAACTACAAAAGAAACAGAAATGCCGTCGCTGGAGGTTAGCGTAAACAAAGTGATTGTGCATCCGCTGGTGCTCCTGTCCGTCGTCGATCATTTCAATCGCATGGGCAAGATTGGCAACCAGAAGCGCGTCGTTGGTGTCCTGCTCGGCTGCTGGCGCTCCAAGGGTGTGCTCGATGTGTCCAACAGCTTTGCAGGTGAGCGGAAGTGAGTCGGGAAAAATCGTGAAACTTTTTCCATTCTGTTCTCCCCATTGCAGTGCCCTTTGATGAGGATGATAAGGACAAATCGGTGTGGTTCTTGGACCACGATTACCTCGAGAACATGTACGGCATGTTCAAGAAGGTGAATGCCAGGGAGCGCGTGGTGGGTTGGTATCACACGGGCCCGAAACTGCATCAGAACGACATTGCCATCAATGAGCTGATTCGTCGCTACTGCCCCAACTCGGTGCTGGTCATCATCGATGCCAAGCCCAAGGATTTGGGTCTGCCCACCGAGGCGTACATCTCCGTGGAGGAGGTGCACGACGATGGCTCGCCCACCAGCAAGACCTTCGAGCATGTGCCCAGCGAAATCGGTGCCGAGGAGGCGGAGGAGGTGGGCGTGGAGCATTTGCTGCGCGACATCAAGGACACCACCGTGGGAAGCCTCTCCCAGAAGATCACCAACCAGCTGATGGGCCTCAAAGGCCTCAACGCGCAGCTGCGCGACATCAAGCAATATCTGCAGCGTGTGGGCGATGGCAAGATGCCGATCAACCATCAGATTGTGTACCAGCTGCAGGACATCTTCAACCTGCTGCCGGACATCACCAACGATCAGTTCACGGGCACCATGTACGTGAAGACCAACGACCAGATGCTCGTCGTCTATCTGGCCTCCATGGTGCGCTCGATTATTGCGCTGCACAATTTGATCAACAATAAGCTGGCGAATCGCGATGCTGAGGAGGGCAAGAAGGCGATTGAGTCTGCGGACAGCAAGGAGGCCAAGGACAAGAAGGATAAGGACAGCAAGGACAAGGACAACAAGGATACGAAAGACAAGGATGGCAAGAAGACGGAAGAGAAGTCCGACAAGAGCAAGGACGAGGGCGGCAAAAGTTCCAAAAAATAGGAACGAAAGAAAAAGCGAAAGCGCAAGAAGGGCTGCAGGCATCGTCGTCATCATCAGCATCCATGAAGCAAGGAAGAAGTAAAGCTCATCCAGCGTTTATTCCCCCTCCCCGCTGCTACACCGAACGGCAAGTCTATGTAATTACAAATTAAATAATTTAAAAATAAAATGTCGTCAGAGAGCGAGGCTTTAACGTTCCGTTTTCCCAAATGAAACACTTGCGGCTTGTGGTCTTTGGCTTTTTCTTATTTCGTATAACCGAAATAATAGTTGGAAACAATTTCAATTTAATTATAACAACGAGGAGAACGAGCGCTAGGGAAACAATGTAAATGGCTGTCTTACGATTGTTTCTCTAACCTAGAAACAGGGTGGGCGCGTGGGTAACAGGGTGCTTCATGTAATTGTATTTTAACTACGATTTCTATGAAAGCATTTTACCAACTTAAATGTTGTTCTTGTCACTTACAAACTGAGCTTACAAACTAAATGGAGTGGGAGCACATGAAAACCCCGCCAAATGGCTGCTTTGCGGAGCTTTCACGCTGTCCCTTTCCTTTTTAGACCAACCACTCGCTGGCCAGCGGGAACTTGAGCGGCTTGCAGCTGCTGCTGAGCCGCCTCAGGCCGTAGTTATTGTCCTGGCCAGCAAAGGGCATCGGGCCGAGACCTAAACCATTTTGGCTATGCAAATGCGAGGCTCCATACGTAATAATATCTCTGCCATTTGGTGTGTGGCTGGTCTCCGCCGCATCCTCTTCGGGGTTGTGGTAGCTAAGATTATTTGTGTGGTAGGAATGGTAGCTGTTCAGCAGCCTATTGCTGCCCTCTTCGTGTGGGGTCGTCGTTGGCACTGTCGTTGTTGGTGAGAAGCTTTTACAGTTTAAATTATAAATCTTGATCTTGGTGCGATTTGTGTGTATGTTTAGGTGCACGATGTTGTCATGTCACACCGAGGTGCCCTGCTGCCCGGGCACCACCGAGCCACAGCTGTCGTCCGGCTTGAAGGACTCCTGCAGCCGCTGCCGGCAGTCGCCCTTCGAAGCAAAGCAAAACTTGTAGATGATGTACATGGGTATGCACAGCACAGAGGAGCAGGTCACGGCCCAACCAACTTTGTAGCTCCAATCTGGGTAGTAGTACTCCTCCCCGAGCATCTCCTTGTAGCCGAGAATCGAGAATATAAAGATTGTCTGTGGAGGAAAGGTAAGAGTCAAGTTCAGAGTTCCTTCCCTCTTGCTCTAGCTATTGCTTACCAGCAGAAACACCGGGCTAATGTACGTCCAGCAGATGCGCCAGAAGAGTCCCGGCTTGGAGCCCAGCATCTGTTCCACATCGGAGCTAAAGCGATCCACGCCGTAGAACCAGAACACGCCCGCAGCCTCCACGAAGACCACAAAGAGTATGGCCAGTCCGGGCCCGTAAACATTCAGGAAGTTGACCAGCACAACGCCACCCTGGAAAGCGCAAACACAAAACACAATTGAAAGCTAGAAAATAGCTGCTACCCCTGTTGGCACTCGTGGCACTGATTAATGGCTGGGTTGGGGGCCTGGCTTATTGAATAACTTGATCCATTGACCCATAGAAGTGTCCGAAGCAGGAGGAGTTGGAGTAGCAAATTACAATTTCAAATTTAATCAGATAAAGTGGCAGGAGAAGGAACGCAACAGCTAAAGTGTTTGCAGAGCAGCAGCAGCAGCAGGAAGGACAGGCGGACACACATGGCAAGGACTCCAAGGTGGTTGCTGTTTGCTCCATCCAACTTGACAGGTGATAAAAATGCAGAAAAGCAACAGCGACTCAAGTGTGTGCGTCGAGTGTGTGAAGATTAACTGAAGGCAACGATAAAAAGCACTTAACTCGGGCATTCATCCTCCTGCAAGTCCAAGGAGCTGCGAGCTGCGAGCTGCGAGGGTTGACTGGGGATGCCTAATGAGCCGCATATGTATAAGCCACACAAACTCACTTAAGCGTTAATTAAACGAATCACTAGACAGGTTACAGGCCAAAGCTAAGCCACAGAGCTGCAGCTACAGGTACAGTCACTGCCCCCACAGCTACAGGTACAGTCACTCCCCCAAGCTAAAGCTACAAGTTACAGTTACTCACGTAAGTCATTGTGGGCAGCGCACACAAAAATATAAACACGAGCAGCAGCAGCACGAACAGCTCACGACGTCGTCCAATCGCGCGAGGATACTCATCGCATAGCGCCGTTATCATGGCCTCCAGGCCGCCAAAAGTGCTGTCCAATCCCAGCGTGATGAGCATCAGAAAGAAGATAATGCTCCAAAACACAGAGCCGCTCATCGTGGCAATGGCCTCGGGATAGACAATGAACACGAGGCCGGGACCCTCCAGGCCAACCTTATCGATGGAAGTCTTTTGCACATAGGCCATGTAGCTGGAAAGGCAAGAGGAAAACCAAACCAATGAACACTCCCCCGAGCTCAGATGAACCCTTAAAACTCACCCCAAAACCGAAAAGATGACAAATCCAGCGAGGAAGCTGGTCAAACAATTGATTGTGCTCGTGATGAGCGCATCCCGGTAGCAATTGTTATTAAATTTATTGTAACTGGAGAGGGCTAGCAGCGTGCCAAAGCCGGGACCCAGCGAGAAGAAGATCTGCGAGGCAGCATCTATCCACACCTTGGAGTTCTTCAGCTTGTGCCACTCGGGCGTCAGGTAATACTTGATGCCCTCATCGGCTCCGGGCAGCGAGACGCCACGCACGAGTAGAATGATCAGCACGACATAGGGAGCCAGGGCTGTGACCCACACAACCTTGCCGGCACTCCTCACGCCCTTCCACAGCGAGAAGTAGACCAGAACGAAGACACCGAAGACGCAGAGCGCCAGTGTGGGCTTCACGGGACCCATGTAGTCCAGCCCATTGCCCTTGTAGCTCTCCAGCACATTGCGCCTAAGGAAAAGCAACAAATAGAAGCAACATCTGGGAGGAGCACTGAAGAAAAACTTACTCAAAGAACTCCTTGGCTGGCGATGTGGCCAACTCCGTGAAGTTCTCGCTGGTCACGGGCATGCAGTTGTCCGTGTTCCAGGGATTATCGCACGATGTCCAGGGCAACTTGGAGGTGAATGAGGCAAACAGATAGTACACCGCCCAGCCAATAATTGTGTTGTAGTACATTCCCATATAGATGTCAATCAAGCAAATGGCATAGCCAACACCTGTGGAGGAAGCAGACAAAAGTTGCTTTAAAAATTGTCTAAGATTTTGCCAGTCAAACGATTCAACAGGTAATGGCTTAATGCCTCACTCTTGCTCCTTAAACTGTCCTGGGAATGGCAATATTCCTGATTGCAAGAGCGATGCGAAATTGGACACGATTCCCACGTGACATTTTGCAGGTTTGTGTCTAACTGCCAGTCTCTCCGAGGGAGCACTCTCTATGCTCTTCAGCTTTCCACTCCATTTTACTTATGAGGCCAATAAGACACGTCACGTGATTCAGGATGCTTCAACAGGATTTAATGCCCCAGAGCGGCGCCTCCCCTTTTGAGCTCTCCTTTGCTGCCTGACATTTTCCTACTCATTTTGGAATCGTTTTTGTGCTCTGGCAAAAGGTTGGCCCCAAAGCAAACACTTGTTGAGCAAATGATGACTTGCCACAAAGTGATGTTTGCTGTTCCGCTGAGAGGCACACAGCCAAAAGGACTTGGCCTAGACAAGTTTCGAGCGAGTTCTGAAAGGGAGCAAAAGGGAGCTGGCAAATCCATTGGAGCCTGCGGAGTGTCTCCTAAACGAAATTAACAACTTGATATGCAAAAAACTCTCTCTATGAATGGAACTAGAACTTCCCTCTACTCTCGTTCGTAAATCAATTTTGAGTGTAATTTAATTAGAGCAGGGGACTGGCAGGGACTGTGTCGAGGCTTGATTTGGGCTTTTGTATTCGCTTGAATGGCCAATTAATTGTTGCAACAAATCTTTCGCATTCAGCCCCAACGACTCTCTTATCCAACGTCCTGTTTGATAATGTCACAGGCACACAATGAGCCTGCCGACTGCCACTGCCCCTGCCCCAGCCAAAAAACAATGCAGAATAAATGTTGCTCCTTGGCTTTGGCTTTTTTGTGCGGGTAGCTCTGGTAGCTTAGCCCTCAGATAATATTGCCAAACAGAGCGTGAAATATCAGACATCAACAACACAGACCAGACCAGTCTCTCCTGCCTGCCACATGTCCAGGCAGACTTCACAGACTGTTCGTTCCTCCTGCCCCACATGTCCATGCTGGCGTATACTTAATTTTTCATTACAAAACACACACACGCGGACCCCCCCTGGGGGTTACATCTTGTGCAAATATTGAACGCTTTAATAGATTTCAATATGCAATTTCGTTTTTCATATTTACAATTCATTTAAATTTGCCATTTTAAAGCGCACTTAAAGCGGGGTATGGCCTCGAGGCTGGGAGTATTTTTTTTTGGGTTTGCTTTTTATACCAGGTGCTCGAAGAGTTAAGGGGTGTATTAGGTTTGTGCTCGAACAGAAACGTTTCCGACCCCATAAAGTACTTTTATCTGCATCAATAGCCAAGTCTATGACTATCTGTCCGCCTGTCTGTCCGTTCGTCTTGTTGGATGCCTAGTTCTCAGAGACTATAAGTGCTACAGCAACTACATTTTGCATTCAGACCTCTGTTATATCGCACTCAATCAAGTTTTGTTTTACAATTTCGTTTGAAGCTAAAACAACAATTAATTTCAATGAGTTTTGGAGACTCCGAGACCCACTTTCATAGCGTATTCCTCATAAATATAAACCAAATACTAAACCCACTTTTAGTACCTGTCCTTACAGCCCAAAGAATATTAATTGAGCTGCCTTCACTCACCTTTCAATGCCGGACAGATGCGCTTCCAAATGCTCAAACAGCCGCAGCGATGAAATTGTCCCAAAGCCAACTCCATGTAGAACAGCGGCAGGCCGCCAAAGATGAGGAACAGGCAGTAGGGCACGAGGAAGGCACCGCCGCCATTCTGATAGCAAATGTACGGGAAGCGCCAGACGTTGCCCAGATCGACGGCAAAACCAATGACGGCCAGCAGGAACTCGGCCTTTTGGCCCCAAGTCTCGCGGGTGCGCTCCGTCACGGAAACGACCAGCACGCGCTGCCAGAGAGGAGAAAGAATTGCAAACCATAAGGCTAGGCAGCAAGGGACTCAAAGCTCACCTCATTGTTGGCCAGGCGCGGTGCCAGCGGATCGGTGACCTTGGCGGGTGTGGCCAGTGTGTCGCCATCGTCCTCGTTCGAGTCATCCTCATTGTTCGGCGACTCCTTGTTGTTCGTCCAGGGCATGGCCGTGGATCTGCCCGCTGTCGAGGCGCCGAACTCCGAGCTGTTGTTCACACTGCCGCTGTGCTCCATCGGAGGATCGGCTGCTTGTGCCTCTGCCTGGGCCTTAGCGGGGGGCGTGGCCGTGTACGCCGATCGCGGCACTAGCGTAGCCAGCCGGAAACGCTACACAAACAGCTGAGGGAGGGGCCAGGGGCGAAAGGGGTGTGTACAAGGTCTCGTCCTTGGTCCTTGCTGCTGCAGTTTCCTTCCTCTCTCTCTCTCTCTCTCTCTCTCTCTCTCTCTCTCTCTCTCGATTAGCGCCTGTCGTCCTGTGGTCGCGACAATCGCATTTTTCCCCCGTCAGCCTCTGCACGGCGCCGTCGGACTGGAGGATGCGGCGGCGGCGGCTTCGATGCCCCTGCTGGCCATTAACTGCAAAGCGTTTAATGCATTCAGATTAAATGGAGCTGCAAAACACGACTGGCATGGGCTTAAATATTTATTGTGGCGCTCAAGGGTAGCCCTGCCCCAACCCATTCGACCCTGCAACAGTTTCGGCTGCCGATTCCCTGCGGTGTCCTTTTGCTGCACAATCAATGCACAGCCCAAAAAGCGCCATTCAATGTCAACGTTTTAAAGCGCCAAATGACCTCCGAACTATTGTTTTAATCGCTTTGAAATTCGAACCTTTAATTGGCTTAAACTTTGTTTGGAATTTGCAATTGTAACCCGTAAGGGTTTAGCCTTTGTTTTATCTCTGGTCTGCCGACGGCTTATCGTCACCTGATTAATGTTTTAGCTATTACTTTTGCCACTTGGTCAAATGGGTAAACAAATGTAGCTGCCAGGAACACAGCACGAATGACATGTGTGGCACTCATGGGAGACTCTTTTTAATTACAATTTAATTGCGATAAAGACAGCGAACGCGTGTGGCAGCAGATGTGCGTAGAGGGGAGGTGTTAAAATGCGAAATTCTGATAAGACAATGGCTAAAAATAGCACACCCCACGAGAGCATGGAAAAACCATTAAAAGAAACTTAGAGGCAGGCAGGGAAGGGGTTTCGCTTTTAAATAAAAATTACATTTAAATGAAAAGAATTTAAATACAACAAATATGTAAAAAAGTGGAGGGTTGGCTTTCAAATTTAAATTAAATTAAAATAAGTTCAAAGCGCCTGGGAAAATATTAATAAAAAAGGAAAAACCCGTGCCTAAATCTCACACAATTAAATGCTTTTGGTAACTGAATAAATTTGTAGTTCTTCTGTTTGCAAATTATCTGCAAATTTACTTGCTCTTTTTATGGAATTTTAATAGAAATTTTAATAATTAGTTTCTGGTTTCGATTCAAAAATCTTCAAATCTCACTTACTCTTTTCTATAAACTTTTTTTGGAAATTCTTTTCTCTTTTATTCCTCTTTCTTAATCACTTTTAATATAAAAATCACTGTAAATTAGTTGAAAAAAACTCTTGGAGGTTTCTTGGGTCCTCGAATTGAGAAACGCGCGCCGCTTCGCTGGGCCAACTGATGAATCCTGCCGCCGGAAGGCTCCTTTTATACGCGCGATGCGCAGGCGGGCGCCACGAAGTCCTCGGCAGCAGGAGCAGCCCGAGTGCCGCTTCGTGTCTGTCGCACTTGGGGCGTGGCTGCGTGGAGCCGGACAGGTGGCAAAAGCGTAACTTAAATTGCAACAAACTGTTGCTCATCGAAGTTGACTGAAAGCCACCAAGGCACCACCCGAGCCACCCAAGCCAAATGCTGCAAAAAACTTTTATTTTCACTAATTTAGTTTACACGACTAAGCGTCGAGTCAAAGTTTTGTGTCTTTAGCAATTTAACACGGAAATGGCGTTTAAAAAGTGTTTTTATATTTAAATTTTAAGTGGTTGGATTTATGGATTATTCAAAATAAATTTGAATGTCACTGTTAGGACTTATTTGGGTTTATCTTTTTGCACTTTTCTTTAGCTATAATTACGCTTAGTTGCTTCGGTTATATTTGGTTTCATTTGGTCTTAAATTTCATTGGAAATTCGTGCAGCTTTCAAGTTGTTTACCATTTGAAGACCTGCTGTCGATCGATAAAGAGTGAAGTTCACTTCCACTGAAGTAAAATAAACGTGAATTAAAAATTTGCTAATTAATCCCGCGCGTAGATGGAACTCGGAGCTGCCCGGAGACTGGCGCTGCACTTGGAGACTTTGGAACGCGAACTGGAGAGCGCGGAGCGAAGACTGGAGACTGCCGACTGCCCATCGACTGCTCTCAAGTAGGTAAATTCAATTTAATTGCAAAAGCGCGACATGGAGTGGGGGGTAGACTCCACAGTGAACTGATTGCCGCTGGCTGAGCGTGCACACGTTTTATGTGGTTGGGGTAGGCGAAAGATAGAGAGATCGAGAGATGATCACCCACGAGCCCCACTCGATACTGACTTTGATCTGTTGTGAGCTCTGATCTCTGGGCCGTGTGCCACTCAGACGCTCTGTCTGTCAATGGGCAAACCCAAACCATTGAGACAACCCTCAGCACAGCCTCAGCCCCAGCCCCAGCAGGGGCTCCTCTGCCCAATCGTGTGATTAGTGATCGATCGTCACCTCTGCCGCTGACTGCCTGCCTGCTGGGTGCGTTTTTGAACTATTTAGCCGCAAATTCAGGCTTGTATAACTGTAAGCCGATATCGCACTTCCTAGCGCCCGCAAAGCCGCAAACTACGTCATCAGAGAGAGAAGAGACAGATGGCGATGGAGGCTGCAGCTGAATGCATAATTGGTTGAGTGCGCACCCAAGTGCATTTGATTACGCGAGTGTGTGTTTTTCGTGTATTTACTTAGCAGCTTCGTAAATCAATCACAAAATTTACATTTAAATTTACAATTCTTACAAAACTGTATGCCGCCAACAGCTCCAGTGGAACTGGTTCCTGTCTAACACTGACATTATTTTACCATGAGACAAGACTCTTCAACCCTATTTTATCAACAAGCCTTGTTTAATTGTTTACTATAAGTCAACCAATCGTGTGGAGAATTGTTTGTTGAATCGAATAAAATTATAGTTTTAGCGCTGAGACTCCTAACTAGCTGGTAATATTAAATAGAACATCAAAATCGAGGAATATAATTTAAGACTACGGTATATTTACAGTATATTTTGAAAATGCAAGGGTATATTTCGGTATATTTTTTCGATAAATCCGCGGTCACACTGGATTCATCCGTACGACCATACCAAAACAAAAAAAAACAAAAAAAAAGGATTTGTTGTAGAAAAAATAAGCAAATAAGCGTGACGGCAGAGATATGCGCCTGTCCAGACATATTTCGCAGCTTTGGCAGAACCGTGTGCCCGCCGACAGACACCTCAACACATATTTCTTCTTTGCGGTGGCGCGTCTGGCTCTGGTTTTCGTGCCGCAGCCTGGATATGTGCATCCCGATGAGTTTTTCCAGAGCGTGGAAGTCATTACGGGTGAGCGGGGGAACAGCGTGCTGCTTGCTATAGATTTATACAATTCCCTTTGACAGGCGATCACTTTCGGCTGGAGCACACACGCACCTGGGAGTTCAACAATTCGATGCCGCTGCGGAGCATCACCCTTCCGTTTGCGCTGCTGCGCGTCCCCTGGAGCTTCTACGAGTTCTTTGCCATGTACGTGCAGGAACTGTGGAACGTCGAGATAATCACCACCTACGCCTATGTGGTCTTTCCGCGGCTAATCTACACCCTGATCTCGTACAGCAACGATTGGTGTCTGTACCGCGTTTGCCGGCTGTATGGACTGCGCTTTGAGATACGCCTGCTGGCGCTGGGCAGCTCCTGGGTGCTGCTGGTCTTTGGCACACGCACCTTCTCCAACAGCCTCGAGATGGCCATGTGCTCGTGGCTGCTCTGCCTGGTGGCCGAGTGCATGCTGCGGACCAACACGGTCGTGTACAAAAAGGAGTTCCTCGAGGAGAAGTACGACAAGGCGGAGTCCATCAGCGAGCGCGTGAAGATCTGGAAGCTGAAGAACGCCCTGCCGCCGCACAACTTCCAGTACATGTTCGCCGTGGCCAGCATCTGTGTGGCTGGCGTGTTCAATCGGCCCACATTCCTGCTCTTCGGCGCCCCGATGGTCTTCTACTGGCTGCTGCGCGGAATGGGCACACGCAGCGTCACCTTTCGGGATTTTAACCTACGCATCGGACTGTTCTGCCTGTGCGCCCTGCCAGCGCTGTTCGTGTTCATCTTCTGCGACTCGCTCTACTATCAACATCTCACCGTGGGAGAGCTGCACATGATGCAGCTGGGCATTGATAACTTTGTCTTTACGCCCTGGAACTTTGTCAAGTACAACCTGAACTCCGCGCAGACAGCCAGCCATGGCGTGCATCCCTGCTATGTCCATCTGATGGTCAACATGCCGCTGCTCTTCAATGTGCTCGCCCTCGCGGGCTTGGGGGCATTCGCACAGATCCTGCTGCGCTTCTTTCGTGCTGAGTACCAAGTGCTGCCGCGCTTCCAGAGCATTGTGTCGCTCATGTCGGGTGCCATATTTGTGCCGCTCTTCTTCCTGTCGCTCATCAATCATCAGGAGCCGCGATTTCTCATACCCATAACCTTCCCCTTGCTGCTGCTGCATGCGCCCAAGCTGGTCACTGGCTTCAGTGCCAAGTATCCCTTCCAGAAGGAGCACCATCTGCTGCGAGCGTTCTACGATCGGCTGCTCTGCAGCAAAGCCTCGGCCCCACATCTGCTGAGGATCTGGTATGTGAGCAACGTTGTGCTGACGCTCTTCTTTGGCTTCATTCACCAAGCGGGCATTTATCCGCTGGCTGAGAACATGGCCCATGTGATGGCCACCAAGCCAGCGGCCACACACGTTCACCTGATGACCTCGCACGTGTACAGTCTGCCCCTGCATCTGGTGAACATTCCCAGCTCCCGCGTACTCCAGTTCAATCCGCGCACCCACAGCCGCTATCGACGCCAGCGGGACTTCTTCCTGTACGAGTACGGCAGCCAGCCCTTGGACAATCTCTTGCACAAGGTCAAGCTGATCAGCGGCAATTGCGAGGTGAAGCTATCGGGACCGAGTCGCCTGCGCTACAAGCTCTATCTGTCCATTCCTGCCAGCTTAAGCAACGATCTCCACGAGGCCTTGGTGCGCAGCAATGCCAGCAGCTATCTGAACTTTGAGCTGCTGCACGTCTTCTATCCACATCTCTCCACGGAGGCATTTCCCCGCATTCAAGGCCGCCATCCCTGCGATGTGGATGCCCCGCACTGGTCGCACGACGATCTGCGCGGCACCTGTGCCGTGGAGCAGCCGCCAGCACTCAGCTACTTCTACCTGACGCGCCAGTTTAGCTCCTTTGTGCATCAGTTTGGACTGGCGCTCTACGAGATTGAAGTGCGACGCAAGCGGCCAAGGGAGGTTGTGCTAACGACAGCTCCACCTCGACCGCTGCCAGAAGCTGGTGCGTAGATTTGCA
Source organism: Drosophila subobscura (assembly GCF_008121235.1). Classification (NCBI taxonomy): domain Eukaryota; kingdom Metazoa; phylum Arthropoda; class Insecta; order Diptera; family Drosophilidae; genus Drosophila; species Drosophila subobscura. Next base: position 14,670,507 of record NC_048531.1, on the reverse strand, counting down.
GCTCGCTTGCGGAGTCCAAGAAGTGCCTTAAGGATCGAGAGTTGTTGTTGGCTTGGAAACACTTTAATTCATTAATTAATAATTAAGATCGGGAGAGAGACATTCCATTATTCAAAATGTACAAAAAAGCGTTTCGCAGTGGGTTCAAAAGAGTGAACCGAGAGAGAGAGAGAGAGAAGTGAAGAGAGTTCCATTCTAGTCCATTAATGCATAATAATCCCTGTTAATATTATGACTTTAAGCACAAATACCAAAGAATTAATCTAAAACTAAATGATAAGAATGATGCGGAGACGATGGTCAATCGTTTCATGACAATAATCAGCGGGGAGGTGGCATACCAGACGCCAGGTGAGTTCTCTGCCCACACAGCAATCAACAATCCACCAAACAATCAGTAATCAGAATTCATTTCATTTCAGTTGTCAAGCGAAAGAGCAGGGAAAGAGTAATCCATTTGACATGGACAGCCAGCGGACATCGATTGCTAATACCCGGCAAACATCGAGCGCTGCGGATTCTGGCCACAAAGGTGCGGCGGCGGCGGCGGCCGCGTTCATTGAACGTTACCATGCAGAAAACTCAATGCGGACGCAATTGTGTTCTAATTTAGATTTCGGTTGTTATTGGCAGTGCCTAAGCCGTAAACCCGTTTGGGCAATGAGGTCCGTCCTCACCCCACGCAGAGATTGGCCTATAAAACGATCGAGCTAATTGGCAAACAGCATCAGTCGCTGACAAACCAACCCAACACAAACAGTTCAACATGAAGGTAAGCCGCAGCCTGCTGTCCGGGATGTGGTTCCATTTTGGCTAACGTTTCCCTCACCATTTATCCCTGCAGTTCCTCATCTGCTTTGCTCTCTGCTTCGCCGTCACTCAGGCTGGCTTCCTGGCCTCGCCGGTTACCTATGCTGCTGCTCCCTCGTATGCTGCCACCTATGCCGCTGGACCTGTGGCCTACTCGGCACCCGTGACCACCTATGCTGCTGCTGCTCCAGCTTACTCCACCTATGCTGCTGCTGCTCCAGCTTACTCCACCTATGCTGCTGCCGCTCCAGCTTACACCTCCTACGCTGCTGCTGCTCCGGCCTACTCGACCTATGCTGCTGCCGCGCCAGCCTACACCACGTATGCCGCCGCTGCTCCAGCCTACACATCCTATGCTGCAGCTGCTCCTGCGTACACCACGTATGCCGCCGCCGCTCCAGCCATCGTCAGCCCATTCCTGAAGAAGAAGTAAACGCGTGTACCGTGGCGTAACTTTTGAAACGATTCCGAACAATTCTGACAACTAAATAAAGCAAACAATTAAGCGAAACATAAGCTCTGAGACTGCAATATAATCGTGGGATAGAATGGCTGACTGAAAGATCTTTATAGCTACTCCAAGTATAGTTTTATGTCACGCCAATCGATGGTGAAGCTGAGACGTGGAGAACCCTTTAGTTCAAGCCCTTTAGAAACGATCCAAGCTGCTCGATCTTTTGCAATTCTCAAACCTCAAGGCAGACCTTTCCAGTTATGATTTTACTTTATTTATTAAAGGTTTAATACACCTTGTTAAATGCTTAGAACATAATGAAACCGACGCATCGGTGGGTGAGTCTATGGACTATCTTCTAAGAACTATTTTCGAGTGGTGTGTGGCAAAAGCGAAATATAAAACAAATTTTGCAAGACGAGACTTAGTTTTAGCATTAGAAATTCGTGTGGGAACTTAGGTTATATTTTTTTAGCTCTTTTTCGGCGCATCGACATCCTCAAAGACCAAGTCCTCGTCTTCCTCGTGCCAGCGCACGCTTAGGCCTCTGCGCCGGGGAGTCAGTTTGGTTGCGGGGAGAGAAAGTTTGGAGATTTCAGAATATATAGACTTTGTCGCTGTGAACACAATAAGAAATTTGTGTGTGTGTTTGTTTCGATTGGTAACTGGCACTTTGGTCACTGGCATTTCGCACAACATCAACAAAAAAACACCAAAAATTAATCAAAACTAAAGCAAAACAATAAACGAAACTCAAGAGACAAACCACAAAAAACAAAACGTCGTCAAACGGATTACAATGGTTAATAACGTTGGTAGAACCTGTTCATGCCGGGCGCTGGCGGAGGCGGGGGCGGCGGAGCGCTGCGCGGTGGCGTGCGTCGGGCGCTGTAACAAAAAGGGAATTTGATTACTGCAGAAAGACATTTGGGCAGCTTTCTTACGCCGCCACATCCGCCTCTAGATGTGCTCCAGTGCCATAGGCATCGCTTTCATCAAAGTCGAATTCATCGGTGCCAGTGCGTTGGCTGTGGCGGCAAAAGGATAAGCAAAAGGATAGGTCAAAAGTTGAAGTTAAAATCGGTGCTGCAATGACTTGTACTTATGGCTGGGTGAGAGTTGGAATGGAGCGTGGGACTCGGGTCTGGTACACTCGGGGACACTCACAGACGCTGACTCCGCTTGTTGGCAATATCCTGCACCGCTCGGGCGGTCAGCGAGACTTTGCTCCTCAAACGCATCGGCGTGCGGGGCAGGGGCATGGCTGCCGGTATGTCTGGATTAACGCTCAAGACGGGCGTTACGGGACGACGCACCATTTCGCTGCTAGCTCTATCCGCATTGGTACTACGTCTGAGAGACAGAGTGAGAGTGAGAGCCATGGGACACGCGGGGGCGGTGGCGGGGGGCGGAAGACTTACAGCTTCTGTTTAGTACGATGATTGGAGCGATTGTCTGACGGCTGCTGACGGCTGCTGCGTTGCTCGGGACTGACACTGGACTGGACATGCGAGCGCCAGCCAATGTCATCGGGTGCCACATCAAAGTCGTACTCCTCGGTGCCCTGCCGCCGACTGTTTTGCGGGGGAGGGGAAAGCATAGATCAGCTGTCAGAAGGGGGTCACAGTGGGGGGCATCCTACAAACTTACAGCGTCGGTGGCTTGATCTTATTTCTGCCCGACTGCCAAACATTGAGAATCTTTCTAGCCTGACTGGTTTCGCGCTCATTGGATGTGGCTCGGCTGGGACCACTGGATGAGCCCCAATTGTCATCCTCGGGATCGTGCCGCCTGCCGCAGTCCGATGCAAATGATGGAAATGAGTCTGATGGATCGATGCAACGACTCAAGCGAGCTCAAGAAATACTCACAGCTGCTGGCGGCTGCGACTACGCACGGGCGTATTGATGGCCGACACCTCACGGCCGCGACTCTGCTCCCGCTCCCGTTCCCGTTCCCGACTATGCTGATCCCGCTCTCGCTCCATTTCCCGCTGATTCTGCTCCTGTCGCCGTTGCGGTGGCTGCTGCTGGGGCTGTCTAGTTGGTGTCGAATCATCATCCAAGTCGAGGGTTTCCTCCGTGGCGGTGCGACGACTGTGGGGGGTGAACCAATCTTCAGGTTAATCTCATTCTGAGTGCGGATCTACTTACAGCTGTGGCCTGGCCCGTGCCGTGCTGCTGGTGCTGCGTTCCCTGCTCTGCTCTCTCCGCGCGCTCCTGCCTGTGGCCGACGCACTGCTCGTTCGCTGCTTCTTCCTACCGCGACTGTCGCTGCGCTGCTCCCGCTCCCGATCCGGACTGCGATCGCTGCGCCGCTGCCTGCTCTTGCTGCGTGCCTGTGCCGCTTGCATCACATTCAGGCGTGTCTGGATGGTGATCAGATTGAGGCCCACGGGCGTGCCAATGGCCCACAGCAGCAGCGTCAAGAGGATGAAGAAGGTCAACCCATTGACAAAGTCCACCATGTTGCGGCAGAGGAAAGTGCGGCTGGCATCGAAGGTGTCGTAGAAGGGTCGGCATTTGGTCGTAGTATCGCCCAGTTGTGATTCCATTGTGGCACGACTGCTGGTCAAGTAAGCCTTCAGGCTGTGGAGGGTAAGAGCAGAGAAAATACAAAATGGCAGCAGGGGCGTGGCATGTGTTTCGTTTTGTTTGTGTTGCAAAAACACATGGAGAATGCAATCATGCCACTTGGGCAAGCTTAATCAAACGATTACGACTTTCAATTATCTGATAAAAGGGGAAAACTATGTGCAGCTCTTTCTCTTCGCTTTTTTTGCAGTTTTGTTTGAGTTTTGTTTGTTTTCTCTGCAGCAGCACAACAATGGCACGAGCCAAGGTGGATTTACTTGCAAGGTGAAGTCTTCACCACAGGGCAGCAATATCTCTATCTCCATCCCCTTCTAGCACCTTGTCTGATTGAGCGTGGTGAATAAATTATTGCTCCTCCCTACAGCGGACTACGTCACCTTGTTGGTAAACTCACCTTGGAATTTGGGGTGTGACCGTAACTTTTGGCAAAGAATCTCTTAGAGATTTTTGCAGCAATTAACTCGAACCAACAATGCAGATTTGCGTGCGTTTCTGTTTGCTTTTGTTTATAATTTATTATCTACAAAGTTCAGACGACTTACCGGTCCGTGTAGAGTCGTGTCATGTTGTGGCATATCTCGCCCGCCTTGTTCTCGAGGTAGCCCTGAATGCTCTTCAGATGATTGAGCGTCTGATTCACCTGCTTGGCCCAGGGATCCCGCTGCAGTTCGAGCGCCGTCAGATGGTACAGGATTTCGTTCTGCAGATTCTCCAATGGCTGCAGAATGGAGGCCTGCAGGCGCTTCGAGCGGCTGCCCAGCGTTGTCATGCGTGATGATGTGGCAACGTCCTGAATCTGAAAAGGCAAAACGGATGCGGAAGGGATTTGTATTTGCGCCCATTCGAAATGGAAACTAATCAGCCGCTGTCAGCAGATGGAGTTCGCGTACCTGTAGGGCTACTCGCTGCATTTGATCGATGAATGTGGCCAAATCCTTTTCGGGCGTGGGCGCACCCACACTGCTGCGATATGTGGTCAGATTGAATGAGGATGTCTGCAGCATATTCTCCAATATGTTCTGTACGGATTGGGTCAGCGAGAGCAGCGTGCGGCCCGACACGGAAATTGCATCGATGGCCGTCGAAACTTTTGGAAATTGTTTCAAATCCGCGATTTTCGTGGTATTCACGAACGCATCCAATTGAAAGACATTGTACGACGCTTGATTTTGTTCGCAGCCTCTGTTTACGGTATACAAAAGTTGCAGTTTGCCAAAGGGAAATACAAAGGAGTGAAGGGAGAGTTGCCTTTGAGCACGGATTTTGTGGGTCTAAAATGGGTGCTACTTTTCGGACAGGCAGCACACACTATCTCTTAGCTTACATGCACACACACGCAGCTGGTGGGGGGTGGAGTGTGTGTGGCTTGGCCTGGCTTGCATGCGCATTTTGTATCTGTTCAGATAATTGGAATCGTGCTTAAAATTTGCGGTTACAACTTCTGTGTGCGTGTGTGTGTCAGTGCGTGCATGTGGGTGTGGGTGGATGCTTGTGGCTGTATTGGCATTGGTATTGGTATGTTCTTCGTAAAATTGAGTGCCATGTGGCTAGCAAATTTCATTGGGCTTTCAAAACTTTGTGGCTTAGGGTCGGTCGGTCTCCGACTCCGACTGCTGCCTGACAGGCCTGTGTACTGTGCTCTCTGCTCTGGGACTGAATGGGATTTGAAGCCGAATAAGTTCTGTAGTCTCTGCAGTCTACAGAGATTGCGTTGTGGCTTTAGCTGTCTGTGTGTGAATTTTGGTCAGTGACAAGTTTTGGCAAAAGGAAAGTTATAAGTGGCTGGGGAGTGGCCGGGCAGATAAACACAGAAAGGGGTAATCACAGTGGGATCGCTTAAGAGGCTCTTCAAATCATTTGATTAGCATTTAAGCAGTTTACAAGTGTTGCCTCGAACGTTCATTAATCGAGTAGAGCAGTGTGTACACAACTCTTAATCGATGCGACTGTGAAAACATTTTTTTTATATTTCTTACGGGGTGGCGAATGGTCGCGTTCTCAGGGAACTTTTTGGGCAGGGCGTTCAATCAAAATTACAGGCACGTACAGTATCAAAGTAATTGGATAACAAAATTCGTTACTTCAACGCTGGCTGGCTGGGTACTTTGGTTGTTGGTTCTTTGGTTGTTGGGCTACCTGGGAACGGGAACTCTAAGTTTACACACAGAGATTAATGGGTTGCACCCGGGGGTGGCTGGTGCACTGCGCGACTCACCTGAGCGCGCTGCCTAGGCTGACATTCACAACAGACCGATTGACGCCTGCGGGTCGCAGCAGTTCGCCAATGATGCCCGTCTGGGGCTCGCGGGCATACACATAGCCGGGCTTGTCGAATAGCTTACCCAGCATGTCGTAGTCCTTGTCGTAGAGGGAGCGACAGAGGAAGACCTCCGTGTTGCCGCCGACGGCCAGCGAGAAGATGCCGTAGAAGGTGAGGGCGATGCTGGCGAGGCAGATGATGAGCACGGCCACGAAGAAGACGACGCCAGACTTGGTGTTCGATTCGCAGAGGAAGCAGCAGTAGGACATTAGCATAAAGAGCATCACCCAGATGATGACCATGGCGGCTATCCAGCCCATGCTCCAGTACATGTCCGCCCACTCCTTGAGCTCGTTGTAGGCGGGCTGCATCGAGGGCCAGGTGCCCTCCAGACGCTTCAGCACCACATTGATGGCCGACGTCAGCTGCTGTGCATTGGCCGTTGTCCTGTGACGAATGCTCGACAATTGCTCCAGGGTATCTGCGGGGGAAAGTTTGCGCCAATTCAATTAGCATCCATAGACCAGAACCAGGTGACACTAATTAATATTGAGCTTTGCTATGCTGTACCCTGCCATGCTGCTGCCACCCTTGTCTCTCCGCTCTCTTATCCGCTTTGTTTCGGAAATTGCATTGTCAGATTCATGGGTTTATTGGATTTAGATACCTGTTACCTGTTACAGTTATGTGAGTGGGATGTGGGCTGTGGAATGGATGGATGTGTGCCATTGATTGAGTTGTACAGTTAAATTGACGCCATAATCGAGTTTGGGACTTGGTCCATGTCCAATGCATGGATTTGTGTGACGCTTTTGTGGTGTATCGCAAAAAAATTACTTGGGTTACTGCATACAGAAGAGTAAATATGTATGTATGAACATGCATACATACATATGTAACTTTATTTACAGTACAGTACGGACACTGAAGCCACAAGCGAAAGCAACTGCAAAAAGAACAGGCAAAGACGCTCTTAAATCCTCTCTGCGAAGGTGCGCACTTCATTCAATCACTGCTCTCTTCGCTTACTCCACTGCTTACTTCAGGTCAGTGAAATGGTTGGGGAGGGAGGATCAAAAAGAAGAACTCTTCACAATAAATAGACTTTATCGGTGTTCCTCTCATCTACGAACTTCCCATCTCCGCCCCACCCCCAACTTTGCATGGAAGGTGGTACCAATAACAAACCTTCTTTGGCAAAGTGTACCCGTTCAATCCTATACGAGATTGTGCTCTCTTAGCAGTCCGTTTACTTTTGTCAGACTGCAACAAGAAACACACAAACACGCAAAAACAACAAAGCCGCGCTCTTTACATCCATTGACGTCACAAGCAATAGATAGAGGGAGGACCAACGGTAAAAAAAACTCTTCAAAGTAATTGCTTTTTTCTTGCTCATGATCTCATCACATCATCTACATACATACATACATACATAGATTCGAGAACATTCGCAAAAGAAACAACACACACACTCATAAATACAATGTAAATGCTAAGCCGCTCTCAGTTGCCCGCGCCGATTGCACTCAAATATTTTTTGGTGGAAAGAGAGCAACAGAAACAGAGAATCTAAAACAAGCCACCTACGCACTCAAATCTGCGCCGCTCTCTCACTTTAAATTTCCCTGACCGTTTAGACACAGGAGAGGAGTTCCCTGACCGTTTGCAAACAGGAGACAATTTCCCTCACAAAAAATTCACTCCACCGACGCGGCGCGTGCTTTTTAATGTTGTGCTAAGAAAAATGTTAAAAAAGTGTTAAAAAATAGTGGAAAAGTTGGGAAAATAGTGAAAAAACTCCTGTTATAAGTGTAGAAAGTGTTTAAAATTAAAATATGCCGGAAAAGTGGTAAAATTTGTGGAAAAAATTAAGCAAAGTTCTGGAAACAGCCCGAAAAGTGCAACCCCATGAGGGCAGACCCAAAGGCGTTGGCAAAAGTAAAAATAATATCACAGCAAGTGTGAAAAATAATAATTTCAATGTTTTCTCTGTGCGAAAAAATGCCCGAAAAATGGCAATTGCGTCGCAGTTTTAGTCATGAGAATTCCAGTGGAAAGAGGGCGAGAAAAAGTAACGGGATCGAGCATGGCTCTTGAGTGGTTTTGCTTTTTTTTCTGTGAGAGTGTCAGTGCTGGCGTTGCCAGGCTGGTTCGGCAAAAGTGAGTGCAGTGTTAGAGTGAGTTACAAGCAAATACAGTTAAATGCCATGCAGCCAAAGGAAATAGCGGAATATAAAATCTCACTCAGTGTTAAGTGTCAGTGTCGATGGTCATTATGACGGCAAGGAGAGCCAGGCGGTTGCGGCTAAAGTGAGTGAAAAGTGAGTGCAGTGTAATAGTGAGTTGAGTGTAAACAGTACCGCAAGAATAAAGAAAGAGCGGAATATAAAATCTCACTCAGTGTTAAGTGTCAGTGTCGATGGTCATTATGACGGCAAGGAGAGCCAGGCGGTTGCGGCTAAAGTGAGTGAAAAGTGAGTGCAGTGTAATAGTGAGTTGAGTGTAAACAGTACCGCAAGAATAAAGAAAGAGCGGAAAATAAAATCTCACTCAGTGTTAAGTGCAAGTGTCAGTGTCGATGGTCATTATGACGGCAAGGAGAGCCAGGCGGTTACGGCAAAAGTGAAAAGTGTTAGAGTGAGAGTCAGTGAAAAGTGAAAGTGTTTGTGCAGGATGGTCATTATGACGGCAAGGAGAGCCAGGCGGATACGGCTAAAGAATTAAAAGCAATAAAATATCAAGCAAAACTGATTAAAGCGTGGAAATAACAAATATGACATTTACCGCAAGAATTTGCAACGAGCGGAATATGAATGACATTTGCATTTGTTTCTCTTTGATTTGGAACAAAATAAGAGAACATCAAAAGAGAGAATAAACCCGGCATAAATTCAATTACAACTGAAGGTGAGTTTGCACCATGCTCTTTTTATATCATAATTATTCTTCATATATATTATTCATACTATATTTCATGAATTCATTTGTCCTTTAATTATACACTTTTTGCCTTGTTCTTCCTACTTTTGAAAGCCGAAAAATGCATCTATTGAATCATTTTCAGATGAAAAAGTCCATCATTTCTACATATCTATCATACTTATATTTTCGTCCTATTATATAAAATAGTCTGGGGTCTTTTTTGGGTCGCTCTACGATATTTGATGTTCCCTGTGCCTTTTCTTCTTGTCTCTAACTCAGTCAACAGTGCCATCCATTTTTATCTATTATTTTATCTATCTATTAATGCGAAATTATTAACAAATGTGTGGGATGTGTGGGCGAGGGGCTTCCCCGCTTGTGTCTTATATTTTTATTATTTTACTTTATTTTGATTGGTTTACTCACAGTTCCGCTCATATGCCGTGTCATGTTTAACTTGTTGCGGGAAATTGCTGAAAATAGAACGTGACACACCAACTTCCGATGTCAGATTTTTGACAGTGGCACCAAATTCAATTTCGCCCAAGTAGCGCATACGGAAGATGCTCTGGTCCTCTTGCAGCTGACAAATTCGTTCATTGTGTCCAGGAAATGAGAAATAGCGTGGCAAAATTAGAAGAAAACAAACCAGAAAAAAGAGAGCGATGAGAACGATGATAAATAAGAGCCGAAAATTATTTAAACCCTTTAGAAAAGAGAGAGAGAGAGACAGAGAGATAACTTACAGTTTTCAGGGCATCGACGACGCCGTTCTCCTCGAAGCTGCGTATACGCAATGTGTCGCATAGCGGCCGGTCCCTGTACGTGCACTGGCGCTGGAGCACCGACAATTGTATCTGCAGCTCCTCCATGCGTGCCGTTGCCTCCTGGGAGAGCTTCAGGGCTCGGCCGACAGTCTCCTGCAGCATGAGGACGCGGTAGATGAGCTCCGCATTCGCTGACAGCGACAAATGTACGAAAATATTATTATTTCGACTATTATTATAGCATATTTATTCGGCCATGAGCCACGGAATCGGGAACTGGGAACTGGCAGTGGGTAACTGGGAGAATCGGGGGAAACGGGATCAAAGAAGACTGATTCTAAATTGCACATTGTGCTCGAAGGCAAACATAATGGAGCTGTCATCTTGCCATTTGTCCTGTCACCCGGCTGCAAAGCTTATTGGCGCTTTCGTGGGTTCCTGCCACCGCCTGCATTCTCCCACTCCAATTCAGTCTCATCAATTGCTTTGCTTGTTTAGCTTGAGCATTTCTACCAACATAAATGAATACACATTTGTGGGCTGCTTATTCCCGACGGGTTGGGGTAAAAATTTAAATTTAAATGTGTTGACCCGAAACCGCACATGAAAGGTCAACCACCATTTGGCCACGCCCTCCGAGTGCGAGAGCGTTTTAATTTATTGGGTGCTGGTTTATTGTCATGTTTGTGCAACATGACCGCGGCTAGGCCTGCATGGCCATCGCAGGCATTTTCATGCCACAATGAACAATGGAATTTGGGTCAAGTCCGCAGCCGGACAATCGCAGCTGGACAAGGGGGAGGGCGGTTAGCACTTAACCATAATACTCACCCAGGCTAAGTGTCGTCAATGAATCATATGCCAGCTCAAGGCCAGTGTGTGCAGATATTTCCGCTTGAATTGGCTCACCGAGCAGAACATCCACGTCTGTGGAAGAGTGCACACGGCATACAGTACATATATCAGTATTTTTTAGAAGGAAATTCATGGGAGGACAAGGAGTAGAACCACGACAATAACTCAGAATGCAGTGCGGATAAAGTTTTAGCATAATGCATGAATCGAATGCTATAAATGTGCTCGTGGCGAGGCAGGCGAGGCGACACAAAGTTGGCAAGAAACTTTGGTGACGCCCCTAATCGAGGGCCATCGCCACCAACCACCACTGACCTTCCAAATCTTTGACGACTCTCTCAACGGAAACATGAAAGCCATTATCCAGTTTGTGTTTGATCTGCAGATGTGTGTCCTTGAGGAAGACCTCCACATCGTGCACGGCTGACTTTACCATTTCGGGCGTCATCTCGATGCCAGCGGAGAGTCGGCTATTGGCATAAAATATGCTAAGGTCGCTCAGCCTGCAAAGTAGCCATGAAAAAGTCATGCCTTCCCCGTCTTGTCTCCTGCAAAACCTTCCATCCGGAACTTACGTGAGCAGCACAAAGATGATCCAGAGTGTGACCAGGCCGGCGCTCTTGCGGCACCGCAGACTCTCCTCCAGCGCCTCGTCGCGTATGTGAACGGGTGCCCTGCGTATGTGGTCCACCTCCTCCTGGGTGGCGCGGCGGCCACAGCACCAGGCACAGGTGGCAATTAGCGGTACCAGCGCGAGGATGGCAAAGATGCTCATCAGGCCAATGAAACCGGATTCGATTTTGATGGCCTGAAAGGGGAGGTTACGGTTAGACTTGAGTTTGTTTTCTTAGCCACAGATCCTTGGACTTACATTCGAGGCAAAGTCGAGCAGGCTGACATTTTTGTGTAGAACATCGCGTATGGAATCTGCAAAATTCGATTTGAGGAAATCTTTAATCAAATTCTAACGAAAATTGGGCCAAATTCGCTGTCTATATTCAGATTTAATCAAGATTCACATCAGAAAAGTCGCTGGAGGATGGCTCGGGCTGTGCCTCGTGCATGTGTTGGATGATGACCACATTGCAGAGATTCGCCTCGATCAGGGTGCGGACATCCGTCTCGTCCAGCTGTTGGCGGGGAAAGCTCGTCATCAGCACGAAGCTGCTGTGGGAGTACTGGGGTCGGGCCAGGCGGACATAGCGGTAGAGATCGCCCACATTGTGGGTGGGATTGAAGCGGGCCGAGATGCGGCTGCCATCGGAGAGACGCAGCTGGACAGTGGTCAGGGCTGACCTCTCGTCGAGGTTCAGTCTGCCCTCGGCATGCTGCTCCTGGCTCCTCTCCAAGGACTCTGTTGGCGAGGAAACCTCCAAGTGACTCGAGGGATTGCCCAGCGGGCGTCCCGAGCCCAGAAATTGTTTGCGTGTGAAACTCCTGTAGGATTCGTTGGTGTGATCCTGGACACTCAGCTCCAACCGTTGGCCCAGCAGCAGCATCTCCGGGGGGAAGTCCCCGCGCAGGATGGAGCGCAGAAAACGTTCATTCTCCGGCACATCGTACAGCCGGAGCGAACCATCGTCCACGGTGAAGCCCTCCGACCAGAGATGCAGCACCACAATCGTCTGTTCGCTGTCGTTCTCCGTGTTCTCCGTGTCCGAGTCCGGCTCTGGGCGCCGAGGCGGCGGCGGATTGATCGGATGAGCGCTGCCCAGGCGCAGGCCTTGCCCCCAGACGCGCATGCTGCGGCTGCTGTCCAAATTGGTCAGGGCCGGAGTGGAGTTCTCGATGCTGACGCGTTTCTCCGACTGGACTAGGATGTTGGTGGAGCTTGCGGCAAAGTTATCCTCCGTGTCAACATCCTGCTGGTCTGTGCTGGACGTTTCAATGGCATTGCTGCTGCCCGCGGCCGTGTCCGACTCGTATGTGCAGCTGGCCCGCTCCAAGGCCCAGTCATTGGCTGCTAGATAGTGACGGGCAACATCCTCCTGCACGCCATGCTTTTTCATAAAACTTTGTAGCAAGCTCTCCTCATTGGACATTTGGCAATTTAGACAGAGATTCCCAAAAAAAAAAACATATTTAGCTATGGATTTGCTGGCTATAGCCAGGCCGACTCTGACTTTGATTTCCTTTCGAAACAAGTCTGTCTACCCAACGTTCTATTCTTTTATCTTACAACTGTTTGTGCTGTAAGCTTGCTCATGGGTACGCCCAATCAGGCACCATCCTTAGCATGCTTAAATTTCTGAACTGAAGGTGGAACCACCCACTCTTACACCCACACACAAAAGCACTCGGAAAATGGTTTTCTCGTTTACAGACCCAAACAAAGCGAGTCCCTTGGGCGATTTCCTAAGCTTGCTAATAGTTTTTTCTCTCAGTGAATGGCGGGGCACACATGGCAGGGGCCAGGGCTGAGAGCAGGACTTACCGAGCGGCAATTCTTCGGGCGTGATAAGCGATAAAAATTCACTAACGTAGGTGAATATAAATGGTCCTGGCGCTATGTCCATGCCCGGTATGCTGTATGTAAAAAATGTGCCCGGCGTTGTTGTTGTCGGCGTCGTTGTTGTTGCTAATGCTATGGTTGTTGTCGCTGCTGCTGCTGCGATACTCGCCAGTGCCGATGTGGTGGGTCCGCCTGCTGCTTCCACCACAAGAGCTGCGCCCACAGCCGCTGCTGCTGCTGCTCCTGTGGCTGCTGATGATGACGAGGACATAATTGTTGTTGGTGCGGCTGGCGGTGGCAGTGTTAGATTACGCTGGTCCATCTTCGCTGCCCGTTTGTCGGAAATCCTTGTGTGCTGGCTGGGGGGGTGGGCGGTACGGGCCGGGCCAAGCACGAGACCTCCTCCAGGCGCTGTGCTGTGAATGAATAAATGAAGGCAGCAGGCCATATGACCATGAATATCACTCACCAACACACAGACACGTACGTGTGTGGTTGCCACAGAGGATGTTGTAAAATATTTTTGGAATTTTATGTTCCAATTATGCATTCATATTGTACGTACATACATATATGTATTTATGTACATATGTGTATGTATTTGGTATGCCTGTGTGTGGCATGGCCCTACTGGTACTGGTGTTGCATGTGGCAGGGACAAGCCCTAGCAACTTGCAAAGAATATGTGACATATACCGAATTAATGAGTATTGCAGCAGCCTGAGGAATTTTTGCCATTATTTTTAGCCCACAAATGAATTTAGTTTGGGACCATAAATTGCTTGCCCAGAGAGAGAGAGACACAACTTTGGGCTTTAGTTTATTACGAGTGGGAGAATCTTTACATTTTTATTGCTTGAAATTGCTTGCCCCTGAATGACGCCTTGAATTTAATTTTTGTTCGCTTGTTAATTCTATTAATTGTTTGTTTCCTTTGCTGTCTTTGAGTCTTGTCCATGCTGTCAACAAAAAACCAAAATGAAACGAAAGGAAAAAAGTTTCTATAGCTGCAACATAAAGTGTATATCAATGGGTAATGACTTTCAGAGACACTCTCTCGTTCTTCCTTTCTCCCTCTCTTTGTTGCCTCTCTTTCTCCGTCTTCTATTCTCGATTTCTCTGTCTGCCGAATGGACATCTCTCTTGAGGGCCGAAGTGCAGCTACCCATGGAAGCCCCACAAGTTCTGCCGGGCGAACTCAACTCATTTGTTTTCCTTGACAATATCTACGTATTGGCAGCGTACGTACAACGTACCGCTTTGCCGCCTTTATCGTCCATTCATGCTACTGGCCACTGGCCAATGGCCACTGCTAATTGCTCTGCCCTGGGATATACGCTGTCCGGCGGAATTAGAACAAACCCATGGCGCTGTGCAGCAAAAGTTAAACAGTCTTGAGCCCGAAAGTGGGTCATTAAAACTCGATACCCCCGCATGGTCTCTCTGTCTGTCTGTGTGTTTGTGTGTGTCTCTCCCCCATGTGCGATTATGTTAGCCCAATGGACACGAGTCAAGGCGCTCGAATTTGCTGTTACAAGCTCTTTTGAAGGCAACTCGATACGCAATGTGCTGAAAGGCACAAGTCGCCCCGCCCCGCCCCGCCCAAGTGTTGTCGCCCATTATCTGCTCATTGTGTTGTGCTGCTGCCACTAACGCTCCCTGCCATGGGGTTGGCTTGTTAGAAAGATATTAGTAAAAGCCGTTTTATGATAGCACTCCAAGTATTATAATGCGAGGTGGCAGAGTTCAATGCATTGGGTCACATACCCCTACTTACACGTAAGAGCTTTTCCCCACAGCTTACAGTGGAGTTATTCGAGTGGCTTTTGTTGTGGCAGCAGAGGCAACTGGCAAAGGAAGTAGCTGCTCTGTGCAGCGGCAATCGAAGTGCATTGGTTTACAAATGCAGATAGGTGGGGGAATAGAAGGAATGCCATCTCGCTTACCAAGCGTTCACTGTACACAGTGTGGTGGCTGTGATTATGAAACCATAATGAGGCTGAACCCCAACGCTTCAAATTTTCCATGTGTGTGTGCCAGATTCGATTAATTAATAAATTGCACGGTAAATGAACTTACGCACCTCGGTCTACCTTCCTAATTGATGATTGATTTCCCCAATCGAAGTGAAGCTGCTCCTCGCTCTCACTCACACACACACACACACTGTTGCACACTCGCTATATGCGGCTTTTGGGGTCACGATACTTCATTACGAGGTCGTGTTTGTAATTGAAAGTTATTTAAATTAGAATGCAATTAGTTTGATATGTAAATATATCGCCAGCTAGCAGCGGTATTTATTTGTACATTCCGTCACGGAAACTCCAAATTATTTCGAATTTTGAATGCAAACCCTCGCACACCTCATGCGGAATTCACTTATCCATTTAATTTTCATGCACAAACACAAACACAATCACTTGTTTATTTGTTTATTTAAGCACAATTAGGATGTTGGTGGGGGGGACGCGTATCCTGGCGCAACAATTCTTTAGCCAATTGAACACACAAAGCGTGACAAGCGCCGTCGGCCGACTGAACGGTGAAAAGTGTTGCTGGCACCCAATAATCGTCGCAAAAGAAAACTTAGAAATTTTTCTCTGTTTTACTTTTTGCAGCGAGCAGACCAGACCATCATGTGTGGTGTGGTGAGTTTCCACAGCAAAGAGAGAGGGGGGAACCTTTCATCACAAGCAATTGAACCCCATGCTATGCACTATGATCTCAGCACTATCGATTCTGCGTAGTCTTGCGACATTTGTTCTGGCATCTTTTTTGGGCGGGAGGCAAAACGCTTTGAAAGTGGAATTAATAGTTTGCGTCTCTCTCTGCCATAAGTACTAAGGAGCAATTTCGCAGGCTTTGTTTGTGTTGGCGGCTGGCGCCTTGAGCTTTGCATTAAGTAGACTTTGTTTTAAAGTTGCATGAGCTGCAGGCGCCCTGGCAAACTTTTTAGCCCAACATCGTCGTAGCGACAGTGGAACGTAGCAGATCTGAGCTGTGTGCTCTCACGTTTGCCTCCCCACGGCATCTTACCCAACATATTGTCAGAGCTGACAGGGCTGGGGGACGAAAAGGGGGAGGTGCGGGTGCTGGTGCGGGTGCGGTGGCACAACATCAACAGTGGTGGCTGCCAATGCCTCGGTGGCAGCCTGCTCTGACTGAAATTCAATTTGCTTTTGATTTATGCATTTTGCCAGAGAATTGCACGGCAGCCTGAAGCCGCTTTCAGACTTTAACTCGCGAATTTGATCAAATATAAATGTTGACATCCACTGACGGGGCAGCCCGGTTTCAACTGGGATTGTGAATCCTTTTTTTATTGTATTATGAGCTGCTGATCAAGAGGGAGAATAGCAGCAGCGTGGCAGCCGCAGATAATCGATCGTTTGCCTCTCCTGTGAGAGCGAGCACCGTGCCTTGGATCCACTTTTCGTGGTACGAGTAATTTGTAAACTTCAAGGCCTTGCCGCCCTCGCAGAGATTCGAGCCACCAATGATGCCAGCCAGCCAGTCGCTGCATATCAGCGGCCCACCCATGTCGCCGGGACAGAATGCGCCATAGGCATCGGGCTCAGCGCACAGATGTCCGCGTCTGTTGTACGATGGCACCTTGCCCTCGCAGAAACTGTGGTTACGGATCACCACATCCAGATAGATGATTAGATTTGAGTAGGGGCCGTGCTGTAATGGAATTGTTTGCTGCTGCAACTGGGAACACAGTGGGAACTGGGCATACGTACCGGATACACCTGTCCCCAGCCCATGGTGAGGCAGCGCATGCCCACGGTGACACGGGAGCGGTGCCGCATCAGCATGGGCCGCACATTGATCATGTTGCTGGGTATGCGCTTGCTCAGTTGGAGCACCGCCAGATCGTTCTCCTTGTAGCGTTTGTAGTCGGGATGCAGCACCAGACGGTCCACGCGTCGGCATTCCTCAATCTCGTAGAAGCCCAGCCGCTGCGTGTTGCCAAAGACGATGAGCAGTGAGCGCGGGTTCATGGCCGCCTTGAACCAGCTGTGTGGCAGGCGGTGGAGCAGTGTCAATGCCTCATCTGCGTTCCTCTTACTCACACTTACACACTTACTCAGTGACGCAGTGGGCGGCAGTCAGCACCGCCCGACTGCTGACCAAAACGCCGCTGCAAAAGTGATTGTCACCACGGAATTCAATATAGTTGAGGGTTCGTATGGAGACAATGTGCCTGACCAGAGCCCCACTGTCCGGTATGTGGCCGCCGGCGATCAGCATCTCAAATGTTTTGTCATGCAGATCGGCAAAGACTCCCCGCTTGGCCTCCGAGTCAGAGCTCCACAGGGATAGCCCCAAAATGAAGGGAATAATTAGCATTTCCCCCTAACCGAATGACAGAAATTCGATACGTCAGATTTGAAGAGTGAACTTCGCTGGCTTTACCCTTACAGAAATCTCACAGAGAACAAAAGCACAGCCCGTTGGCCCTACGAGTGTCTAGCAACTGCCACGCCAGTTGTGAGTGGCCCCAGGGGCATAAATGCCAATGCCCCGCTCAAATTAAATTCTAATTGTGGAGGGTGGGATGCAAATTGAATGCAACGACAGGAGTGGAGCAACAGAGACGCATCCAGCAAGCCAGGAATTATTCGAACGCAGAAAGCCAGAAACCAAAACCAGAAACCGAAACCGAACAACATGGGGCTACGAGAACAATAACCAAAATGAAAGCCGCACTAATGAGCAGGAGACAAAACCCGAAAGAGTAGCAAAAATGTGGCAAAAAGGGGGCGAGCAACGCTCCCTGACCGCCGTGGCCACTGGATGTTGCATGCAACCAATGCCAGATGCCAACGACAGTGTGTAAAGTGATTTTGGCCAAAGTTAAAGTGGTTTTTGCAGCAGTTGCCGTTGCCAGACACCCGAATGCGGCCAAAATGTGCACGAAAGTCACGTTTCTGGCCGGTGAGAGTCTGTACTGGGTGAGGGAGGGGAACACATTGTACGGATGCAAATGATGTGATGCATTCGAGCGCTATTTTTCACACAGACATGATTTAATCAGACTCAGCTGCGATTCTGGATCACCTTTGCAGGCTTTAAGCCCGAGTCCCTGCGGCAGCGACTGCTGAGCTGCTGGACGGGCATGAAGCCCGAATCGCCCATAAAGCGCAGCGAAACGTAGCCCGTTGGGTGGACAGTCAGCCAGGTAATGGAGCCGTGATTGAGACTGAGCCGTGTCCAGGCTTCAGGTGGCAGCTGCAGGGCACGCAGGATCACATACCGAATGACATTCGAGTGGCAGACGATCAGGAGGAACGATTCACGCTCCTGGTCGGGCGGGGCACGGTAGAAGTAGCGCCTGAAGGCAGCCTCAATGCGTGGTCCATCCCGGCGAATGGATTCCTCCAGCTTCTGTCTGCGCGCTCTCGATGGGGGATCCGCGAGATACGGCGCTCCCTCTCGCAGCTCATCCGTGTGGATTACGCTGCGGGGATCAAAGTTCAGCTCTTTAAGGATAATCTCCGATGTCTGTTGGGCCCGTGTCATGGTGGAGACCACCACCTGGTCCCAGCTGATGTTCCATTCCCGCAGCCGCTTGCCCGTCCACTTGGCCTGCTGTCGCCCGAGGTCTGTGAGCTGATCGCCGCTTGTCTTCGACTTTTTGTAGTGTCCGTGCCTCACCATGATGATGTGTCGCGAGGCCTTTGATTTCTGTCCCTCGCTTACTTGGGCTGCCATGGGATTGCCTTGGTCCCAGTCATTGTTCCAGGCCTGGCTCTTGGTGTCCCCAATCGCAGTTCCATCCTCCACGCAGCTCGAGCGCTGGCGACCGATTAGCCAGAGGCTCGTGAAGGTGATCAGCGAACGAAAGCGGAGATTGTGCATGGTTTTGAATCGATAATTTTATTTGTTTCTAACTGAAAACTCAACCAAACAGTGTCAGTGCTGCTGAGATGGGAATCCACTCCTGAGAGAGTGGAGAGACAATTATCGGCCAAGTTTTTGTTCCTTCAATTGGCTTTTCTTGCACTAAAAGTTTATGCAGATCCTTTTATCCTGCAGATTCCGCTGCCGCTCTAGCTGCAGCTCCTGCGACCAGTCTTGATTAGCATTTGTTGGAGAGAAGTGGACCCTTGAAAGGTTTTTGGTTTTCGCCAAGTTTTGTGTCAAAGTTATTTCACCCCTGGCTGGGGTATTTGCTGCAGCAAGTTTCGAGCAAACTTTGCAGCACCCTCCACAATCAGGCAAAGGCAAAGAAGGCGCATAAGTCAGCCCAGGTGATGCCTTCGAAGGCAAAGTGCGAGAAGCACTCGACGACTGGGGTAGTCCGGAATACTCGACTTGTCGAGCATCCTTTACCGCTGCACATTCCATGAAACCGACAGAAAAAGGCAGCAACTCATGAATGAACACCCTTGGCCAAGTTTCTGCTTCATTTAAGCAGCATCATCTCTGGCTCGTTCTCGATGAGAAAATGTCTGGGATTCCACAAGTGGCTGGACCGACCGTCGAGGGACTGAAATACTGTTGGCCGTCAGATTTGGTCTAATGAAGTTCACTGGAAGTTTTGACAGAGCTGGGAGCTGGGAGCTGGTAGCTCTGTGGCTGTGGGACTTCATCGATTGGTAACCACATAAAAATTAAATTAAACCAGTTTCCTGGACAGCTTAAGCCGATGCACAGGCACAGGCAGAGGCTCGGGCATGTAATGACATCGTAGCCAGCCCCAGCCCCAGCCCCAACCCCAACCCCATCGTAACTCTTTGGCGTTCCAGTCCTTGGGCTTTTACAAGTTCTTTACCGTGTCGCATTCACTCCCACTTCACACACACACACACACATACATACATATATCCCTCCGTGAGGCCTTGTCAGAACTTTTCTTCTTACGGTGCTGGGCCGTTAAAATAAGCCACTTGAGGTTACCATAAAACAGATCTCGCATTGTGCACTGGCTCTGGCTCTGTCCTAGAAATGTGCGGCTTACTGGAGCAAGGTGTTGGCATAAATGTGTGTGTGTGAATGGCACTGACTGCGGCAGCGTGTGTGTCCCTGGCTCTGAATAGCCTGGCAAGTCAATTTAAAGTTTTATTCATGTCGGAAAGAGCTTCTTTGAGCAGCATAAATGCATTGAGCTATATGCCTTCAGATGTCCAACGGGGTGCTACGGTTTAATTTCAAATTTAATTTGCAAACTAAAAGTTGTGTGTGGGGCAGAAGGTGAGAATTGATTTACCCAAGAGGGTGCGACTGGCAGACTGTCGAGCCTTTGGGTCTCCATCAGATAGCCTCCGAATGGAGTCTTCGTTTGAGCCTGGAATTCAATTAAAATGTTTGCACTTAATTACACCTATGGCCATATCCGATTGTTTTGCCTTTCTAATTAACAAAAATATTTCATTTCCACTCACTTAGCTGGGGAATTGGCTATGCTATGTCCTGCTCCTGTCTGTCCCTGCGTATGGTTCTCCAGCTCAATCTCTGTCCAGCTCCGCACTTGGCTGTAGTTTGTGTTTTTCAATTTCAGCAAGATTAAACTGAAACGAGAAGAGCTATTAACCTAATAATCCCATGCCGTCTGCCAACCGAAAACTGGGACACTAATGGAATGGGAATGGAAATGGCAATGGGAATGGGACTGGAAATGGCCAATGGGCAGTGCTGGGCCGTTGACACCATTTCCTTTTTGAATTTTGCAAACAAATTTACACAAATTTGATTAATATTATGATGGCAATTTGCAAAAATGTCATCCCTCAAGCTGGAGAAACGAGCAAGCGGAAATTTCTCATTGCACAAAGTGGAGCACCGCCATGCAGGCTGACCGTAGCCGGAAGGGGGGTCCCTACAGCCACCCACAGCCACAGCCACACCCGCACAGTCCTTGGGCGTAGTCCTTGGCATCAATTGTGCTCCTGTGCAACGTGGAATGGAGAGTGGCATCTCCTTATCTCGGTCGCCCATAATTATGGTGTACATCTTGGCTGGACGACCCGCCCCGCCCGTTCTTGGCATCCTGCTGCAGGATGTTCAATTTTCGCTTGCCTTTTGCGGCGCTTTGTCATTTTGATTTCCTTATTTGGATTGCCGCGTACTCCTACCCCTGCCCCTGCCCCTTCGTTCCATTTTGCATGGCTTTAAGTGGCCCCACAGGCCCCTGCCATGAAGCCATCCCGAAGCCCATTACTCGACTAGCGGCTGTGACTGGGCTAGCAAATTATCTTGTGGCAAAATCAAAAGTTTTCCGCTTTCGCTGGTAACTGGGGAAATGGTGTCAAGGACACAGAATGCTCGCGGTTGGTCCTAGTCCCTCCCCGCCCCGTCCCTACCCACTGCCGAGGCGGCAGATTCAAGAAATTATTGCGGAAACGGATAGCAGAGCCCGCAAACATTGTTTAACTTTCATTGCTGCCCCCCGCTCCCCCTGCTCCACTGCCTGGCTTGTGCTCTCTCAAATAAAACACACACAAAACAGCAAAAACACAGCGAAAACAAATTGAAAAAAAAAAAAAAAACACTCACAAAAAAGAAGAAAAACGGAAAGCAAATTTCCAATGAAAGCCAAGTTTTGCAGCTCTTGTTTGACCTTGCGCTTTGTGTGTGCTCCTACGGCACAGAGCACCAGCAGCAGAACCAGCGCCCAGCACCCTTGAGGTCTTGAAGTTTTGCTTGGGAGCAAATATTGAATTGGCAGAGTTGAAAATTTGCGTCGGTACACAGCAAATACTTAACTATTTGCGAATTTACATTGTGGCCGATTATTTCACTTAGATTTTTCATGTTTAACTAATGATTCCAGCAAATTTCCTACACTGCCGCACTCATATATTTATATACTGAATTTTATTATGATTATTTCCTTATGTAAATGCTCTGCGGGGAGGCCAACTTGATGCTTTCTGAGTTAGCCACAAAGGAAATGGCATTTTAACGTTTTAAATTCCATTTGTAATGCATCTCTCAGTGCTGTGTTGCAAGTTGTAAATCTTTTGGTATATGGCAAAAGCGACACGCTTTGAAATGAAAATTGCTTGTAGTTACAAGAGGAAAAGAAATGCGACACCCAGGCACCGGAAACCGGAGAGTGGAGAGCCAGAGGAGAGCTTACAATACGACTTGAGCCACACACACACACACACACATGCCACACTTAATAGCTCATACGCTCCTGTTGGTCCTTTGTTGACTGTCCTCGTTTGTTTACGGTTTAGTGGATTAGTCCTGAAGAGGGAGAGTGAGAGAGCACGGAATAAAACACAACAGCATCCGACTAAAAATAAAGAAAAATAAAAACCAACTTTGGAAAGAACAACAGAAACAACAACAGCAGCAGCAGCGGCAGCATCCAGTGTTGGGGCAATTTGTTGCCTCTTTTGAAGTCAAACAAATCTGCATAAGGTAGAACCCGAAAGCTGTAACAATTTATGGCCAAGTAGCAAAACCAACAACAGGCCCAAGTCGAGTGCGGGTTTTCCTCATACATAAATTATGTATTTGCCGGCTGCCGGCTGCTCTTTTCTGCTTAAGCTCTGTGCATTTTGCAGTTCCTTTTCTTGGCTGTTCATATTTGATATGATTGTTTTTTTGGCTGGCTTTTCTAATGGAAATGCAATTACATTGCACTTTAAAACTAATTGCATTTCGACCACTTTTTGTGGTTTCTTTGATTTTTGCAAAAGTTTCAATTAAAGTGCATTCCACAGAGCAGGAGGTCCCCCACAACCCAGCCATATTTTGATTACTCGGAAAAACTTGCTCATTTCATGATTTTCGGTCTCTGCCTCTCTCGAAAACTTTTGTCTAATTTAATTGTAGGCTCTTGTCGTCGCCGCTTCCCCCGTCGCGAGGCAGCAGCAGTTTTCATCACGAAAACTTGCAAATGAAAGCAGAAGAAAATGCATTATATGCCAAAGCAGGGACTAAGCATGGCCCATAAAATATTTAAACAAAAGAGCATATCCACAGATTGCCCAAGAGATCAAAGGCTTTGCATCAGCTGGGACGTGGAACAATTTCACCACCCGAAAAATGCAATAAATATTCATATTTAACAATAATAATTCATCTATAGTGCCGTCTAAATCAAGGGACTAGTCGGGCAAAAAGTCGACTACGTTTATGGTCTGGCAATTGAACAAGTCGTTTGGGGTAGCAGCCTGCCTGCCTGCACATGGAAATGAAATTGGAATCATGGACATGGACAGGGACATGGAATGTGGAATGTGGAACCCACTGCACTGCCGTTCATTGGTCTTTATGGCTGAATGGGAATTCAAGTGGTGCTTGCAACTGTTTTTACACTATATGAAGTAGTTATAGTGAATGCCATTCGCTATTCCTCCATTATTTCAACATTTTACGTTCATTATACATTTTGTAAGTAAACCTTAACATTTGCGCTAAAAGCGTTCGATTTGGTAAAAGTTTTAATGCCAAAAACCACGCACAGACAAAGTTTTCGGAGCATTTGTTTAAGCTGCCAGCCAGTGCATTGAATCAATGTGTAATCCATATACTCGTAGCCAAAATTCGTGTAGTGTGCATTCGTGTGGGTTTGCAGTTTGAGTTTGAGTTTGAGTGTTTTATTATCGATTGAAACATGTTTGTCGATTGTAGATCTTATGCATGAGTGCACTGCCAACGACTTGAATGTTTGCTTGGGTTTAGTGGGCCAAATGCTGGCAGTTCTGGCTAACCTACGAGGAGTATGTCCATGGTCATTTATGTCAAACAAAAAACATTCAAATAGATTCTGTTTTGATTTAACTTTGCAATTATTTGCACTGATTAGGTCTATCGTTTGCATAAATATATCCATAAATGTAAACCAATATTAGAGCCTAAAATTTATCGCCCATTAAAATGAATTTTAAAGTTTTTATTGAGCCCGAAAGTTACCCAAAAACGTAAGTTTTAATTAGCTAACCCAAAAAGAGAGAGAATGAAAATTGCAAAAGCCACACATACCGTACGTTCATTCAAAGGGAGAAAGAGCCACAAGCAGCGTGTAATTACGTTTTACAGCAATTAAAAGTCACAAAAGTTTGGCTTAGTCAACTGTTTAAAATACTGAAATCTTGGCCGCGTCGCCATGACGGCGACTTGCTGGCCTTTTGCCTGTCTTCTTTTTTTTTCTATTTCGCTCTCTCTCTCTATCTCTTGCTCTGTCCCACTCTTACTCTTTGTCTGTCTATCTGTTACGGTGCCGACATTTCCTGGCTCTTGGCCATGCCCGGGGAGCCCTGGCCGGAGTTGTGCAATGTCAGCTACGCCATTTAGCCTTGTCACATTATTTTGCTTATCCCCACAGCCCACAGCCGCTGCCTCTCTCCGCTGACTGCTTCAACTCCATTTGGTCAGCATCTCTGTGCCCTAATTGTTGTAGTAATCGTTGTGCTGTGGTGGCATCGGGAACCGTGGCAGCCATCCGCTATTCATTCATTCATGGTTATCCATTTCCCCCGCACTTCTGCATTCAGATTTTCGGTTTCTCTGCCGCAGCCGCAATGTCATCAGGAGTCTAGGAGTCGACCGCCGCCCGTCTTAGAAGTCATCAGCATTATCAGTAGGGCCCATGTGTGGGTGTGTGTCCTGGTAGCAAGGCACTTAATTTTAGTTTTCGGTGCCGTGCGGTTCACTGGAGTCTGTCTGCAGGCCGTGTGATGCTCGCTCTCGGATGGGTTTCCGCGTCTCTCTGTGTGTCCGTGTCCGTGTCTGTGTCCGTTGCCCCATGTTTTTGCCACTTTCTGCGTTTTACACTGGCGTGGCGCACTTTAGTACTTTGCATCGGATGTTCCATTTCCTACTTTTCCCCAGAGGCCCACACACAAACACACAGACACACATGCAGATATCTTTTGGAACATCTAAAACTTGAAATTTAAGCATTTAAAATATAACTGAAAGTGCATTTTCCCACCAAATACATTCTACGAATATATTACATTTATGCCTTGGGTGTTTGTTTATTTATTCTTCAGGCTAAAATGGTTTTTGCCCCCAGTGCACTGATGATTGTAGGCTATTGCTATGGGTATTTGCCCCTAAACAGATTTTCTAATTCAGCCAGCAACATCAATTCGGGTTATTGAATGGTTGGGTGGGTAAGGGAATGTGGTGAAGTATCGAAAGGACTGCTGACTGCCTCAGCACCTCCTTTTACCTCCTTTCACCTCCTTTGTTTCATTTGCATTCGCAAGCGTACGAGTGTGCAGCCCGGCAGCAGCAGTTGATAGCCTCAATTATGCCGGGTTCTACATGGCAGTTCACTCGCTTCATCAAGATGTATAAAATATGCAAATGATTTCAGTTTCAAATTGACTAAAATTTATGTAAAGTTACTCTCGTTCCCTCTTCTGTTCTGCCTTGCTCTCTGCTGGCAAAAGATGCCTCGCATTCGCCGAAGGAGTGTTGTGTTCCAATTGCCAGCTCGCTGCATTGTCATGCGAAACTGTTATACAGCGGACAGACAGGCACGGGCACCGGGCGAAACAGTTGGCAATGGAATGGGTAAACTTTGGTAAGAATCGGGATAAATGGTAGCTTTAAGAAATTCTTCTGTTACAAATATTATACCCTTTGGTAGCTGTACTGCTTATTGCAATCCCTGGGTACATGGAAAAAGCCTCGTTAATAGTCTGAGAAAGTGGTTGCATCGGGTATACCAGCAGCAACAAGCTTTTCTTCTCTTTTCTTTATTACATTTCCTTTGCTACTTCCTCTTTTCCTTCTCTTGCTGTTCCCTGTTTATTCTCATGCAAATACTTCACACTTATTGCGCGTTGCTGTGGCATCCGTGACATTCTCTGGCCACTCCCACGCCCGCCACACTGTTGGGAGTGTTCCAGAGACATGCAGTGCAGCAGCTCTCTTGGCTGTCCTTGCCGTGTGTCCTGTGCATAATGCGCCCAGTATAGTGATAAAGGAGCAGCAGGCAACAAAAAAAACTACCGCCAAAGAAAAAGGCGCTGGGGGAGCCTTTGTTTAAGTCCACGCGAGAGCCGTGGAGACCCACTCGCAGCTACCTTTCTCGCTCTCTCTCTTTCTCGCTGTCTCCCCCCCCCCTTCATTCGAGGTCCCGTAACAATTTGTACGCCTCAGTGCGTGCGCATTTCTGGGCACTTAAGTTTCTATACAGAGCCCATCGCCATTCTCCCTGTGCCACGCTTTCCACCGTTACTTTTTCCTCTTCCTTTTGCGCTTCCTTCCTCTGCCTCTGCCTCTGCCCTTCAGTTCTCGAGTCAATGCTTAATTTTTGCCCTAACGAACTCTCCTCTGCTCATCTTTTTTTTTCTAGTCTCTTTTTTTCGCATCTTTTTGTTTCCCTCTACTTTTCCATTGAACATTTTATAAATTGAGACTATTTTGCATTTCTCATTAGAAGAGCGAAAGGAGCCGCCCAACCTCCCATTCCCCCCACCACTGATGAGTGCAATTAGCAATTTGCATAATAAAACTAAGGAAATTTTCATTTTTATTATAATTTGCTTGACTTTTTGTGTGCTGCTGCTGCTGCTGCTTGCAACATAACAGCAAGTGGCAAGCAGGCAAAACAATTTTCATTAATAATAAGTGGGATTCTGTTTTTTGATGATGCCTCTCCATGATTTAAGCCTGACCAAAAATAACCCCTTTAATCCTTTCGAGCCCCACTAAGGGTAGATATCCTTGTGCTATGTGAAACTGTTTCCAAATTTAATGAAAGCGGCATTCAAATGGAAATTCGTGAAAGCCCTCACACCAACGAAATGCCTTTGATAGTTGCACATCCTACAAATGGGATAACATATACATTTACGACTATGTGTAGAGAGTCCCACATCAGATGTCAGGCCATATGCATATTTTTGGGGTTGCTCTCGACTGTCTTGCTTTGTCATGTCGGTCACGTGGCCCGTTCACTTTTGAATAAATTTGCGCACAGATTTTGGACACATCCACAGGTTACGCTGGCTGCTGCTCTTCGTGGCAGGCATTCACGCCTTACACATAATGGCATAAATAATGTACATACCCATCAGATGGTGCTCCAGCAACAATAACAGTAATAGCAACAAACAATCCAGAGCCAGGAGCTAACCGGAGCTAGTGCCGGAGCTGGTTGCCACAGACAGTGTCGTGTCAGAAGATGCTCGTTATGGTTTAAGCAGCATAATATTCTGTAATTATGGCCACAATTTATGCCTGCCTGGTTGCCTGGTTGCCTGGCTGTCTGCCTGCCGCCAGCTGTCTTCTGTCTGCTCCATGGCCCATGTTGTCCAAAGGATTCACGTGTGACTTTCATTCAGTTGGCGGTAATTAACCCTTGTGCTCTCCATCTCCATTGTAATCTTAATTATAATTATTAATTTATATCCCTTTATTCTTTGTGCTTTATGGCTTTGCTTTTGTTGCCAACGTGCAACACCTGCAGGCTCTGCAGGAGAAGGAAAATGCTTTTCTATTTTAATCTTTTTTCTTATTTTCTCAGCTCAGTTTTCATGTAATTAAATCCATTAAAAGAAACTTTTTAATTAGTCTCATCTATGGGGATATTATCACATTATAAGCTGCCATTATACGTTCAGCAATTTGCATAGTGCCAGTCCAGGATGTGCTGCAGACTCCACATGCTACAGAGAAAGCCAGCTGCAAGAAGGAATTTATTTCCTAATATCCTTCGATTTCGATAGCCTGCAGTTGAAAACTTTACAGAAGGGAGATACACCGACAAACTTTTGCTTGTTTTTTCCCCGCCCCTAGACAGTTGTTGAATTCTCTCGTAAATGCAATTTATCCACGAGTATTTCCTACTTTAATTTGAATAATTGACTTGGGCAGACCAGTGGCCAGTTGCTCCAGTTTTCTAATGCAATTTGCGGTGGGGAAAAAGTTGTGCTCTGTTCTCTTCTATTAATACAATCATTATTGCAATCAATGTAGCCGCATGCTTTGCAATTAGGGGCGTGGCATCAGCACTACAGCTCGGGTTTTTCAGTCACGTTCCGCGGGGCCAGAGCGTTGCCATTCCTCTGACAAAGTAAGGCAAGTTTCTCCATTTCAGCCAACTGTGTGGCGGCAGGCGGTGGGCTGGGGCACTCTGGAGATGTTCTCAGAAGCAGCGCTGACTGCAGCGGCAGACAGACAAGGAGACAGGAAGTGGCCGTTGCATAAAAACTTGTTAAAATTTAATAATTTATGGCCCTGGCCCAGACAGTGAGTAGCCGTGGCCGAATGTATAGCAGGCGGAAGAGGCGGCAAAAGGCGAACACGGACACGGCCACGTAGGGGGTGGGGGTTTGTAAAGCTGAGAAAGCAAGTAATAGACGTCAGTTTTTGCCTTGCGCTGCTGGTGGGCTGCAGCATGAAATTGGCTCAAGTTTGTCCAGCCAGGACCCGCATCCTGGAGCTGGACTGACAGCCGGCAGCCGGTGGCTAGAAGTAGTAGAAGGGCGGGTGTCCCGCTGTCCTGCAATTTTCGGTGTCTGCTAAAATTGCAAAACACTTGGTCCACGCCCTCTGTTTGTTGTTTATGCAAGAGCCAACTAATATGTAGCTGTAATTAAATTTTTTGACGTTGTCGTTGCCTTGTGCAGGCAAGCGTCCTGTTGTGGTCCTTGGTCCTCGTCTCGTGCCTCCCGGCCGCTGAGTTATGAGCAGGCTAAGAGCTCCATCTACCTGTCACTTGCCGCACAACGTGTTGCTGTCCATTTTGCCGCACTTGATATAAATTGACTTGGCCAAGACGTTGCCAGCGAGTCGAGTCAGAAGTTGCTTTCGCGACAGCAACGCCTTACGTGAGCAACATTTTAAGTTGCAGGATGCAGGACATGTACCCTCCAGTGTGGGTGGGTGGGGGAGGGTTGTGTTAATGGTTGGTAAACCAATTAGCAGCGACTGCCAACAGGCCAAAGGCTAAAATGTGATATTTAATCAAGTTTGCAACGTGAAACCGAACAGCCATAGCACCTGCACCTGTTCTTTGGTTTAATCTGAAGGGAGACAAAGGGCTGCCAATGATTTATGTCAGTGTCCGGCAAAGTGTGCGGGTGACAGTAAGTCGCAGGATTTAAGTCGCAGCCCCAGCCGGGCAGCCGGGCAGCCGGGCATCCGTTCCATCCGCAGCCCGGGCAGCGTGGTGCAAACGCAACGAAAATGAATTATCCGTTTTGTATGGAATCAATTTATGTGACATGCACTTCCTTCTTCGCTGAGATATGCAGAGCAGCGCACACACGGGGAGCGGGTACATCGGTGGCAGCTGGGCGCAAAAGCAAATGACAATTCGAGGCATATTTTTATTCTTTAACTTGGAAATAATTAACTTTTGTGCTCCTCTCTCTGTGTGTAACGTGCAGTGGTCCGTGCTGTCGCGTCAGTTGGTCGTAAAAAAATACCCAACAATATTTAACTGTCAGTATTCGCGACTTTTTACGCTTCGACGAACGCATAAACAAACCGCACAACGTGCCACAATAACTCCCTCAATACGCAGTACTGTGACCGGAATATATGAATATTCCATTCGTACATGCCACTGGATTTATGTGTACTTTAATGGCAATTCAGCCACACATTCGATGACTTCATTAGCAATTCTCTAACAAAACATTTAATAGCGAGATTAGCCCATAAATCAACACTCAATGCCAAATATCCGTTTGTTTATTTACTCGCATTTTATTTACTTTTCCATAATCGCTCTCTGCTCTGTTTTGGACCAAAGGTTTGACAAACAGTTGAACAGAGCTAATCAATCCCAAAGACGACAGGCAAATATTTGGCACAGCTCGATTAAAAATGTTTATTTAATCCAGACAGAGTCGCCCGTTCCCCCATGAGCCCTAAAGCTCCCCGAGAGCATTTCCCTCATTCCCCTGGGTTGTTTTGTCAACGAAATTGAGTTTCTGTGGCCTGCCACAAAGTAAGTCCACTCGAGTGGCCAATCGACTGGCTTGTGGTGTGGGATGCAGCAGCAATAATCGTATACAATAATTTTGATAAGCACTTTTAATCGCCATTTAATTGATTGAGTTTCTACGGCAACGGGTTGACAATTAAATTCTTAATTAAAAAGCAGTTACTTAAACAAAAGATTGATTTATTTGCCACTCGAGAGTTGAGGGAATTTAATCACAGCAATTCAAATATATTTCCCCAAGCGACTAATCAAAGTTTGAATGAATAAATTGAATCGTTTTCACCTTTATCCGTTACGTGTGAGTGGGCAAGTTAAGGCTTTTTCTTTGAAATAAAATATGCATTTAAATCAAATTCGATTTTATCGATTCTCTTAACACATCTGCATGGAAATTGTTTCCATATAGCTATTTGAATAAATACATATTTGTATTTATTGTAAGGCAAATTTTGTTATTTTCCGCGTCGCTAAATCATCAGACGAGTGCCCCCCGTGCACTTTGCCATAAATCAGTCTTTAATATTTTTATTTTCAAATGGCATGTAGCAGAGTGTAGCCGAGTGTTTGTGTCAATATTATATGAAATAAATGCCGCTCAATTGGGATCAGCAAATAGAAGCAAGCATTTAGCCCATTTGGCGCTCAATTAATCATTCAGTTGTGGTAAAAACAAGTCCCTGCCCAGGCACTTGGCCAATGGTTTGGGGTTTTTTTTCGGTTTTTGATTGTTATTTTTGTGCAGCTATAAATAATAAAATATTGGCCAAATCCGTTGGACATCCAGTTGGACCAGAGGACTGTTTGCCTCGGCCCAGTGCATCGCTCAGCCAGGTACGTGCTGGGATTGCGTTGTTGTTGCAAAAGCGATTCGAACAGGTGCCTGTCTTCCCAAGCTTTTACCTGCATCTCGTCTGGAATTAATGGGCAAGGGGCAGCGGAATTCGATACAGATGCAGGGGCCAAAACAGAGCCAAACAAAAAAAGAGAAGGAGGAGGAAGACGAATGCAAATTGCGCTGTCTGCACAGGATTCTGTTTGCATAGCGATGACGATGACGAGGACGAGGACGCATCTTCAGAGCCATCTTGGGAGTCGATAACTTGACTCTGACAGAGATCCCCAAAGCGAAGCCAGAGTAAACGAAGTGTAAGGCAACGAGAGAGGTGAATGAGAGCGGGCGGAGGTCAAGGGTCAGAAGGAGCAAATGTCCGAGTATGCAAATATTGAACGAGACAATCAAATATGCAACAGTACGAGTATTCTGGTCGTTTTTTCATTCCTTTCCTTTCCTTTCCTTTCCTTTCGGTTCTTCCTCCTGCCTGACCTGACATTAAATTTCGTAAGGGGGGAACCCCCATTGACAAAAGGGTTGCACGTCGCCCGACTACATAAACAGTGGGGTAGACAGTGGCGAGGGACTTCAGGATATTTATACGTTCGTTTGGGTGGAGATTTGGGTGTGAAAAACTTTTATTTTTGGGCAGAGGCCTCTCGGTTCGGGCTTGACCCCTGGGAAAGCCTTAAATCAACATTCAGCCCCAGGAAATGATAAAGTTCCCCCTTTAGAAATACATATTATTCATGAGGGAGTCCAAAGCACAGCCAATCAGAGGCCATGGGCATCATAATTTTCCATTCAGCAGGGGGTACAGTACAGACAAAAGACTCGCTAAAGATAAAGCTTTAGTCTTAGGCATTCAGTGGCCTTAATGTGTGCGCGATTCGCGGATAACTGAATCGGAGTGCACTCAGCTGCTTCTCTTTAGTCGCTACAGGAGACACACACACACACACAGATATGGCCTATCGAGTATGCATATCCCAGAGATGCATATTCCTGTGGCACATTCACCCGCAGATCAGATTGCACGTGTGCGAGTGGCTCGATGGGTTTCAATGGGGTTCACAGTTGAAAAGTAATTCACTTGTGCGGTTTTCCCTTTGAGCTTTACCCACAAACACACACACTGACACAATAAGTGTATGCACTTGAGAGCACACACACACACACACACGCACACTACTTGTAAATAAGCGATGCACTTGTATTGTTTTCCCTTGCCACCCATTCAGCCAGCCAGCCAACAGACTCTTCCAGCCATGATTATTGCTCTGCCATTCTGTGGGTAATGTTTGCAACATCTTTAAACGTTTGTTGAGTGCCACAAGGGGGGGTGGAAACAAGCGAATGCATGTCACGAACTAGCATAGAGAGCTCCATGGCTGCCCGTAGGCTGTAAAGTTGATTATTGAACGATTTTAAATGAAATTTATACACAGCAGAGACAACAATGAGTTCGGCTATAATGATGGTGTGGAATGGGCGCATAATTTACACATTGACAGTGAGAAACCATTTCAGTTGGCACTTGACACATGCCCGAATTGAATGTGCCAATCAGGAAGTCACATCCGTGAAGACACGACACACACACAACGACAGCAGAACACACACAGAAACACACACCACTACTGTTCCTTTGTCTACCAAAAGTTCACCTCTGTCCTCGTTTCGATTTAACTTTCAATTTACTGCACAATGAACTCGAAGGCCCGGGCTTCGGGGTTAATAATAGTTAAAGTTCACACACACATTGTGTGGCACAGTGGCGTTGCAAGTTGCACTTGCACTCGCACTTGCACTTGCACTGCCACTCGCCAGTTGCTTTTGTTGTTGGCACAAAATGTTTACACGAACTTTTCTAAGTTTTTGGCCATTCATTGGGAGCGACTTTGTTGGCCAACTGCACTTTGTTGACTTTTATGGCCAGGAAGCTGTCAATATTGAGGCCAAACGCGATAAAATATGATAGTAAACCAGAAGCAGAACTAGAAGCAGAACTGAAGACAAACACATTACGCATTACATTACGGAGCAACGAGATTCTGGCTCCTGCAGAAGTGAACTTACTGAAAGGTGCACCATAAAAGTCGTCGTAAAACCTGAATAAAACCTGAAATCAGCGAGCAATCCGCGTTGTCTTTGCGGCTCTTGTGCTTAATTTATAATTCTTAAATTGTAATCAGCGCTGGCTCCGATTAATTACTGCATATTTATATCAGAATTTATATCACTCTCTCTCTACTCACCTGTCACTGAGCGCTGCCTGCCTGTGTGCCATTCCCTGTGGTCTGCTCTTAATGGTCTGCTCGATTTTAATGGGCCGCAGTCCCGGGCCTGGGCTCGGGCTCCTGTTGTGTGAAAAATCACAGGCAACGCCTCATAATTGCCACGCCCACGTTGTGGTGAAAACATTTGTCTGTCGACAGCAGTTGCTATTTTCCACCCCACAGCCGTTGACAAGCCATTTGTCAGTTTTACACAGCCGCGCAGCCACAGTGGGTCCGCCACCCACTGGCTGGCCCACCACTGCGGCAGGTATCACAGATTAAGGGGGAGGGAAGGGCCGGCACATTGACCCACTTGCAACCGCTGCCAAGGCATATTTTAACCACAGAGCCAATGCCGTGAATTGGAATTCATGAAAATGACCATCGATATGCTGCCAAATCCATTTGCGGCCAAGAAACTCAAAAGTCAACTGCAAAAACAGGCAGACCTTTCGATGTCAGAAATTATATCAAATACAGAATGAATATTTATAGACAAAATTTTATATAATGAACATTGTGCGAAAGCTGCGAACGGGTCAGCAGCGGGCAGTCCTCGGGCTTTGGCAGCGTTGTGCCTCGAAGGATCAGTCGAAGAATCCGCCTAAAAATCCACCGAAAGACCAGGCGAAGAATCAGCCGAAAGGCCAGCCTCAGAATCAGTCCAAGGAGCAGTCAAAGAATCAATCAAAGGACTGCGGCCAGCTGCAGGCGAGCAATGTCTGCGGCAAATCAGGAGAATCCTCCAAGGGAACAGGCAAACCATCAGGCAAAGGTTCCGACAAAGCCAAAGCCGCTGACAAGCGCAGAAAGGTGACCATGATCGATGGCGATGGTGTGGGCCCAGAGCTGACGAAAGCCGTGCAGGAGGTTTGCTGTGCGGCCAAGGTGCCCATCGAATGGGACATCTTCCACGAGCATCGAGCAGCGGACAGCGAGGATGTGTCGCCGCAGCTGCTGGAGTCGCTGTGCGGCAACAGAATCGGCATAGCCGGACCCATCAAGAGCCACCTGTGGGCGGACAAGCTGCGCAAGGAGCTGAACCAGTACGCGTACGTGTCGGTGTGCAAGCACCTGGAGGGGCAGGAGTCGCCGTACGGCAAGATCGACTGCGTGATCGTGCGGGATCAGTTCGAGGGCGAGTACTCGGGCATCGAGCATCGGGTGGTGCCCGGCGTCATGCAGACCATCAAGGTGAGCACCTTCGAGGGCTCCACGCGCCTCGCCAAGTTCGTTTTCCGCTACGCGCTGAAGGAGAAGCGCAAGAAGATCACGGTGGCCCACAAGGCGAACATTATGCAGCTGACCGACGGCAACTTCCTCGAGGCCATGCACGCGGAGGCCGACAAGCATGTGCAGGAGGTGCGCTTCGAGGAGCGCTACCTGGACACGGTCTGCCTCAACATGCTGATGCGGCCGGCCATCAACGATGTTCTCGTGTCCTCCAGCATGTACGGCGATGTCATCAGCACCATTGGCGGCAGCATGATGGGCGGCATCGGCATGTGCCCCGGCTATGCCGTCAGCCCCAAGGGTCAGCTCTACAACTGCCAAATCACGCCGCGCGATGACATGGCCGGCAAGGATCTGGTCAATCCCACAGGCTTTCTGCTGGCCACCGTGCTCATGCTGCGCGAACTGGAGCTGCACGATCATGCCAGCAGGATACAGTGCGCCATAGAAACGCTGTACAAGGACTCGGAGCTACGCACTCAGGATCTGGGCGGAGAGGCCAAGTGCTCGGAGTTTGTGCACGCACTGTGCGAGCTGCTGATCAGCCAGAATGGGTGAAAATTAGCAGATCTTTCGCTCAGTGTAGAAAAATTAATAGACGCGGAAAACCATTAACAAAATAATTATATTCAGAGTGCCCGAAAAGCCATTGCACTATAATATTGTTGTTATTTATTGCTCCTCCTCTATTTTGCAACTAAATAGAGTAAAGTTTTCACTTTACGACTGGCTCGCTGGCTGCCAAAGTGCAACTAAAAGGCACCGTTCGATGTGAGGGTGGGGGGAAGAGGCTTATATGGCGGCCATATAAACGGGGGGGCGGACATTGTGATAATTTGCTGGGGAAA
Organism: Drosophila subobscura; assembly: GCF_008121235.1. Classification (NCBI taxonomy): domain Eukaryota; kingdom Metazoa; phylum Arthropoda; class Insecta; order Diptera; family Drosophilidae; genus Drosophila; species Drosophila subobscura. The sequence continues at coordinate 14,635,316 of NC_048531.1, read as the reverse complement.
TGGTGCACCGAACTAAACACATTTATAATATGTAATTACCTCGCATTTAATTCACTCCTTTCGCTGCTGGTGGGGCAGTCATAAAAGTCGCCATTCTCTCGCGGCTATCGCCTGGCAGTCGTATATTTATATGGTCCTCCCGGTCCCAGTCCCTCGTCTTCGTGCTGCCCCACGAGAATGCTGGCTGCAGCGCATTTCGACAGATTTATGGCCGTGCGGCATTAACCGCCACAGATGCCAGATGCAGTTTCCTTTGCCCCTCTGCCGGTGGGGCTTCCACTTTGCCCCCTCCCCCTCTCCACCACTACTTTTTCGGCTCTTAATTAAGTTGCATTTCGAGTCCTGCCACGTGCTGTGGAGCGGGGCGGGGCCTCGGGTGCACTCTCTGATAATAAAAGCACATGTTGACATCTGCCCACAGTGTCAGGAGCCCATTATGTACCTATTTGGAGGCTATGGTGGATGTCCCGAGCGGTTGGGTGTCGCTATGGCCATGGCCCTTGGGCAAGGGTGCTGCTGCGGGCTGGGGGCTGGGGGCTGGAGGGAGAACCGCTTTTAGTGCCGCTTAAGCTTTTTACACATTTTCGTTTATGGTTTGTGTCGTTTCACTGTGTGTGTGCCCCTGTGCCGCGCGCCACCAACCGCATCCTGGATGCGCCCAGGACGTGCTGTCAAGGCTGTGCCTATTAGCCCTTGGCACTCCACTCCTGCCCCGGGCTTCCAGTAAGAGTATCCTTTTGTTTTTTCTTAAATTGGAATGTCATAAAAGTGTATGTTTGCTTATTTAAAAATCATCCCAGAATAAAAGGAGAAGCAGCAAAAGGGGCAACGTATTGTTTTTCTGTTGCTTCCTTTTGAGCCTTGGTGCCGCCTGCCCTTATCCGTTGTCCTTTTCTCAGGCTGCTGCCGTTCCTACTGCTCCTCCTCCTTTGGCTACTTGTGCTGCATGTTGCTGGCTGCCGCCCTTTCGTATCTGGTGTTTGTCTGCGTCGACTTCCGTTTCCGGTTGCACGCTCGCCATTTCCTCGGCCCTGCTTTTTATTACTTCTGGCCTGCACATGCTTCTTCCCAGCCAGCACGTTTCTGTGCCCTGTTTTGTTGACTTTTAATGGATTTTTATTAAAAGCAAATGGGCAATGCAGCAGCATGCAAATGGAAATTCAACTCATGCCAAGCCAAGCCAAGCAGCCAGCAAAGGAGCATAGAAGAATGCTCCTGATTGCTCTTTGCATTTCAGATGGATGCTGCAGGATGGAGCTGAGGATGGAGCTGCAGATGGAAATGCCAATTCAATTTCAGGCCCAAGCTCAAGCCATTGTGCTGCTGCATGGAAGTGGTAGAGTGACGCATTTCAAAGATACGAAAACATATTTCAACGACAACGAGACAGACACACATAATTGGGTATTTGTTGGGTGTTCCACTGTACTGTAATTCCCCTCCTGTCCGATCTGCCTGCGCGCTTATTTATTTCTTTGTTTGGCCACCTTTGACCTTTATTTTCGAACCTTTTCTCAACGATTTCTGTGTTTCCACTCGGTTGGAGGTTTGTTTCCTGCCAAGGCAACGAACTGCAAACTTGCCACCCCCCAGTCAAGACTTTCAACAAATATAAATGCGGCCCCTCCTAATGTACCCCCAGGCCCGACTTCCCACCCATTCGCGCAGACAGTAATTCGGCCCGTGGGCATCATTTGCACAGCGTCCTGATAACAATGACCTTGACTTGATCCTGGAGGGGAGTGGAGTGGAGTGGAGTCCTGGCAACGGGTTGAAGTGATTTGATTTAATCATCGACTGTCGTAGGCCCGGACAACCAACCAGCCAGCCAGCGACTGGTAATGAATAATTCATTACCGTTAAAGGATTCCAATTGCCTCGGCAGTGTGGGTCCGACACAGACCTCCCCTCCCTCTTGTCTGAGAAGTATATTAATTCGCGAATCCTTTCAACTAATTTAATATCTTTGCATTTTAATTGACTTATCAAATCTGTTGGCCCCAAAGCCATAAATTATCCCAAATATGGGGAGAAGAATTAAAGTCTAGAATTTGGACATATTCGTACGAACGTTTTCCACTTTTCCGCTTACAATCGAGGGGGGAAATTAATCAAAAATCAATCTAAAAAGTGGCTGCCTGCATGTCCACTGTACCTGCTGCTGCACTTTTGGCCTGCTCGCTAATTTGTGTTAGCCATGGGGGCAGGGCAGGATCATAAGCCAGCAGCAGTAAACATTTACAACATTAGCGAGCATTTTTACCTGCATCTCCGGCACTCCAACAGAAATGGCTCCAGCGATGATACATTGCTCGCAGCCATGCAATTAAGAATCGCAGCAGCAACCGCCACTCCCCCGCCAATCCCCCGCCACTTCATTGCATTCCACCACATATCCACTTGCACTGCCCAGCCCTGCCAGCCCTGCCCTGCCCTGAGTATGTGTGTGTGCGTGTTGGGTGTTCACTTAGTCCGAAAGAGCCGAAGCGAACCGCAAAAAGCCGAACTGCACTGCATTGGAAGAGAGAGAGGGAGAGAGCGAGAATGGGGGAGAGCGAGAGAGAGCGTATAATAAACAATGGGGAGTAGCGTTCGAGTTGACAGCGAAACACTAAAACGGTAATTGCCTGTAAACATCGTTTGTAGAGCCAGCCAGCTCATTGTCAAAGGGGGGAAGGGGGGAAGGAGAAGCGGGAGAGTGGCGGAGGATGTGGGAGCCTGTGGCGATGTCATAATTAGAAACTGAATGAGTGATTAAAGTCTTCCCACACTCGCACAGAGTTCAAAAATTGAGAGCTAAATAGAGTTGGAAAATCCCAAAATTCTAGCGGCTAATAAATGGAAATATTTGACGATTTTAGAAGCAAAATGTAAACTTTTTGGGTGCAAACTTATTTAACGCTTGCTAGAGTACATTTTAAGCCATTTCTGTGTATCTTTTCTCTATTGAAAAGGAAATGTTTGTTTGCCAAAGATAAGACAAGGGTTGTGCGGTCAATCAAATAGTTTATTCCCTACCCCAGCTAACCTCCTACGCCGCATGTCCATCAATCAATCAATCAAGGTTAGCAATCGCTTCTTGTCAAAAACCGTGAACACATTACACGAGTGTCAGTGGCAGATCACAAAAGTCCCTGGGGGAGAATTGTAGGGGATGAGAGCACACGTGCGTGCCAACACATTGCCTTGGCCCTCAATCGAAACTTTAAAAGCGAAATGTTAACTCTTTCGGAAGTATCAGTTTTAGGCGCCCAAAAATGCTGCAAAATGCCACAAGCGAAACTTGCAAACTTGCAACTTCCACAACGCTCTCAATAATTTGGAACAAAATCCGCAAGGGGAAGGAAGAGAGGGCTGAAAAAGATGCACCGTGGGCGTGGCAAGTGGCAGAAGCAGGCCGGCCGCACAGCAACGATTGTTCTTATGTTTATGCGCGTTTATTTACGACTTAAAATTTGAATAATTTACGATGCCGACGTTGGCCGCTTAAGAATGCCATGTGGAAGGGTGTCCCAGAAAATGGGCAGAGGGGAAGGCCATGTGTGTGTGTGTGTGTGCGTCATGCAGAACAGCAAAAGGGAGCGAATTCCAATGCCACCACTCTGCCTCTCCTCCTCCTCCATGAAAAGGCAAACAAAACAGGACACGAAACATTGAATTTGCTTGGCTTAGACGAGGCCCTCGGCCATATCCACAGCCAAAGCCAGAGCCAAAGCCAAAGCCACGACTACTCCGGTTCCGGTTCGGCAATTTTATGTCGAGTGGACGGTCTACACTTTGCATAAGCCGCCCCAACCCCCATCCCACCATGGCAGACTAGCACTAAGAGCCCGAAAACATATTGCAACAGGGAACGACGGCATGTGGCAAGCGGCGGAAATGCCAGCGATGGCGATGAACAGAAACGGAAACGCAAAATGCCACTATTAACCGGAAGTTAAATTATTGCATTTGTGATGGCAGAGATTTTCAGTTTCCGTGGGATTTACCGAAAGGGTGAAACCCCCATCGAAGTGGCAACAGAATATTATAGAAATATAGAAATATACAATAGAAATAGGTTGGCGCTGTCAATCACAACAGAATAAATGTAGAACTCATTCATCGTATGAGGGGGAAGGAAGCAAATCAAAAACCTTTGGAAAATGTCGAGTCTAACAGATGACGTGTACTACGCACAAATATCTTGTCCCAAAAGGAAGCTCACGATACTCCGAGGCTTCCAATGGCCCACGCTCGATAACATTTTCGTTGCAGGTGAGTGCTGCACATGCCACACCGAACTTAACTTGAAGCTAAGTCGCATTGCAGCCGCACAAATTGGCATCGTTGGCCGTTACTTGATAAGTGCCAAGGACAATACCATCATTGGCGACCATTTAGCATTGCGTTATTTGCTGAAGAGGCAGCACACGATCCTGGTGTGTGACTCTTTGGATGGCCTCAACAACGAAAAGGTTTGCCTTAAAGTTTCCGGCGAGACAGCCACTGAAGAGGCTGTGGTACAGGGCCTGGAGCTGGAGCTCACCAAATCGGAGGGGGCACTGTTGCAGGAGCTGTTGAAGGGAGTCACCAGTCAGGTTGTGATCGCATTCAGGCAGTTCCTCTCGCGGCAGACACAATCGAAAGCTTAGAGTAGAAATTCAAAATTAAATGCTTTCCCCTGTACTGAAGAATAAAGCTGTCCGACTATCTTCGGTAGATAAATAGCCAGAGGTATCTTTCAGATAAGATTCTTTGAGTGTCTGCCTTAATTATGAATCAAACTCTGCACCTTGAACCTCTCCTATTATATCAGTCCACTCCAAACACTTCAGCGATAATCCAATAGAAGATACCAAAATTAATTAAGTTCTAAATTGTCTGAACCTTATAACGATTTCAGTTTTGTTTTTATTCGAACACACGAACTGTGTTTCCTGCCAATTAATTTGTATGCTAAAAAATATGTAGATAGTATTCCCTATTGGTGCAGAGATGGAATCACTTGGAAGATCGCTCATCAAAGATTTTGCGTGCCTCGATCCGCATGACCTTGCCGTTGACATTCTTGGGGATGTGATCGACAAAGACAACGCCGGCATTGAGCTGTTTGTAGTCCACGATCACACGCTGCGCCACATGATCGATGATCTTCTGGGCTGTGATCTCCACACCCTCCTTGCGGATAACCAAAGCTCCAGCTGCATCGCCGTAGCGCTCATCCCGCACACCCACCACGCACACATCCTCGATCTCTGGCAGCTCGGCAATGATCTGCTCGATCTCGTTGGGCCAGTAGTGCTTGGACTTGTACTTCAGCAGATCCTTCTTGCGATCCACCAGATACAGGTTGTTGTCGTCGTCGAAGTAGCCCAGATCCCCGAGATTGATCCAACCATCCTCGATGGTGGCGGCAGTGTCCTCCGGGTTGTCCAGGTAGCCCATCCACTTGACCCCAATGTCGATGAGCACCTCGCCCACACCATGGGGGCCCAGCGGCTGTCGGTTTTCGTCGAGAATCTTGATATTCATGCCCGGCCCCAAGCGACCCACAGAGTTCTCCAGAGTCTGATCAATGTTGACCGTCACGATGCCCGTTTCGGTGGTGCCGTAGGAGAACATGATGTAGCATTTGGGCAAAAGTTCCTGGCACTTGCGCAGCAACGCCAGCGATATCCAGCCACCGATGACAAAGGAGATCTTCAGGCTGCGCAGCGTCTCCTCGGTGGCCAGGGGACTGGTGTACAGCTCGTAGGCCTGCCACGGTGCCATGGCAATGCAGGTGACCTTGTACTTGTGCACAATGGCAGCGGCCCACTCGGCGCTAAAGTTCTGGCTGGACACGACGCGGGTGAATCCGAAGGTGAGGCTCATAACCATGATCGAGAAGCCAGTCATCCAATCAATGGCCGCACTGGTGTACAGCACATCGTAGCTGAAGCAGAAGCTGTTCAAGCAGAGGAAACGCCGATTAGTTGGAGTCTATGCTGCGGTAAGGCTAAGGGCAACTTACGATGTGCTGCTGCAGAGATGACGATGTGAGAGCGTCACGGCCTTGGGCAGGCCAGCGGTGCCCGAGGAGCACAGCACCACAGCCAATTGATCACCGCCAACGGCCAGGGGCGTGGGTCTAACAAAGAAGGGAAGAGAAAGGGATTTGGAAGAGCTCTCGTAATGGATTTTCTGCCTCCGCCACTCACTTGTAGATCGCCTCTGTGGGTTGTGGCGTTATCAGATCCTCCACACTGGTCACACCCTCCACGCGACCCGTCAGCGTAATGATCTTTGGCGCCCACTCCTTGGTGACCTCCTTAATGGTCTCATAGTCGGAGGCGTCGCAGAACATGATCTTGGGCTTTGTGACGGAGTAGAGTCGAGCGATAACCTGTGGCTCCCTGCTGACGTTGATGGCATGGAAGGGCGTCGTGTTGAAGAAGCAAGCGACGGCCACGGGCATCACGTAGGTGCTGCCCTTGCCAATAATCCCGACCACATCCTCGTGGGTCAGTCCCTCGGCCTTCAAGTAGATGGCAATGCGGGTGGCCAGAGCGAGCACATCGGCATTGGTCAGCACTGTGTCATCGTCGGCGGTGATCTACTTTTTATATAGGGTTAACGCATCAGAACCCCAGTCCATCGAGAGCATCGCTGGGTCTATCCCTTACCTGAAGGACATTGTTGGACCAGCATTTCAGGGTGTTGTACACCACCTGGCCAATCGAACAGTTGTAATCGTACAGCGTGGCCCTGGGCGCACCGCTCCAGATCTTTGTTTCCTTGTCGTAGAATGTCGGAAAGATAGCCCGGGCCGTCATATTGCTGGAGTCAAATTGAAATTCGCTACTGACGGCCCACCACCCGAGCAGTCTTTATATATCTAAATATCTACAGGGTGTTGCAATTGCAAAACTCAATCATTCCGGCCCCCTGTATGCAGCTTTATCTAGCGTCTTTATATGCGGAATCATTATCGGACTGAGATCCATACAGTCCAAAGTTTATCCAAGCCAAGCAGATTAGCGGGTTGCTTCGAATTCTTTGAATGGATGAGGCATCAGCTGACTTTTGTTGGCCGAACTCTGCGGCTAATCTCGCAGGTTTTAATTTCCGGCGACATCCGCTTGTTTGACGACCTTCTTGGGAAAAAGAAGATGATTGGGTGGAAGATTAAGCAGAAAGATGAAAAATATTAGTTGAAAAATGAGAAGCTTAAGCTAAGCCCCAATCCTTGACTCATTTTGTTGGTGTTTAGCTTATGCTAAAGGGGATTAAATGTTGCTTTAGTTTGATTCCAGGCAGTGCTCTCGTTTTTCTAGTTTCTGCAACAGTTTTTCTCTCTTATTTATTTTACATATTCACTGAAAAATGCCCCAAAATTAAGCACGCATTAATATTTAATTACATTTTAAGAAATATCTCCGGCATGGCTCTCTGAATATTGTTCCCTCTTTTTAAAGGAACGACTTGCACTTGCTAGTCGTTGGGTGCCTCATTTTATTGCCATAATAATTTGGTGGGCCACGCCCTGTTGCTCCATTTTTGCATGGTGTGTGGCAGCATCCATGAACTTCCGCATCCGTTGTGGCTGCTCCGCTGCATGCATACATTTGCATTGCATTATAGTCCCATTCCCACCCAACTTCTGGCTGGCCAAAAGCAAGCAAAAGAGTTTCTGAAGGGCTTCTGCTGGCAAAATGAGCAAAGAAAATGGTGCAAAGAATGGACCCCAAATGGTTCTGGGGGCATCCAATATGCTTCCAGTGATTGGCATGCAAATAAGAGAAGATACGGCCCACAGGGCGGGCGGGGGCAGGGGCACGGACAGGGGCAGGGGCACTGCAACTTAAATCTTTAAAATACGCGCACACACACACACTGCCATGCTCGTGCTTTGGTGTGTGGATATTTGATAACGATTTGATTGGCGGTTTTCGGTATCCGCTCCTGTGGCTTTTCCGTTCGTTGGTCACTTTGCTTGCCCATGCGAGGGGGCAGGCGATTGCTTCACACCTGCAGCTGCAAGGGGAAACCTCTTCGTGTGGGTTTATGCACTGCTACTCCCATTGTGGGTCCCAATCTAATTAATTTGCAGCGGCGCACGCCGTAAGCGTGTCAGTGGAGTGGAAAATTGTTGCTAATTGAATAAACAGCCAATGCCTGATAAGCGGATACAATTCCCACGAAGACACCAGCTCATAACAGTGATAAGAAATTGATTTAATTACGAGCAAGGGAAGAGAGAGCACCCCCCCTGGTGAGAGCTGTCGCAGTGGGGCCCCTGACCTTACACACCAAAATAGCAAACAAATAGTGAAATTTGCCTTGTGCCGCCCGCGTTATCACTCGTTATCAGTCTTATCACACTTGTTGGTGGTGCCACCACGTGTTCGATGTTTCGATGGCCCCACAGTTTCAGCGGGCGGAAACTGTCATAAAACTTGCATACGAACAGCGCGCAGGCGCGGAGAGTGTTCCATTGCCGAAACGTTCCCCAAAACATCGCGCCATTCATAAAAGGCGGCAATATGCTGGCAGGATGCTGTACGCCAGGACGAGAAGTCGGCTGTCTGGGGACTCGGCTCTGCTCAGACAGTTTGCGGTGATTCCTACAACGAAGCGGTTGCAGCAGCAACAGCAGTGTCGCTCACTTTGAACGGAAAACTTAAACGAAAAGCCAAGATTCTGAGGCAACGAACATTAATTCCATGAAGCAATTCGATTTGTGCCAAAGAGACATGAGAGAATTGATGATGTCTTGATGAGATTATCAGCTCAGATGTCCCCGAAGGATTGTTAATCGTGTAACAAAGTGCGTGTGGGCCCAAGACGAGTTAGTGAAGCCCAAAAACTACGGGGAAAAGTTTTCGCTCAAGTGTTGTTAAGTGTCGCAAAGTTCGCCGTTTGGCCGTGATAGTTAAGTGTGCTCAACGCCGCGCCAATTCAGTTCACTCACACGTTGGCCTTTTCCGCAAAAGTTTTTCCCGGTCGCCAGTCGCCCACTGCCCAGGCGCCCATCGCCCATCGCCCATCCGTCCTTTCCTGCCTGCCTGCCTGGCTGCCTGACCTGCATCCTTCCTTGCATCCTTCCTTGTCCTGCTGTCAAAATGTTGTGCCCAAAACAATTGAAGTTTTGACAACAAAATTTAGTTTGAGCAAAGCTCCACCGCACCCGTTTCATATTCTCCGCTTTTTTTTTGGGTGCGCCCAGATTGGAGTGGCGGAACATTTCTGGTGAACTTTTGGCAGCCTGTCGGTGTGGCTTTGGCTAACTAGAGAGAGAGTGCCACCCGGGAGTACGCCCCCTCCACAATAGCAAACAGCGGGAACGTGTGATGTGAATGGTAAGTGCAGCAGGTGTAGTCCACTCCAAGTCCCAGTTCCCAGTTACTAGTTTCGAAAACGAAAAACTGAAATGAAATGGCCCAGCTTTTTGCAGCTATCCAATTATATTCTTAGATGCGAGATGCGAATAAAAGGATTAAATAAGCTTTCTATTCGATCTCTAATGGTTATTTGGAAGTCTTCGGAAGGGGTTTATTATTTTTAGATTTTTGTTTTGTTTAAACTGCTGCCACGTGCTAAAATAATAGTTGCAAAAGACTGAAATTGTTTTCTTTCGTTGCGAGTCAATGGCAATGTTGTAAGCTCTCTGATTGCATTTTCTCTGATTTTGGGAAATCGAAGTGGAGTATTTTGTGTGTGTGTGTGTGTCGAATCGCTGATGGCGAATTGATGGTACGCGAATCACCACAAAATGGAACTTCCAATCAATTTTTGTATTTCAATTTCATTTGAATTTAAATTTAAATCTTCAAATTGCACAGAAAGTTTTTCCGTAATTTATTTTCATTTTAAATTCAACAACATTTTAGGGGAAGAGATTCAAAGTGTACATGGCCCAAAGGTGCAGAGCACACACAATGCCACACGCACTTGGCAGACTCTTGAGATGCTCTTTGAAAACATTTCCCCCAGTCATTTGCATGCATTCTATTTGTGGTAATTGTTGCCTTATGGCTGCCCACAGAAGCAGGCGTCAGACACAGACGCAGACACATCCACATCCACAGACACATCCACAGACCCAGGAGCAGACTCATACTTCATGCTTCTCCGTGTTCTGCCCTTACAGCCGCATAAATATGCCCAGAACTGTGGACAAGCAGGAGGAAGAGGGGAGCTACCCTGTGGTCACTGAGAGAATGTGTGCCAGAATGGGTTTGGGTGCGTGCGTGTCGCATCCATAATTAAGTGAATCCCAAAGCATTCCAGCGCCGGGCCCCAAAGGGAGGCTGCAATTTCATGGCGAACAAACGTGCCACCAAACGTGAGGGAAACAATGGGAAATGACGTCTTGGTTGGCCACCATCTGGGTGTGGCACGAACAAGTCATAAATTGATAAATTTAAGCAACGATTAAAGCCCACATTTTCCCATAGCCAGCAGCTGAATTTCTACTAATTAGTCATCTCTCTCGGCTCTCAAGATACTCACTTAATAGTCGGTTGGAAATGAAACAATTCATGAAACCAATTCGGAATTATTTCTGCAAATTGTTTCTCTTTGAGGGGGGTAAATGAAAGGAAGGTCCGGTCCATATGGACAGAAAGATGGACTGAGGGACAAACACAGCGGCAGCAGCAGCAGCAGCTCTTGGCCAAATCAATTAAATTGGTCGTAATATACGGCAAATGTTTGCCCAGTTCTAGACCCAGGACTTGGAATATCAGTCCCTGCATAATTCAGTGTCCTTGTTTGTGTTGGTGTTCGGTGGGGTATGCGTGTGCGGAGGTGGTTGCTCATGAGTAATACGCACACATAATTATGAAAAATACACACAGAGAGAGAACTGAGTGCTCAGAGTTCAGAGTTCAGATTCAGGCAACTGTGCACAGTGAATGCTCGTTAACTTAAACACAATATGATGATGTTTTCTACTCTGTGTATCTGTATATCTCTGTTGCTCTGTATCTCTGTTATTATTTGTGTTCTTTAGCATGGGCTAGAGCACCAATTAATGCTCATCCGCATCTGCATAAGCCCGGAATACGCACAGAGAGTGTGCCATGTCCATGGCCATGCCCATGCCCTTAAAACAACAATAAATTTTGCCTTAAACATCCCATTGCCCGCAGGCCAAGAAAAATAATTACAGGGCTCTGCTGACCATTAGCACAAAATTTTAATGCTAATAAACTGGGCATGCCAGGGGAGAGCAGAAATATGTTTGAGGTCTGCTTTTAGTGACCTGTTTATGCGTCGACTCCGAGGGCTGTATTAAGAGCTGATTATTGCCAATTATCGAGCGGGGCATTAAGGCAACTTATGAGCTCTGATGAATGTAGACAATGAAGCTGCACTAATTAAATCTAGAGTTATGTACACACAGACGAACACGCTTCTAATTAAGTAGAATTGCATTGTTGAGTGGGAATTTCAAAAGCCTTTGATTGTTTGTGTATTAATTATCTACGAGTCATTGATCTGCCAGTGCAAGTAGCTCTACGTCTAGGAGCATATTTTTTGTCCATATGCAGCACATTCCAAGTAGAGACAAGGGAGGCAGCCACAAAACGCTTACATAAAGAACAAATCTGCGATAAATTCACAAGAGCCCGAGCAAAATAGAAGAGAAAGAAAAATAGACAGCAAAAACGGCCAAAGACCAAATAAAGAAAATCTACGAGCACCGAATGAGAGCATGAAAATTATTGCCAGCCATATTTCTGCTGGCTCAGAGGCTTTTGCTCTGGTTTTGGCCTTTGCTTTGTGTTGGCTTTTGGCTCTGGTTTTTGGTGTAGTTGTGCGATTATGTGTGTGGCACACGAGGCACACAAAGCTTAAATAAATAAAATAAATCAAAAATGTAAATCAACACTCAAATTTATTTCTATATATACAAACTTATACATATACATATGTACATACATAGTATATCTACATAGAGCGGACTCGGCTCCTGGGATAATAATTTCCACAAACACACACACATACGATACATGTGTGAGTGTGTGGGAGTACTGTGGACTGAGGGAAATTCGACTCTCATTAAATTTGGTCTGTCTTTTGGCTGCTGAGCATCCTATCCCAGTGCCTGGTGTGCCCCTCCTTGTGCCGTGCGGTTTGTCATTTCGGCTGTCGCCTCTGTAATAAATGAAATCAGGACAAAGCATTCATTTATGAGCGCAAAGATATGTTTGGCTCTCGCTCGAGTGTCAAACAAAATATTATATTATATGTTATATGTCCACAGGCCTTACACACACAAAAGCCCTTCTAACGAAGCATTTATTCCATTTTACGACTAGTTTTTGGTTCGTGTTTTTCTCTCCATCTCTCTCTCTCTCTCTCTCTCTCTCTCTCTCTCTCTCTCTTTTTGTGGCTTGTGGCAATAACTCAACGATTGCAAAATGTGTCTGATTTGAGGCAAAGGAAAGACTCTTATTTATTTACTTTTCTCCCTGTGTCTGGCAAAATGTTTAGTTAGAGGAAAAACAAAAAAAAGAGTAAAATGTAAAATGTAAAGGAAATGAAACTTTTCCGGAAATTGAAGCATTTTAATTATTGCAATTTTCTTGAAATATGCAACTGCGAATCTTTCGAAATGATGTCGTTTTTGGTGATTTTCCCCTGCAGGCACTGCACACCCCCCCTCTCCTTGGATCGAACATTGGGTTGCCTTTGACGAGCGATGGAGTTTTCATCACACGAAATGCTCTTAATTTCGTCTTCATTTTATTCCCGCAGCAATGTCCTGTCGGGCATCATTTGACAAACTGAAACGTGACGGTGAGGAGAGGACACTGGGCTGGACAGATAGACGGACAGACAGACCAGGTGGGTGGGCTGGACAGACAGACCAGGTGGGTGGGCTGGACACACAACCAGGCAGTTGGGTGGGTTGGTTGGTGCATTGACATCCTTTTTTCTTTCTCTCTCTGGTTCGTTTTTGGTTCTTACAACTGTTTATAATGCCGGGGCGGGGTGGATACCCTCTCCACTCCACTTCACATTTTTTATCAGCATCATCACGGCATCTTGCATTTCTGAGAGGAATTTTCGTCCCAGCCGCTTCATTCCATCTTTATCATCCGAATGCGCCACACCACCTTCATTACCATCCTTAATTCCATTCGCTTTCCAACTGCTGCCAACCTGGCCGTGATAGCCGTTGTACACTCTGCCTTTTGGCAGCGGCTTGTCATTCAATTTGACGCCACATTTATTCACCTTTTTTTCCCTCTCTCTCTCTGTCTCTCTCTCTCTGTGTCTCTTTTACTTTGGGTTTGCCAATGGTCGCCACATTTTTTTCACTTGCCATTTGCATACTTTCTCTTTAATTGCTTCGTTATGGGCTGTGCCATGCTGTGCCGTGCCGCCCGGCACTTGTGATTCCTGTATTTTCGTTGCGTATACGTAACGCGTAATACTCCCGGCTGCTGCTGCTGTTCTTGTCCCCAAGGTAATTAATGTGTGATCACTCCTTGGACGTGTATTCCCTTTGGTGTCCACTTTCGTCTGCCCTTAAATTCAGTCTAAATGCCAGTTTATCCTTCGTCTCGGTATATTCTCTTCAACGTAAACTCCAACAGAATTGCTTTAAATTTCTCTCACTAAAGTTCGTAACTCTTAAAAGGTTTTAAATATTCACATATTTTGTTTTATTTTTGCTGTATAGATTCTTGTAAAAATATTTTGAAATAGACCAGGAAAAGGATTTTTGGGGCAGTCGTGCGTAGGCTGGGCTGACCTGTCGGTGCTCATTTCCTGGCTTTTTGGCAGCCATTTATGTTGGCTGGTTTTATATAGAGACAGAGGGAGAGAGACAACAACTATTTGGCACGTTACACAGCTTAGTTTTTGTTTTTCTACAAACATTACCATCCAGCATAAATTTTCTTGGCAAGCGACTTTTGTCGACAGGCTTGTAAGTGATTTTATTTGTCATTTTTAAAGACAGAGAGAGAGGGAAAGAGAGAGAGGGAAAGAGAGAGAGGGAGAAGCTGACCCTGCACTTTGCAAGTAAATTCACTTCGACTTTCATTTGCTTAATCGTCAGAGGGGTCCGAGGACTTTGGACTGGGGACCCGCATTGATTGCTTGCTCCATGGCCTATTATCCCTAAGTGCGTGCTTATCATAATTTGTGGAGTCGCTTGTCTCTGCTGCTGGTTACAGTCTGTAACTGTAGCTCTGTCGTGTGCCCTGTCCCAGTGCCATCTGATTCTCCTCCTGCGCTGTGCATATCCGTAAGTCGTCTTAGCGTTGACGGCAAATCCCCCAGAGAGTCGAGGGGAAATGGATTTTGCAGTGCCATGGAGAAGCTAAGACAGGCGAAAAAAAAGAAATAAGTAACAAGAAATCAGAAAAGAATAGAATGAAAGAAAAATGCGTTACAGTAGTGGTACGGAAGTTTCCTTGAGTTTTACTTTATTTTTAAAGATGCTTTAACTTTGTCTTTTTGCCACTTGCCCAAAGATATTTGCCACATTTTATTACATTTATTTATTATTTCGAGAACGTTATCGTACCTTAGTGGCAACATAAAAGATTTATTTATTTATTTATGGCAAACAACTAAAACAAATTTAAGTTTTTATTCCTAATGCAAACTTGTCTGTTTTTTGATTTTTTTTGCATTTCGCTAATTAATTTCCCTAACAAGCAAAAAGCAAAAATGCATAGTTACACTTGTTTATTTAGGGTAAAATGCACAAGTTTCAATCAATTGAATGCAGAGAGATAAAAATGTTGAAATGGAAATATTTTCACATCTATCAGACATCGCATTTTTCATATTTAAACTAGTTCCAATTTGGCTTTAAATGGATTGCGAGAAGTATCTACAGAGTGCAATGAATTTTATATAAACGATAAAAATGCAAATGCAAATGCAAATACATAAATATCCATAAATATACGTACTAAATGCAATGCAGAAAATCGCTCAATCATCGATGAGTTATTCGTTTGAATGGGATTTCTTTCGTACAAACCAAAGAACATTCACATTCCGAGTACATGGCATGTTCGAGTTCATTGGCCGTCGCCTCTGTCCAGACACTCTGTGGGCGAGTCGGAGGCTCTGTCTGAGCTGGTAAAGCGCATAAAATTAAATAAAAATCAAATATGAAATCCTTTTAAGCCGGGGCTGAGCTTGCACTCAGCCACCGCAGAGGAAGAGGCTGAGGCTTTTTCGGGTGCCCAAGCCGAAAAGAAAAAGGAAAAAAAAAATTGGTAAAAAGAAAACTGCAAGTTTTTGCGAGACTTTACGCTTCCCTCTTCTGTGTGGTGTGTCTCCAGTTTGGTCTCTTCCCCTGTCTGCCCCTCTGTCTCCAGCTTTCCCTCTCCCTTGAGGGATGTGTGTTTTTCCTTATTTGTGTGCTCCCCGCCTACATCCTGCTCCTTCGCCTTTAACTTTGGGCCTCCACAAACCGATGTGAACCTTTTGTTCTGCTTCAAGTAAATCGGATTATTTTCGGGTTGTGCCTTGAATCAATTTATGAAATTAAAGGACTTTGATATTTTTTTAGAATTTATCCAACACTTTCCTGCACTTTTTGCTGCGCCCCTAAGCGAGCCATAAGCTAAAGTACAACGATTGTTGCTTGTTTTTTTTTCGCTGCAGTTTCTCTCGCACTTTCCCAGTTTTTCCTTGTCACTGCTGAAGTTGTTTCGTTTTCGTTTTCTTTTTTATTTTTTCTGATTTTTTGTGTTCTTCCATATCCGCGTTTTCCATTAGTCTGCAAGTTTTTGATAAAGTTTTCAGCTGCAACTCCTTTCTGCTACTTATTTTTCAGATACAATTGGGCAAGACTTTTTCATGGACACTGATTCAATGTTTGTCGTCGCCACTTTGACACAAGAAAATCTCCACTGATTTCATTATTTATTCTAATTTGTTCGCGCTTCCCGCTGCAAAAACATTTGCGATTGGCTTTCATTTGAAAATGAAATTGCAAAAGTTTTCGCACACTGCTTGCCTTCCACTTATCTCCATCAAACCTCTCCCGTTTGTACATCAAAATTTAAGTATTGAAATCGGATTTCAAAGTGAAGAGCACCGCAGTGGCATGTCGCCACAAATGCCAGCGGAGAGAGAGAGAGAGAGCAGCAGGGCCGCTGCCATTTGCCACCCGCAGGGCTCTTGCGGCTGCCAAACAGAGGGCCTCGCAAATATTCGCATTCATCTTCATTTTGCCCCTAAGTTTGGGGCTTTTTTGGGGGGTTTGGCTTATGTTTTTTATTTGCTTTTTCTCATATATATTTTCCTTATTTATGTGCCGCTGTGTGTCTGCCTTTATCTGCACACCCTTCCGCCTTGGTCTTATCTGATTTCTGTCGTTTTTTTGCCATGGCTTAATATATCCACGGCGCAGCAGCATAATGTCGTCATTTATTTCCTGGAGCGTATAAATATGCTTCGTGCTTGTATTTTCCAGCATCACATTTAAATGTATTTGTATGCAAATATCGAAGTGCTGCTTCCAGGGGGCTTGAGGCTTTTGTTGTTGTATAAATTGCCGTGTGAATTCCACCGCTCTTTATTGGGGCCATCAATAATGGCCTTATTGAATTTCGACCAACTGAAATACTCACCAATCTGCAGCGGAGTGTTGTCCTGTCTCGCTGGTGTCAAGTTCTGTTTTTATAATAGTTGTTGGCTCTTTGGAGCAAAGTTCTCTGGCTGCCAATTTGAATTGGGAGGACAGCTGTCAGCGTCAAGTGGAGAGGGGAGGGACGTTGTTGGTCTCTTCAGCCATACAAAAAATTCATAAATACATACATTCACCAATACGCTGGAATATTGAGGAGAAAAATGAAAAACACATTAAAATAAATCCCGAAATCGCGCGCCATCGAGGACTGTCAGCGGCACGAGGAGCAAGCCCAGCCCAGCCGCAAGAAAAGTCGACAGGCGACCTCATTTCAAATTAGCTCACACACGAAACACACACGAAACACACACAGATACACAGCCCGATTTATGCTCTTCGAGAGGGTGTCGCCCTTCCCCCCTGGTCGCATAAATACCAATACAAATGCGAGCATAATGCAATATAATAAACGTCAAGAGCAGAATTGGGAGCACAAAAAACGAAACAGAAGGGCTGGTGGCAGCCCCCTTGGTGCTGGGGCGCGTTCTGATTGCGTGCTGATAACCCTTTTTCAACTTTTTGCGGCAAGCTCTTGTTGACAGCGCAAAATCTCAAGCATCCACACATGCACACACGCACACACGCACACACGCACACAGACTGATGCGCAGAGTTAACCAAGTTAAATCCAATTTGGCTAACAAGACATTGTCACACTGCAGGGGAAGGGGAAGGGGGGGTGGGGCGGAGGAGCAGAAAGCTCTCGCAAATCCCAGGGGAATTTTCTCTATTAGTGTGACCAAAGCCAGGGGCCAGGCACTTAACCCACCCCTCCCTTTGGTCCCTCATTGCATAAGCTGATCTGAAAATTGCACATTCCAAAGATTATGGTGGCTCTTAGGCTCAAAAATTGTGACAGAACCAAACAAAACTTAATCTGCAAGTGGCAGGCGGCAGGCAAGAGGCAGCTGCCACCAGTCAGCTTCCGCTCATTAGCCCAGAACATGTGTCACGGATCTGCGTCACTTGCCTGCCGCCTGCTGCCTGCCGCCTGCCTGCCTGCCCGCCTGTCATCGTCATCGCTGTCAATGCCGCTGCCATGGCGGCAGCCACAAAATCCGTACAAAGAAATGCCATAAAACGCCAGCCGCAGTCAAAACACCAAAAAACGATGAAATGAACGCAAAATGCGGTTATGGCAGGGCACAAATTTACCGCAGAGGCAGCAGCAGCAGCAGCAGCTCCTCTCCCTCCCCAGGGAGTGGGGCATAAAAATGTTAACATAATTCATTCGGTGCGACAAACGACTTTTAATTAAAATATTTCAACGTTCGCAGGGTATTTTCATGTGCTGCAAGGATGTGGAAGCAAAGGTTAGGGGCCAATGAAGTCATTTCCGATGGAAGGCAGTGCAGGAAAGAGATAGTCAAAGGTATTAGGTAGCCAGATAGCTATCGAATCGATTAGCCAAAAGCCAATAAAGTCATTCGAAACTGTTGGGAGTTTAAGGGAATATTTAACCACAAGGCGAGCTAGGGATACATTTAGGTTGAGCCGGACACAGAAACGCTTATCCTAGATTCTAGAGGCAAGGAATCCTCATTTCTTAGGCACTTTAGACAGTGAAGCAAAGTGCCACGTGCCTCGTGCCCGAGTCAACTGTGTCATGTTGCAGGGGCTTACAAATTAGCGTGGATTGCGCACTTTTTGTCAAGAATCCTACCCGCCACCAGCACCTGAAAGCCACAAAGCAGCGCGCACTGCCAGCGACAGATACCAAGCAAACAGTGGGCCAAAAAGACACTTCATGACATGCCGCCATTCTGACAGCCATGGAGCAGCTGTTGACACACTCCGCAAGCGGCAGGGCACTACACGCGATGCGCCGCCACCCCACACCACCCATACAACATGTACAACATGTCGTATAAGTATTTTAATTAAGCATCAAGAGGCGCACGAAAACACACATCCACGCAGCAAGCAAGTTGCGCCTTTTAATTAAGGCCCACTAAACTACTCGTAAGACAGGAGGCCATCGCCATGGCTTAAGAGGTGCCTTCCTCTGGCTCCTCCTCCGCCACTCGCGGATGGATCGAAAAGTTTCCATTTAAGGCTAAACTCACAGTTAAAATTTAATTTACTCAGCGCACAAACTTGTTTGGCAGCAGCTGCATGGCAGCAGCACAAAAAACGGGGCACGAAAACAGCAGCAGCAAGCAGCAGGGGGAGGAGCAGCAGGAGCACGTCATGTGGATTACTCATACGCCACGTGTGCGCGTGGCTGTGTGTCTGCGGCGCTGTGGATGAAGCCGAGCCGCGACCCCGGGCGACAGGTGGCGGTAAAAACACCACGACCCGAACCACATGCATTCTGACAAGAAAAACAGACACAGTACACGATCCACGTTGGTGTCCGAGCCAACTTCCGGTGTAAGCAAAAATGTTCTTGAATTGTTTGCATTGGGTAGAAGCCCAACCATTCCACAGATATGTGTGTACATATTGTCTGTCACATGCTACATTCATTTGTATCCAGGCAGGGGCCCGGCTCGTGGCTCGTATGTTTTTGCAACATTTTATTTATCTGCAGCGCGTGAAAATATTTTTAAATGTCGAGTGGCCATTCGGATGACAAAAATTACGAATATTTCACGCTGTTAGGGCGGGAGTTCGTATGAAAGAAAGTCTTGGCAAAAAGAACACTTCAACTGTAGCAAATCAGAAATCAAGTAGCAAGAAAAATAAAGTTTCTCCAGCTTCATTTGACGTTACTGCAGCTGCTGTGGCAGAGCGGAGTCAATCAGGAGACATCATTGGATTTGTGGCAGTGTCTGGGCGCTTGCTTCTCTTGTTTTTTTGTGTCACAATTTGATTTAAGCCGAGTGGAATTGTGGGTTGTACTTGGGGCGGAGTGGAAAAACAATAATCCTTGGAGCAAATCGATGACAGAACGAATTGCATTTGCGGCGTAAGCCAAGTGTAAAGTTTGTGGAAAATTACAGGCAATTTGCATAAGAAAAACAAATGTCTAACGATTGTGCTACACAAAATCAACCAATTGCTCAGCATAATTGGCCATAGACGCCAATGGGCCTCGTCTCTCGCTTGATTACAGCTCGATTATATTGTGGGAAAATAAACAGCAGATCAAAGGCAAAAAGCGCATGAATTTTTATGCAAAATGAAGCTTCAAAGAAGCCATTGTCAAGGCCAAGGGTGGGATATCGATTCCAAACGGAGCAGTTCATCTCTGCTGTAAGTATTGCTACGTGACTCCATTTGCCTCGTCGGCAGCCATGAGTTGTGTACGTGCTGCAGAGATGTGAAATTTTAGATGAAAAAATTATAACATAAATATGAAAAAAAACCAATCTAGTTCCGCATGTATCAAATCTGCCTCTCTGCGGGTAGCTCATGGTTCCATTTTCTGGTTTGATGTAGTCCTGCTGCAGCTGCTGCTGCAATCAGTCCTGCCATTGTTTGCCAATGTCCCGTGCTGCTGTTGAATTAATTGAGGGAACCCAGAACCCAGCATCAG
Source organism: Drosophila subobscura (assembly GCF_008121235.1). Lineage (NCBI taxonomy): Eukaryota > Metazoa > Arthropoda > Insecta > Diptera > Drosophilidae > Drosophila > Drosophila subobscura. Next base: position 14,615,196 of record NC_048531.1, on the reverse strand, counting down.
TTTATCCACAGGTGGTGCCCCGCCGCCCCCACCGTCTGTAGTGAATCTGTAAGCAAGCGTGTAAGCATTTGACATCGACATCACTTCATCTAAATGGGACTTCAATGTCTCCCTCCTCTTTCACTGTTTCCCAGTCTCTTTGTTAGCTCGTTGCAGTGGCAGAAACTTCTCCTTTTGGCAGGCAGGCGATGGAGGTACATCGTTAGCGCGGATTTATGCAGATTTTGTCCTGGCAACAAGTTTTTTCGGCAACTTTGCGCCAGAGAGTGCCTGCAAGAATATTAGCTTATATTCGTGGAACTTTTTAAAGCAAAACTAAAGTTTCCAAAGCCTGGAATAAAAGAGTTTTGCTGCAGTTTTTCCACTTATTAAAACTACTTAATATATTCCTTATTTATGTAGCTATTTTACACCGTTTGCCTTTGCCTTTTGCAGCTTAATTTTCATTTGGTAATAATGCTTCTTGGCTTACTCCCACATTTTGGGAACACATTGCTGAGGCAAGTACTTTACGTATGAAAATTTTTTCCCTAATTGTCTGGGAAAATAAATTGTCTGCAAATTGCGGCAGGCCAACGAATGCGGAAAATGCAGGATGAATGTGTATGTGAAATGAGTAGAGTAGAGTTTGAAAAGTGCAAAGTTGACGGCAAAGGCAGCAGCAGCAGCAGCCAGAAGGCTGCCACAAAATATTTACACATTCGCCCGAGGGGCAAGCAAGACATTCAGGCGGCATTCATTCGCTTGTCCCCCGCAGCCGACTCGCTTCGAGTGCAAAGAAGTGTGTTTAAATAAATCAATGTTTATTTAGTCACAGAGCAGCAACTGTGTGTCAGGAAGCGGCAACACTTTGATTGCAGTAGTTTCACCTTACCCTCAGGCCGTAAGGGCCGCAAAAACGAGCCTCGTACTCAAAAGGGAAAGCCCCTCCTCATCTCTTGCAACATGGGAACACACACACAAAGTGGTGCAACAATAATGGGATGAATGTTATGAATGTGCAATCATACAGCTGACAGCAGCAGCCAGCAGCAGCCAGGAGCCAGCAGCCACCGTAAACAAAGAAAAGGAATCACAACATCCGTCCGCCCATTCACCAGCGCCACAGTGCAGGTGACAAAACTCTCAGCAAGCCTGGCTTGGGGGAGACATGGGGACATGGAATCAAAGGGAAGTAACACACACAATAGAAATCTGCCGGCGGATATTAAAACTATTCTACAGCTGCTTTTGTGGGCAGTCTTCTGCCTTCCAACTCTTCTGCCCTCTGCCATCTCTTCGTCTGCCTTCACCACATGCTCTGCTCTTGACTTTTCATCATGTGCCAAGTGAAAGGATAGATTATTTTCTGCCGGATGTATGCAACAGGCACTGGGGAAATTGTCTTGACCTTATACAAAAAGAAATGAGAAAAGAAAAAACTTCACCCAAGCGTTGCCCCAAAGCTATTAAACCGTGAAACAACTCTCAACTGGGGAGTATCTCTCATTCGAATCACTCTGCGCCACTTCTGTGCTTTCTTTTTGCCGAGAAACTTTTATTACAATGCCAGAGGGGGTTGCCTGCCGTTCCCCCGCCTCACTCCATGCTCCTCTTAATTTATGATCCGTGCAATTTTTGCGGGTGGGCATTCCGCTGTGCATTCCATTGCAGACGCCCAGCGGCGATATTTTCTACTGCTTCGAAAGTTATTACAGGAATATGAATTATCAGTCTGGTGTTTGCTTTGGAAATGGCTTTTCATGGCGCTCTGTCAGCAGGAAAAAAGTTCCTGGAACTTGGCACACGATGCAGAGGAAAAGTGTTTATCAACTTTGAAATCAAATTGCTGCCGTGGAGGAGTCTTTGAGGCAGCAACTGGATTATTTACATTTCACTAAGCTCCTACTCCAATTAAATTGAATGCTCGACGAACCTACTCTATATGGTAGCTATATCCACATGGTCCGTTCGTTCCTTGTTGTTCCTTCCTTTCTCTCGTGCCGCTGGCTTGCCGCGTTGTTAACACGTGTTCAAATCATATAGTTTTACTCGCTTTGAATATCCTTTATGTGCCATAGCTCCATTGTTATGCAATGTCTTGATAAATGGCTTTGCAGAGCCCCCAACTCTGTGGCATGCACAGAGGATGTGTATTCCATTCATCGTGCCATTGTGGAGCACCTCAGACACACTCTCCCTGCCCGGCTGTCTGTGTGCCTGTCTGTTTGGCAGCATTTTGCATAGAAAGTTGCAGCTGGTTTGGCTCCACACCTATTAGAGCTAATACTGAAGATGAAATGAAAGCCTCAATGGATGCCCCACAACCTTACAGCATTATCAATTGTGTAGAACATTTTTGGATTAATTCCCAGGGAATTGAATAAACATCGCGGGATTAAATGTACAAGCAGAGTGCGTGCCCGGCGAAACGCAGTTTGTAATCGGAGTTCCTTCGGCATTTAATTTGGTGTCGGCTTATGCAAAGAGCGGAAGATTCCTCCGGCCTTTACTTTACTCCGGCCATTAACCTAATTGGCAGCGAGTCTGTGCCCGTGTTTGGCTAATAAAATTGTTTAAGGATTACATGGGATATCTACACTTTAAATTGTATCTCGGCATCTTCATCTTTGGCCTGACAACTTTTTCGGCGCTCTACCTTTTTGGCCCGCACAAAAGGTAGGCCCAAAAGGGAGGGTCCTCAGCCTTTGGAATTGCTTCTTAATGGATGGATGGATGGCTGCTCCTGCTTCTACTCCTGCTCCTTGGATGGCTGCCTGTTTGCCACGCTTCCATTCCAAGTGGATGAAATATTTGTGTGAGGGCTGGGCCAACTTTTGTGTGGCGAAAAGCGGTCGTCGGTCTATTAACACCTTTGCTTATTGTTAATTAATCTTGCTTGCTAACCGATATAATCCCATGGCTGTTACAACCCTCCAAAACACCAGCTATCTGTGTGTCGGCGATAATTACTAGCTTCGAGAGCGACTGTCAGGCCATTAATGGTATTAATTAACTGATGTCTTTGGGGCTTAAGCAATTTGGGACATTCAGTGAATGTCCAAGAGGGTGATCAAGAGGCAGGACATCACCGAACAAGCAGCAAATGAAATAACTGTTAAAGCACTTCATTTGGGTTTGACTTTACGCTTAATTAAATTTAATCAAAATTGATTGATTTGAGTGGGAATATTCTTTGTATGCTTACCTCTGGGAATGGAAGTTCCTCCATGAAGTTAAGAGTTCCCAAGCTATGAAAAATTTGCAGATTTCTCCCTTAGCTGTTTACGGTTTACGGTTAAGCTTGGCTTTTCCCTTATTCACGGATTTTCTGGTCAATCCCACAGCTTTTCCCCCCAGCGGAATCTCAGCTTAAATACTCACATATTCCATTTAGATGGCGTTGTTTTGACAAAGTTCCCACCCGACACACACAAAAAGCATAAAAATATGACAAACACAAAGTGGAACCCTGCGCCACGGGGGAGTAAAGAATGTCATAAAAAGACGTCTCCACATGTGTGGCAGGAGGGTTGGAGCGGGGAGGGGAGGGTGCGGGACAGCAATAAGACAGGTTCCATAAGCCAGATGTTCGGGATAATGGAGGCAGAAGACGACGCGTTGGAGCAGACAAAATAAAATCACATTTTTACAGGCAAAGCATTTATGATCCATTATGCTCTTAGCCAGCGTCTGGCACGGCTTTTGTTTTGCGACAAATAAAAAGAGACACAAAAAACAAGCACAAATATAAGCAGGAATAAAATATAGAAATACTCACGGGAGTTGGAGTGTGGGTAGGAGGTGCCGTCAAGGTCAGACCAGGCCAGAGACTTGAATCGATGAATTATGGAACCAATGGAGCGTGGCATTCGCCTATGGGATTCAGTTATTTGTGCAATAAACGTACAACAAATACATATGAATGTGCTGCCCATGGCGGAGCATTCGCTGGCATTCCTATCGAAGCATTTGCCAGGACATGCTCCAATGGCCTGTGGCTGGAACAAATGAAATACTTTGAATGCAACGAACTCTCCTCTCATGGCACAAAATATTTGATCGAATTGCAGTCACTTGTCCCTCATGTGAATACAATGAATATGAGTGATGGAGGAGGAAGAAGGGAGGTGGCTTATTGTCGACACATTTTCAAGATGCACACTGAAATGTGAATATCAAATGTGGGCAGGGCAAACCACGAGAATGACAATAGACCCAAGGGCAAGGAGAAGGATAAGGAGCAGAAGCAAGAGAAGAGAAATGTTGTTGATATGCTGATGCTGATGCATCCATCCTGAGGTGTCTGTGTGTCTGTGTGTGTGTGTGTGTGCTGTGACACTTGAGAACAAAAAAATCGCTTAAGTGGTTCACTGTCTGACAGCGGCTGCTTGGCTGGCAGCCTTCCACTGGCGTTGACGTTGATTGTTGAGTGATAAGAGTGATAAAAGTGCTGCCCTAATGACACTTTGCCCCCAGAGTCTATAGTGCTGAGTGCCGAGAGTCCATGCCCTTCAAATGCTTAGTGTCTGTCTCTACATAATCGTCCAAGTGTAACCCACATTAACGCATCAGATTACGTAAAATATTTCTGTTTATTTGTCACCACTGTGAGCGGATAAATGTGTGTTTTATTCGTGCTTCATTCATGATATCCATGGCATACACACAATCGCATTAATCATTTAATTATAGCCGCAAATCTTTACCGTATTAACAATCAATTAATGCGAGCTCGATGAGCTCTTTTTTTAAACTGATTTCAATCTGATTATACGGGCGGGTGACAACCACCACATATGCCATTGATAAATGTCGATTGTACATAATTTAATGTGAAGAGTAAACTAATTAATTAATAAATGAGTTTTTCTTTTTGTGGTTGTGTTAAATAGCTAACAAAAAAAGCGACAAAAAAATGGGCAAACTTTAATGTAAATTCCAAATGATTGTCGCACATTTTTCGAGCTCATTGAAGTGGAAATCCATTGCAATGAGGCCACAAAAAGATAATTCCAACGATGACAACTGGAAAAAGGTCAACGAAATCCCCTGCCTAGGGTTAACAAAATGAACCACAAATGAAATTAAAGTCCTTAAATACCAATAAATCATGTTGATGGCTGATAATCGTGCATAACTAATTAGAAGCGGAACCAACGAGCCATCAAAAGTCCAATGAAATGTTGCCTGCCAAAATGAAACAATTTAGAAAAATGTGTTGGAAAAAATGCGAATTTCGATTTAAATTAAATGCACATTTTGCTGAAATTGTTTAATTAAAACAGTAATTATGCAAGAGCACGCTATTTGGATCACCGCAAATTGTTAATTCCGCTCAAGTACGACGCACCGCAATATGCTCCGTAATTAATTAAACGGAGTTCATTTTTCGCAGGGGAATCTGTATAATAAATTAATTCTGCATATGTTTTTCCACATCAAAGCATAATAATGGCTATGCTCCGCATTTATTTCTATTGTTTAAAGGAATTTCAGATGTTATTTCAACGCATGAAAATAACTTTCAAATAGCTGTTCGGCATGTGCCACAAATGAAATGAAATCGACTCGGTTTCGGTTTTATTTTTTCCAAGGCAATTTCAGTTGCCAATTTTGTTGGAATACGCCACTGACTGACTTCTGGGCCAGGGTAATTTTTCATTCATTTATGACTTCAATCAGACATTGTTGCGGTTCCTCTTTCCCTCTGTGGGTACTTTCTGCTAATGCTTTTTTCTCTCCTTCTCTCTGTGTTCCATTATTGTGGCATATTGATGGAACATGGGATAGGAGTCTTGCCACATGATTGCCCGCCCCAGTCTGGCAATTGAGTTGCCAATATTGTCCTTTGGCCAAATTAGAAATGATTGCCCGGCTCTTTTTGGTTTCATTTTTGGGTGGAATTCCTCTACCGGCATCCTGTTGTTGTGACTTTTTGTTTGCTCCCGAAAGTTTCCTGTTTTTAACTCACTTTTTCCTTTGAATCTCAGTGACCTTTACCCTCTAAATCATAGGGGAAAAAGTTGTACATTTTATTCAGTCATTCGCTAGAAGTCACCACAGTTCGATTTCAATTCCTGAATATAATTTTGTTAAATTTTCAAGTATTAGTTTCTACATCGATTTTTGTTAGCAGTTCGCCAAAATGTTCCTACGCGAAGATCCACGAAAAGCCACAGCCCGCGATGTCACCACTGTGGCGCCTTATGTGGCAGCCGCCAAGCGCGGTCCCTACACCATGACCAACCTCGTGTTCAACAGCAACAATCCCCATCAGGCCAAGGGCGACGAACAGTCGACGGATATGCAGCAGCAGCAGCAGCACTCGTTCAACATCAATCGCAAGGCGCTGGAGCACAATCATCGGCACCACCAGCGGCTGCTACCCGTGGCCATGGGGAAGACACCGATGCCCCAGGTGCGCGCCCATCTGGTGATGAACGAGCAGCGGGAGCTGTACCGCCAGCATCGTGAGCGGCTGACCACCATCAAGGGTAAGGTGAACACCTGCCTGCCACCGCCCAAGGTCAAGGTGAGTGGCAATGGCATGGAGCTGCCCTACATGGAGATGCTGACGGCGCTCTACAAGCGCAGCAACAACACGCTGCGAACGTTCACCCGCTCGCCGGAGCGACTGGCCGCCGGCCGCTGGCGTCACGTGAGCCTCGCCCGCGACAAGGAGCAGCGGCAACAGGAGAAGAACAAGCAGTTCCACAAGGGCGGGGAGCTCTTCGATCCGCTGGCGGGCAGATCGCGACGCAACAAGCCAAAGGCCTCGCAGACCTTCAGCTACGAGATTCCCATGCACATCCTGCACCGCTACGAGAGCCTCATGGACCAGTGCGATGTGGGCAATCTCTGCAAGCTGCTGCGCCCACAGATCTACCTCGATGTCGCGGTGCGTGGCACACGCATCCAGGGTCGCCTCGCCATTCAACTCTTCACCGAGGCGTGTCCCCAGGTGGTGCTGGAGTTTATGCGCGCCTGCACCCAGGCCAACACTTCGGCCATCACCTTCTCGCGGACTCTCACACCCATGTGGCTGGAGGGTCGCCTGGCCATGGGCCCGTCCACGGTGCGCGATCAGGATCTGCGCAACATTGAGCACGACTTTGATGTGCTCAATCACGGCGTCGACGCTGGCATTCTCTCCTTCCCCAGTCGCTATGTGCGCGGCCATCCCCGCTCCGCAGTTAACTTTACCATCAGCTTCCAGCCGCTGTCGATCCTAAACGGCAAGCGGATTGCGTTCGGCAAGGTGCGCAAGGGATTGCAGCTGCTGGAGCGCATCCAAGATGCCACCGGTCATCTGGCCACTGCCCAGGGCGTTGTCGTGGTCACCGACTGCGGAGTGCTCTAAAAATCATTCGTCATAGTGGAATTCAATAAAAGAAATGTAAAACGAAAGCAATCAGGGTGCCCTCAGAGAGTTCTCTCAGCTTCATTTGTGATTATTTCAGTCTTAAATCCTACTTCGTGCTGTGTGGAAGTGTAACCTACAGTAGCCACAATTTATACAAAAGTTTTTGTGAGTAATTCGAGGCAAGCCAAAACCTACCTTTAATGGCACCTTCCCCGACCCGACAGCTGATTGCCGTTGAAGATGCCCGCCGACGGACTGAACAGCCCTCGGGTCTCGCAGGGACGTCGCAGCGGAGGGGACCAGAAGGATGCCTCACCATTCCCAGACAAGTACGACATGCGCGGCACACGTGTGCTGAGCATCTACAAGAGTCGGATCACGGAGGTGCCCGCTCAGGTGTTTGAGGAGGCGCGCGAGGAGCTGGTGAATGTTGTGCAGCTGCAGGACAATCGGCTGTGCGAGGTGCCCAAGGATCTGCACATGCTGGGGGAGCTGCTCACGCAGCTGGATCTGACCAAGAATCAGATCTCGTACATACCCACCAACATCTCGCAGTTCTCGCGTCTGACCTGCTTCAATGTCTCGTGCAACTTGCTGCGTGACTTGCCACTGGAGTTTGGTGGCCTGCAGCTGCTCTGTGAGCTGGACATTTCCTTCAATCGCTTCGAACGGCTGCCACGCTGCATCTACGACTTGCAGAGCCTCGAGTCGCTCTTGGCACACGATAATCACATCGAGGACATTGATGCCAGTGAGACGGGGCTCGGTGCCTTGAAGAATCTCCGCGTATTGGATTTGAGCAACAATGATATAAGACAGGTGCCGCCCATTCTGGGCAACATGCGGAGCATTGTTACCCTGAATCTGATGGGCAATCCGCTGCGACAGCCGCGTCATCAGATTTTGAGCGCTGGCACGGAGGCCATTATGGCATTCCTGCGCACTCGCATTCCACTTTCGCAGTAGACTTTTCCCTTCAAATTGTTTATTAATGTTGTCAAATTAAAGTTCATAAATCGTAGTAGGCCTGTGCTGAAAACTCTCCCTAGAACTCTGAGTTGAAAATAGTTTCCCGTAGCCAGCAAAATGTCTGCCGATAAAAAAGGAAAACCCGAAAAGCAGCAGTGAGTAGCAGGCAAAAAAAGTTCAATTAAAGCACTCAGATCTAAGCCTCATCTTTAGCAAAGACAGGTCCTACGATGGCGATGCCTTCATTGCACAATTTGCTCTTCGTGGCGCCCGGGAGATCATCATCCTGGATGCCGATGGCAACACTTTGCGTTCGACAGTCAGTCCGCGTCGCACCTTTGTGTATGTCTCGTCGCTGAAGCCGCTGGTGACAATGGCCAGGAATGTGGTGCGAGATCTCAATCCCTCCAATGATGTAACATTTATGCGTCTAGGCTCCAATGGGGGTGAGGTGCACATCACACTGGGCGCGGATTTCATTTTGATAGTCATACAACGCATCAAAAGGAAAAGTGGGACTCAAAAGTAAAAGCTACTAATACACGTACACAGATGGGGCTCGCGTGTGGGTGTGTGTGTGTGTGTGTTAGACATCAACAAAATGAAGATTAAATTGCTGGTCACAAGTGAATCATGGTCGAAACTCATTTGAAATGCAAACTGGCACTGGCAAGGGGAAAGGCAAACAAATCAGGCACTGGCTGGCAGCCACCAAAATGCGGATCAGTCGTCAATTATGCACCATGTTGCACATCCTATGTGCCGTTTTGCACTCTCTCCGGAATAGTGGTTTCGGTTTGGGTTTGGGTTTGGGTTTGCTTTGGTTTGGTTTTGGTGGCTTTTGCACCCACAATTAAGCCCAGCCTTTGACGCTGGATTGCATCATTAGTGGCCGGCCATTCATGTCGTGGCGGCACTCATTTCGCTCTATAGACTTGAGCCATATCTATTGTGCACGATAATGGCAATTAAATATCGCACGTTCGCACGGCAACGTGTTGCCATTACTCATTTGCTGCCGACAATATGCCAACAATATCCCTGGACTCGGGATCCCCTGGGGCGGCACAGGAAATGGCAAAAGCACACAAAAGAATTAGTTATATTTGTTGCCCGATTCTACTATTGTTTTCGTCGCTTTTGTGCATTTTATTCAACATTTTTGGGGGGGTTCGGAATGGCATTGGGCCACCAGTGGCCATTTATTCAGCGGCTTTATGTTTATGGTACACATAAAGACACACAGACATAGATACACAAATATGTGTGTGTGTGTGAACCCACATTTTGTCGCCATTTAAGTCCAGTAAGTTACATATGTTTGGGTTTTTGGGGCCTTTGTGTTTGTTTGGGGCCATCGCAATATTTAATGAGGCGCAAATATTTATGCTTTTTGCCTTCACCAAATCCGCTGACCAAATATGGGATTATATTCCAAATAAATACTAAACAATGGGCTGGGGGATACCACAACCCCAGCAATGGGATGACACAAAGTTTCCAAATAACCAAAAATCAATGTAAAATTTTTATATAATTTTGAAACAGCTTTAAAGGCTCCAACAAAGCTCAGGGCATGGCTAAACAGTCTCCCCTTCCACTCTAGGGTATCGACAGTGGAGTTTTGTCGATCAGATCCTGTGCGGCTTACTGCGACTGTGGCACGATTCATGTCCATTATGATTCAATGGAGTGGCTACCCGGAGGTCTGTCGGTCGGTCGTTCATTTGGGGCAGCTCTTAAAGCGGCAATAACGTGATTAAGTGACCAAAGAGGCAACAAGAGCTCATGCTGCCACATGCGGACATTTAATTTATTCGACTCGCTTCAATCCGATGCCGGCGGATGCAGGAAAGCTGCAAATTGTTGACTTTTAATGAATATTCGAGAGTTATAAATAACGAGGGAACAGCGCGTGAATTTGCATTGCAGCCAAACGGACTCGAACAGCCTGGAAATGGCAGTGCAGCGGCTTAAAGTCAACGGCAAAGGGGATGCCAGATGCCGTTGCAGATACATGATACAGGAATCAGCGCACGGGTTAACGGGGTAGGCCCTAAGGCCTAATTGAAATTTAATGCAGACAGGCATCAGCTGTCTTCCGGCAAAAGTCTGGCGCGAGTTGAAACGTGAAATTGCAGACGCATGCGGTAAATCCTGCGGCTATTTATATAGATGATAGACACTTGAGTATTATCAACACATCCTCTGGCCAGCTCTTGGGGTAAACCCAATACGTTAGGTGGCGTCGAATTCGATATGCTTTGGGTTTGGTTTATCAAGCTGGCCTCTAATTTGTATGCCAACTAATTTATGCGTATTTATGGCACAAAGACAAAGCGCGGATGGAGCTTTGCGACTCAAATTCGTTGAAAATTGTAGCATTTATCATCATCCGCATACAAATTGTCAGCAGGTTTAACAAATGATGTGTTAAGTGAGCTGCAAAACATACACTCTGGGCGGAATGGAATCCCCACTAGACGAAATGATGTCCCCACACATTCGTATGAGTAATGGTCTTTCCGGGCGTCGCCATTTCGGGGCATTCATCATCCACCCAGACCGCTCGTTCAACATGTGTTGCCCTTAATTAGTTGCAATGCAGATGGAGCCATAGCAACAGTTCCAGCTCCAGCTCCAGCTCTGGCTCTTCTGTCTGCGCTCCGTGTGCCCTGCCTTCTGCTTGTGATTAAAAGTGCTGCCAAAAGTTACAAATGAGAAGTCATTTATGTGCGCACATCAAAATATATTCACTGGTTGCCATGCATTCGATTTGCGAATCAAATCGGCGTTGGACAGTGTCCTGCTGACCCTGCCACCGTCTGTGTGTGTGTGTCCCGCATTAAACCAATTTTTATTTTTATTTGAAACTCCCTTAGTCATGCCAGAAAGCAATTAAAGCAAATATTTATATCAAGAGCAGTGAAAATATGTCGTATGCGACGGCTGCCATTGTGCATTGTTCGGTTCGGTTTCCATGAAACTATTTTTCATTGTTGCTGGGGGAGCGGCCAGCCATTGTTCGGAGCAACAAAAGCCAGCCGGCATTTTCCACTCACATTTAATGAATTATTAATTTTAATTACTTTCCAATTAAACATCAATTAAACGGGCGGTCCTTGAGCCGCGGAAGACTTAAAGTCTGTCGTGATTACAGCCCCTCACACAGCCCACACTTGAGGACACACATCCAATCAGGCAACCAATCCATCATTAGGAACCCAGCCGCATGAACAGGTGTACGAGTACTTATGGGGGGAACTGTGGAGAACATCTCATCAATACACTTAATTAATGAGAGCTCAATGCGGCGGCAAGTCTCTTTGGCATTAATGTCTAAAGTTGAATGGGAAAACGCCTTCCGATCGAGCATGAATTAACTGCAACTTTTGTCCAGCCTGCAGCCAGAAGCTCTCTCTTTCTTTCTTTCTCTCTCTCTCTCGTCAAACATAAACTTCAAAGTCTCGAATCGAATAACGCCAAAAGGCTTACTTTAATTACATGCAGCACCCACTGCAAAAGAGAAACTTGGCCCAGAACAGACAGAAGGCGCCTCCCCAGCCACGAGCACGCACCGTGCAGCACCTGCCGCCAAAGGCAGACAAACCGCAGCAGGCAGGAAGCATGCAAAAGTAGACCACCATCAGGGGGAAGCTTCTCTTGTTTTGTACTTCAAAAACGTATCATGTGTAGCCCCCTCCAAGCCCCAGAGACAAGGATAAACCGTGTAGAAGGATGTGTTGGCGTTGTGGCCACGCCAGGGAGAAAAAAAGAAACCGGATTAATAAGGTAGTGAAAGGGGATCTCAGCAAAAGTCAATGAAAGAAAGGGAAATGTAGGCAGGACATCTTTTTTGTTACTTTTTACCTTTTTCTGTGTGTTTTCCCATCACATTTGTTCTGCATTTTCCCACCTTTTTGCATTCGTGCCACATTTAAGCAAAAACTTCAAATGCTGCTGCTAATATGTTTTGACTTTTAAACGTGCAACGAGCGGCTTTTGGGTTTGTTTGTATTTCCCGCTCCCTGGAGGATAGCTTTTCCTGCGATTTGTATGTGTGTGGCGAATGCTTCATAACAAGTTTTGATGCAACTTCTCTGAAAACATTTACGCCATTTTTCTGTGTACGTGAGAGCGCATATAGCAAACGGAAAAGTTCTTCTTGAAACATAAACAGCAGAGAGACAGGGAAGAAGGTTCCTTGGGGATTCATTCGCTTTATGGTTGAGGCGGCGGGAGGGGCGCACTTTAATTGCAGCCAAGCGGGCGATTATTTTTGGAAAGTTCTTGGTTTTTTTAGATCTTTTAGCGAGCGAAACAGAATCACAAATGCCGTGCACGTATTTATTAAATTCCGTTTGCAGCGTTTTTGGGTTAAACAACTTTTGAAACCCGCCTCCTGCCACACACCATTTGTGTGTGTGTCTTCGTGTGTGCGTGTGTGGCGGCCTAACCGAATGCCTTTGTGTATGTTAGGGGGTGTGGATGTCGCTGTGGCAGCCTCAACTCTCAGTCAAATACTCTTAATCTGCATTATTTGGATTATATTCTGAATGCGAATCAATAATTCATATTAAACCTGATTTATGTGCCACCCAAAGGGTGGGTGGGTTAGGGGTTGGGGCAGGTCTAAGGGCACGTAATGCCATTATGTATGCATAATGTTGGTTAATTTGCATCGACTGCTGCACAAAGGAGCAGACTGCTTATCAAAAGTTTTCACGTACAGCTCGTTGGGCTCGCTGCAAATGAGGGAAGTATTAAAATGAAAACTTTTGCGTATGTGCAATCACCTGAAGGGAGGAGGCATGCCAAAGGAAGTGCCTGTAGTCTGTGGCAGATAATATTTGGTAAATATATTTAAGTAATAATAAACACAGCTGAACAAATGAAGTGAGCTTTAATTGAAAATTCCGCAAAGGCAACATGTCAAGGATGTGCATCATAAAAGTATCAACAGTCTGACGACGACGACGACGACGACAGCTTGTCCTGAGAAATTAAATACTTATTATTCAAAAGTAAACACATACTTCTGGCAGACACTGTTGACAGCAGCTTCTTCTTGGTGGGGGTAAGGAAACATTCATTTTCCGCTTTCGTGGAATAAATTTGTGAATTTCCAGTGTGGCAGTGGCAGTGACATCTGTGTCTGTGTCAGGACATTAATTGGCGCATCTGCTGCCTTGGTGTCACTGCCTCAAAATGTAGTTAATTAACCCACGAAGAATCCCTTACCCTGCCAATCTGTGTGTGGCAATAACTAGTCGATTTGCGCCATTGCCTTGCGACTCCTTCTGCGGCTGAATGCACTTCATCCATGGGTAGATGCTCTCGACTCTCGCCTCTCGCCTCTGCATTCTGTAGATTCTCCACTCGACCACAAATTCGCTTTAAGCACTTGCCATGCCCCCAGCAAACCAGGGCAATCAGTCAACGGGCTGGGGTGGCGTTTTGTCAAACAGAATCAGCTTTGACCCATGTGTGAAGTGTGCTGCCGGCGGGGCAAATCTTATAAATAAGCCAGAGAGCTAGCTGGTTGCTGGAAAAAGTAGCAGCAACAGCAGCAGCAGCTCGTTGCCAGCACAATTTGCATCTGAAGCACAGCTCCAGGACACACACACCGCCATACATTTTGTGTCCTGTCAGCATTGGCTTAAGGACAAAGCAGGAGCAGCAACCTTATATGGTGCTCCTGGTGCTCCTGGTGTTCGTGTAAATGTGCCTGCAATGAAATGCATCGTCAGGCTTGAGGGGGGAATTCTTCCCACTGGGGTATGGCTTGGGTCTGGGCTGCCACAGTTTTGTGCATTAACACGCACGCATAGAGAACACACACACACACGCACACGCACACACAGCACTTGGTTGAATTCAGAATCGTTGTTCTTCCTTCCTGTTGCCCTTGTTGCAGTTTGCCATGTCCTGTGCTGTGCTGTGTGTGTGTGTGTGTGTGTGGCGTGTTCCGGTGCTGGTTGCAGCAGGTGCCGCCATTGTTTTTTAAGCTGAACCCAAAAATTCGTGCAGCAGCAAAGGAAGGAGTCAGTAGCCCAGTTGTATGGCACTTTTATTTCTTTATCATTTGGCAGCGAACAATAAAGCGGAGGCAGCAGCGAAGCGAGTTGTCATCCGCGACCAAAGCCTGTGCCAAGTTTACTGCAATAACTTAAAGCCCGGCTTATGCACGGACAACGGGAGTTGCTCTGTGGGTGGTGTGGTGTGGCATGTCGTTTCGTGTCTGCTGCATCAGCAATTGCGGCTGCCTGCTGCCTGCTGCGTGCTGCCTGCTGCTGTGGCGACTAATGATATGCAATAGTTCTGCCATTCAAACGCCACTAATGGAAGCAACTTGAGTGTAAATTCAAAAGCGGATTTGCGGCTCTCTAATCCGGCAACTAAATTATTTATTCTGCATTTGTCTTTTGTCGATGCTCGTCTATGAAACATTGTAACCACTGCCACTGGTGCTGCCACTGCTGCTGCTGCTGCTGCTGCTGCTGCTGCTGCTCCACTATCCTCAAATTTCGTATGGAAATTTCGTTTATTTTAATGGCATTTGCCACGTGACCCATCGATGGGTCCCCATGCCATTGAGTTTTTACGTTCGTTTCATTGCCATTTTCGCTGTGAGTTTTAAAACAATTACGAGGTTCTGCTTGAGTCCTGGATTCGGTTTCCCTTCTGCCCTGTTTCCTTCCCTCTATTTCTGTGTGTGTTTCGGCGGGGACTCTGCTTGGGGTTCTGTATCGGTTTTCGGTTGCTGTTTCTGTTTCTGTTTCGGGTTTGCAGTTGCAACTCTTCCTCGATTACGCCAGACTTAACAATGCGAGGAATTAAGCGAATTTCCCATTTTCATTACTTTGGAAATTGAAATTGGTTTTTCCCCATTCGGTGGGAGAACTGCAGCTACCTCCAGCCACTGTGCCAAATCCCTAATTGATTCAAACTGAACGGGAAGATTTATCACCGCTTTGACAGTGGGGAAAAAGAGGAAAAACCTGAAGCTGAAGCTGAAGCTGAAGCTAAGTCTGTGGCCTAAGCTGGGGTTAAGTTATGAGCCGCAGATAACTTAATCGTGCGGATAGGACAATCTCTGACAGCACAGGGACACAACCCCCACATTAGCGTACTAAATCCACCAGTCAGTGGCCAGGGGGGAGTAGCTTAATGTTTTCCAGTTCGGTTATATATCATGCGGTGATTTGTGTGGACTTTTGCAGAGCGGCCGACTCTCTGGCGACCCACAGACAGCCGACGAGGCACTATAAATCAAGGGGCGGGCGACATATCAGGGGGGGAAGGAGTCTATATGTCGACTCGTATGCGTGGCAAAACTTAATAAGGAATGCGACAGACAACAAACAAATGATGCAAATAGCAAACGGAGTGAAAGCTGTTCTTTAAAGCTGTTTCTTCCGTCCCCCCTCCCGAAAGCATTTCTCAGTGTCAACGCACGGAGACGGAGCCCGTCCAGACAAAGACGTAACCATAGAGATATAGAGAGCGAGAGCAAGAGCAAGAGAGCATCGGAGAGAGTGGGAGAGCGAGAGCGAGACATCAACGTCAGGCAGGCAAAACAGATGGACCGACAGGCAGGCGGAGACCCAAGCGGAGCTGGGGCTGGCGCTGTTCTGGGAGCTGCGAGAGTTTTCTTTTGATTTATCGCGCAGGATGCGTAGTAAAACAAAGACGTAGATGGGGCAGCAAAACCCGAGGGAACACTCAAACTCCATCCAATTATCCTGTTAAGTTTCATTATGTCTGTGCTATTTTTGGAGGCAGGAAGTGATGCCGCTGCCATTGTTCGCCGTTCGCCATTTGCCATTCGCCATTTTGGCTCCGCTGCAGTGTGCCTGCCGCTCTCTCTCTCATTTGGAGTGACAACATTGCGGTTTCGCCGGGATGTCATCGACGTCATGCGAGAACCGGCCGCAGGACAACCGCAACGCCAACCCCGACCCCCATGCTCTTCCTTTCTGTTTGCTGCTCCTCGCTGGCTGATAAATTGTCACCGCGCGCCGGCTTCGTTTTCACAAGCTCTGCCTTGATTATGGCGTAACAAATTGTCGCCGTTTTTGGAACGGAAACGGAAGGCAAGACTCACCCGCCTCTGTCTGCATTTTGTGTGTGCATTTTTGGGGCGCAACAGAAAAGGCAATCAAATGCCAACTAAGCGTGGGGCTACGTTTTAAGCCGCTTTCAGCGTATTTTTCAACCATTCTCTTTCATCTTTTCAGCTCTGCAATGGATCTGAAGACTGGCACACTGTTGGTTGCACCCGCCGTAAAGAACTCGAGCTGCTCGCATCCCCGCTACACCGGGCACAATTTCATCGCGCACATTGGCATCGCGGAGACCATTGAGGCGGTGCTCATACTGGTCCTCACACTGGGCGTCATCGGTGCCAATTGTCTGGTCATTTTCGTCATAAACAATCGTCGCTATGCCGCCTACATACACCAACAGGTGAGGGAGGACCAGTCCCTGTCCCTGTCCCTGTCCATGCAGCACTCTGGTTTCAACCCCAAAACGTAATCCGTTTGTATTCCATTTAAGCCACGTTATCTACTCACCTCTCTGGCACTGAATGACCTGACAATTGGCCTGCTAATTACACCGTTTGGGCTAATGCCGGCATTGTTCCACTGCTGGCCATATGGCGAGATCTTCTGTCAGATACAGGTGAGTGAGTGGCCGGACAACAGGTGGAAATACAGCTCGGAAATGCAATAATTTGCGGCATAATGCTGCCCAATTAACCCACAACCGCATAACCCTCTACTCTATGCACTGATGCCGGGGCAATTAGAGGACATGGACGCAGAGACAGAGACAGATACAGACACGGGAACAGGCAACAATTAGGGATGCGATCAAGTGGAATAACAATGTGTCTGTCTGTGTGTCTCTCTGTGTGGACATTCGCTTCGGAAGTCACTGGAGTAGAGTTATGGTTAATAACATCAAATGCCAAAGAATTCGCCGCATAACATTGGGGTTACGCGCATTGTGCAATATGAAATTCCATTGCAAGTATTTCCATTCGATTTTTGCACACGTGCTGGTCGCACGGGGGTAGAAGGGGTTGCAGTGCAAAATGTATATTAAAAACTTAATATTTATATTAAAATATTCAAAGCTATCTGGAAAGCTAACCCTTCTACCCTTTCTTTCCCCTAGGCACTGCTGCGTGGCGCGCTCTCACAGCAAAGCGCCGTTATACTCGTGTGCATGGCCGTCGACCGTTATATGTGCGCGCTGCATCCGCGACGCTACTACCAGCACTCCAGCAAGAAGGTAAGTGTGTGTGTGTGTGTGTGTGTGTGTTTAGATAAGGCACGAAACGGAACTATCCTTGAGATAGCGATTTATCCGCGAAAGCGAAACAAAAGCGGAATGTGGGCGAAATTACAAGAAATCACGCGTCAATAAAAATTAAGAACAACAGCGACAACAACAACGACAACGTCGTCTAGGAGCCAATTACGACGGCATAAATAAGGATAATGGGCTTTAAGCTGCTTGCCAGTCATTAAAAAAGCAAACAAACAGCCAGCAAAAGCGAGGCCAAACCAGAGACAGAGAGAGAGCGAGAGAGCGTGGAGAACGAAAGAGCAGAGCAAGCAAAATAGATACCGGAACCCAATAGACATTTGAAATGTGTATAAAATAGAGAGATAAAAAAGAAAGAAGAACGAAGAACGAGGCGAAAAGTTAGGCAGGCGGGTTGGGTGATTTTTTTTTACGCGCATTGACTTTGGACTAACTTGAGGACCACAGAAAGTCCTGGCACCCAAGGAACCAAGTCAGGGCAGGCAAATGAAGCGGCACCTACCATAGCAACCACAGGCAGTAGAGAGAGAGACAGAGAGCCAAAGACCAGCAAAACGAGACAGCAGCCAACTCTCCATTTTCCCTTTTTTCCTCCATTTACACCATAATTTATGAGACTCGACTGTGAGGGAAAAGGGAAAAGCGCAAAGCAAAAAGGAAAATGCTCTTGACAACAAGCGTTAATTACGCTTCGAAAACCAAAACAAAAATGCCTTTAACTATGCAGAGTGGCAATGGAAAAATTATTATAAATTTTTAAAAATATTCATAACCTTATTGGAAAATATAAATTAAATTGCCTTCAAATGCACTTCGCGCCCAGACCACTGTTCAAAGAAGAGTTCCAAATTGGCTTTGCATTTAAATTAATAAAAAAAAAGGAAAGTAATAGCATGTACATATGTATGTACATATTTACATGTGTATGTACAAGAATTGTTGTTGCAAAATATTTACATAAAATTGCCTTGCAATTCGGAATTTTTATTGTCGTTCCGCTTTGCTGTCTGGCATGCCAGAAAACGGAGCAAGCGACCGAAATTGGCGCACTGCCACGCCCCATTTTGGCATAAAATGAGTTTTCCATGTTGAAAATTAATCAATGGCTCGCAATGCAGGAGGCAAAACCTCGCAATGGCTGCAAAAAAGCTTTGGAACTTTCATTTTTCATCATTTTTAAAAGTGCCATAAACACGGCACTTTTTTTTGTTTCTTTAAAAATTCTTTAAAAATAAAAGAAAAATTAAACGTTTAAAACGAAATTGAAGAAATTCTTTTAGCAAAAATGTAGAGGTTGAGGTTTTGCATTTTAGTTTGACTTTTAGTTTTGATGAAATTTCAAAACTATTCAATTAAAGATCTGAGTAGGGAGTGCCACGGTCTGACCTGTCATTCAATGAAACTTAATGTTTATTACAGTAAACAGTGGCCAGAGCTTTTATGCTTTTTGCTGCATTGTAATTTGCCGAAAGTACGAGTATATTTAGGCACTCCGGAAAATGTAAATAATTTCGGTTACTTTTCGGCTTCACTCACTGTTGATATTTTGCAGCTCGGCAAAAGTTGTGCAAAACGATAGGGTTGTAAATTAAATAAAGTCAGGAGGGGGCCAAAGTGAAAAACCAAAAAGTTTTTGTGTGTTCCATTCTGGTTGGAGCCCCGAAGCCGAGATATTCTCGAGTTCCAGCTGTGTATTGCCAATGTAGCTGTTTTTCAGGGACAGGCAAATGGTCGCCAGTTCAGTTAAGTAGTCACTCAGGCAGGCAGTCAGGCAGTCAGGCAGTCCAACAGTTAGTCAGTCCAACATTCAGTCAGTTATGATTGTGGCAGGCTTTTACCAAATGTTTCTCCCCACCACTCTGCCTTTTGTGTGCCTTCTCCTGTATGGCGGTGTGCGGGCAAAAAGTTTTTAATTCCATTTGCGAGATTTTTAGTTTGATTGAAGGTTGAATGGTTGTGAGTGGTGACCCTTTGCAGCTGTACAACTACTTAATTGAGGTGCATTAGTGATGAAGAAACAACTCCCGATACCTGCACCACAATCAGGGACAATGTGGCACGTTTTGCTGCAATCGAGCAGCAGAAACGTGCCCACAGCTTGGGATTTGAAACCTGAAAACAAGCAGCTCAAAACACAATCTCTATGTATATCCCCCATTTGCTTGCATATTTCTCAGGGTTGTGTTGCCATTTTAAGCTTAACCTGGATCATCAGCCTCACGGTATTTGGCTTTCTTGTGCTGCCCAAAGGTGAGTTTTTGCTGCCACTGCCACGCGCCTGCTAACATTTTACATGAACTCTATATCCCTTGCTATCCACCCACAGGTTACTACTTCAACAATACGGGTCTAATGGCCTGCGAACCCTTCTACAGCAAGCCATCGTATAGGATTTTATCGACATGCGCCTTGTACTTTCCCACCACCATGGTGCTGATGTACTGCTATGGGTCGAGCTTCCACATGAGCCGGTTCCGCCTGAATGATCCGACAATGCCCCTAACGGCGGCTGCCCACCATCCGCATCCACATCTACATCCGGCCCAGCAGCAGCAGCTCCAGCTGCAGCATCAGCAGCATCAGCATCCACATCAACACCACCAACAGCATCAGCAGCAGCAGCAGCATCCGCAGCATCAACAGCAACAGCAGCAGCAACACATCTACCATGGCCACTCGCATCATCCGCACCATCCGCATCACCATCATGGGGGGGCGCCCGTGATGGGGCACCACCTAAGCATGGCCATGAGCATGGGACTGGCCGGGATGCCGAGCATGACAAACAAGATTACCAAAAAGGTGGGTAAAGGGCGAGAGCCTGGCCCAGAGCCGAGTTTTTGGGATTAAGTTAGGAGTAAATAGAATCAACTTTGGCTGCCACTCCACAAACAAATTGAAAATGCTATCGAGCCCTCTCTCCGCCAGCTCATAGTGCAAGCTCTGATGATATTAATTGCATTGTCCAATATTTCACAGATGGTACCCATACAGGAGAAGAACTCCACTGGATCCACGTCACGTTCGATGGCTGCCATTTCGTTGGGTTTCATTGTTATGGTCACGCCATGGACCATACAGGAGATAGTCACTGCATGCACGGGATCCAAGGCAAGTGGTTCTCTAGTATCTCTCTTTCTTTTTCCCTTTCCTTTGATTCATTTTGCCATACGACATACGTGGCGCATACGTAATGAATGTGGAATGTCTGCCGCATACCATACCACGTCTGCCGCATAAGCTTTGATTTTCCCACTCACACTCATCCTCTCTCCTTCTTTGTCTACAGTTGCCGCCGTTTCTTGATTTTGTCGTCACTTGGACAGCGCTGAGCAACAGTCTCTGGAATCCATTCATGTATTGGCTACTCAACTCTGACTTTCGCCGTCTCAGTCGTCAATTGATGCCAAACAAAGTAAGTGTCTGGCTTGGGATAGCCCTGCTCCTCCTACTTCCTCTTTGAAATCTATCAAATTTGAAAACATGTTCGCTGTCCGTCCAATGTGTGCCAACAAAAAGCTGTCATAAGTCCTGATTGATTGATTTGCTTATCCCCTGGATTTTCCCTTGGCTTTCCAAACACCCAAACTAAAGGCATAAGCCGGGCGTCCTTCTGCAGCTTCCATATTTTCGAGGCAGCTGCATAAACTTTCCAGCAACAAGAGAAACTTTGCCATAAATCTCCGGGGAAAAAAGGTGTAAGACACATGAAGCTCCGGCTCCAGCAAACGAGCAACAATAACGAAACTGTGTGCGAAAAGTGATTTTGAATTATGAAAGAGAAAATCCAAATCGGCATTTACATCGTCTGACCCTCTATACCCATTGGCCTCATGGCTCCATGGCTCCATGACTCCATGACCCTGTTTTATACTTTCCATCCATGCATCTATTTTGAGGAGGGCAAAACGCAGTCAAGTGGCATGATTTACTTCCGCCCGAAATTCTAAACTCGCATGAAGCTGGAGGTCAGTCTGTGCTGGATTTATGGCCAACATTTGGGGAGGGCATAACCTTGCGGTGATTTTTGTTGCCAGTGCTGCCAGCCAAATCCTTATTAATTTTTTGCATGTTGAATGGAAATTTATGATGCACTCGTTTCTCTTTCTCGTTTCGTTTCAGTGCTTCCCCAATGAGGAAACGCCCGACCACAAATCAGCCTGTTGTCACATCAATGCAAACGATTTTGAGATCACAACTTTGCCCGTGCCACCAGAGCCGCCCGCCTCTAGGCCGCCAGGCAATAATGGGGGTGCCGGCGCTGGAACAGCCGGAACGGGCAGTGGAGTTGGTGGAATTGGCAGCTCCATTGGCGGCTCTGTGCTGGGCATTTGCGGACGCTCCAGGGCCAACAGTTTGAGCCGCAGCGCCTCGCAGTGCATCCGGAGCACGATGGGCGGTGGACACGGTGTCTACGCGCACCCAGCAGCGACCAACGATGCCTACCCCACAATGCGGCCCGACATCGAAGGCCTCTCCGAGAAGTACTGGGGCGAGATACTCGAACGCACCGTCAGCTCGGGCAACCTCAACGCCATGCAAAAGACTTTGCCCCATTATCCCTACCACCAGCACCACATGCACCAGCTGCATCAGCCGCAGCAACACCATCGCCAGCAGCAGCAACAGCAACAACAGCAGCAGCAGCAGCAGCAGTCACAGCTGCAGACCACGTCCTTCAGCAAGGCCAGCGATTTGCAGTTGAATCTGTGCAAGGATTCCACTTCCGCCTCCGACCTGGGCAAGTTCTCCAACTCGGAGCCCAAGCTGTGCGAGCATCTCTTTCACGATGTCAACTGCGCCAAGAGCAAGGCCCTGGGAGAGGCCGAGTCCTCCGGCAAGTTGTCTGCGGGTCGCAGCATTCCGGATATTTAGTACGCAGAGGACGTCATACTCGCCAGCCAGAGGGCCCGCCAGGCCACCAAGTGCTCGCACCATCCGCTGCACCAGCAGGCCCGGCTGCACCATGGCGTCCACCATTCGAGCAGTCTGCGGCTGAATCGCATACGCGTCTCCTGCCACAGTCCGCCGCCAGAGGTCACAGCTGCCTCAGCCATGGCCGAGTATCGTTCGTAAAGACAAAGAATCCACTTATTGATGGTGGAAATGGTTTAACCATTGAATGTGTGTCTGTGTGGTGTATCTGTATGTGTGTTTGTCTGTCTATAATATCGCATGATCATCCAATTGTAATATGTGTATGTGTGTCGTAGGATTTCCATACAAAGATATCGTAAATATTGGCCTGCTGTAGATCCTTTTTGCATTACAAAAACTTTCCCATCGGCCCTGAAAATCTCCAATGTTAACCATAGTAAGTGTTCATTCAGTGTTTGTGATACCCTAAGATACCCTAAAGATACATAAATGTTGAGTGTTGTATGATATTATATTAGATATATGTATGGAAGAATGTATGGCATGTATGTGTGTGCATTCCATTGATCAACCAGGTTGACTTGCTGAAGGAGAAAGCTGTCCAAGAAGTGTCAAAGAGAAGTCAGACTTTCCTCTCAGCCAATGCATGTCCTTTCTCCTTCTATGCGCGACTCGTGCCCCCACTTCAGGATCGGGTTTTATGAATGGTTATGGACCCTTAAAGCGTTGTGGTTAATCATAGTCTTAGTTGTCTAGCTCCAATCGAATCTATACTCACAGTCTAACGAATCGGAATCGGAATCAAAATCAAATCAAATCCTAACTTTGTGATTGTCAAGAATTTAAGTTAGTCGGTGTACAAGTATTGTTAAATCATCATCTAATTTGTAGCTATAACGGATTAGTTAAATCAAATCAATTTAATGTCTAAGCGAACATTAGTTTAGACCTTACTAAATAACAACAACAACAACAATAGATATGCATAGGATAAACGAAACGAAAAACTACGAATATAATGGATTTAAAATGCAATACCAAATAAATATCAAGGAAACCAGAAGTAGTTTTACTAACAATAATAAATACGAGTATGCTAGGTACGTTTTATCACGAAATATTATTATTTGATCGCTTTTTGCATCGTTTAAGTATTTTTCGATTACTTTTAATTTGCTTTAAATTATTCTCTTCTCTCCACTTAAAGGTGCTCGTAATCTAATAGCAATTACATTGGAACCATTTAACACGAGGAAGCCAACAAACTTATCCCAAAAAGAAACAAAACAGCAACAAAAAAAAATGAAATCCCAGGCACATACACAAACACACCCCGCCCGCACCGCACCCATGGAAAACTTTGACTGAAACGAAGCTAAATAAATTAAAAATTATTCAAATTTGATTTTTATTGTGCCCCAAAAAAGAGCGCGCCATTCCATGCCCTCTGCCTTTGCCACACAGATGACAGCAAGGCCCAAAATGCAAATTAATATCGCAAACTGCGTTCAGATTTTCATTTGGCCACACAACAGCGACGAAGAATATACAAAAAGCCAACAAAAGGAAAGAAGCGAAAGAAGTGCAAGAGAAACGCACAGGAAAAGTTGAAAAACTAATTTTCACAAAACATTTTCAGTGGCCGCATTCCCCTGCCACGCTCCCCTAGGGGCTGCGGCGCTTCTTTGCCAATTTGAATCTCAAACTGAATCTGAATCCGTATCTGAATCCGAATCTGAATTAAAATTTGAATGTGGATTCTGCTCTCGTGCCCCGAAAAAATTACACGCTCCGCTGCATTTCGTAACAATAATCGCCGGTGTTTGCCGTCTGACCACGCCCATCAGCAACCACCAGTCGCCTACCGCCTGCGAGCACCACCGCCAAAATCTCCGCCGCCTGAGACTCTGCGTGAGGGTGAACAAACTTTTCGCATGAAAGTCAACTTTCCACCGCTTTCGGTCCGCTCCGCACACAGTTCTGGCTTTTCTTTCTCCGATTCCCATTCGCTCGCCATCTGAGTTTTCCGTCTGTATAATTTGACGCCCGTCGGGAATTGGTTTTTGCACCATTTGGAGCCCGGCCTGCACTTCCTCGCCTGCCCCTCCTCGCAAAGGATTTGGCTTCATTTTATTAACGCTAATTGGGGTCCATCTAATTGCGGCAGCCGTCGCGTCGTATCATGTGGAACAGTTTCGCAAAGTTTGATGACGATTTATAAACAAATATTATATCCACGGAAATTATACAGAATGTTATCGTAGAGTAATGGATCGCTAAATTGGCAATCCATTTAAACGGTTGAACATTTTTTGTAATTCCCTCATTTCCGGTCATACGCGATTAATTGTCGATTCATCAGTTCAAGTTCTGCTCTTCACCCAGACGTCCTCCAAAAAGTTGAAGTAAACATTTGTTGCAAACTGCGGTTTGCCATCGAAGGTCCAATTCAACAGAAGAAGATATTCCCCAGAGGGCATCGGTAGAGGTACTTCAATCCGGTGGAAGTCGCTCACAGTCTGCAAGCCCTTTAGATCTATAAATCAGAGACTGCATTTGGAGAATAAATACTCAACACATACCACATAGGGACACGTGTGATTCACTGTGGACACATCCTTGATCAAGTTCCAGACCATCTTGACCACCGGTTGATTTCGTTTCCTCATGAACTCGCAGGCATCAAACTCGTAGTCCCATAGAAATGGCTTATAGCCATTGGCTCTCTTCATCAATTTAAGTCGTAGGTGGATGTTGTTTGCCGGTTCTAAAAATGTGGCATTCACATTTAGACTGGTCTTGTTCCGGGAGTAGGCCTTCAGGCGGCAGTAGTGAAACTGCACCCACGATTTGTTGTACGACAGGCACTTGGCATTTGTCATTTTTACAAATGGTGCCTCCTGAAACACTTTGTCGGTTACCATAATACTTATTTACAATTATAGCCATTAAATCTTACACTGCCAACGAGGAAGATGGCAAATAAAAATAGTCCAAGGGAGAGCAGTTTGATGTTCATTGTGTTCGTTCCGTACTGCTGCTGGCGACGACTACCGATGGAATGGTTTCGATCTTGACCTTTGTTTACCGATTTGCAATTAATAAGGAAATTAAGCGAATATATTTGTGATATACATGTGTCTGTGAGCACTTAGACGCCATATTTTATCTTTAATCTTAATCGGCAATGAATTTATTGATGGGTTTAACGATTTACCAAAATAATTCCATTAAAAATAAAAGGGACAAACGGGTGCCAGACTGAGTCCAATATCACATCCTGAATACCCACACCATGAAATTTTTGCATAAGTCCCTTGCCTGAGGTGGATTTCGTTGCGCTGCCAATTCAATGGCACCGAGCCATGTCTTCCAGCCGAAAAATGGAAAGTGTAAGAGCATAGGAGTCATTCCATGCTGTCCTCGGTTGCCTTCCCTTTTCTCCTGATGGTTTGCCACCTGCCTCCTACATAGGCAGCAGAAATTATTCGACGGCTGGGTAAACCCACCAATTCTGATGTCTTGGGTAATATCCAAGTCTACGTGTCATCATCGCAAAGGCTCTCGAGGTGCACCACAAATGCTCCAAAACTGTCGTTTTCAGAGTCGTTCTATTGTGGCACTTATATTCCATTATCTGATGGTCAGCGTCCCTTAAGGGGGTAAGTTTCCTGTATCTGAAGGCCTTCTTGTAGATATGTCTTTTAAACCATGGAACCATTGTTACGCCATAAATATTGTACAAGGCAATGGACGATTTTTTTTTATGAGGATAGCACACG
Source organism: Drosophila subobscura (assembly GCF_008121235.1). Classification (NCBI taxonomy): domain Eukaryota; kingdom Metazoa; phylum Arthropoda; class Insecta; order Diptera; family Drosophilidae; genus Drosophila; species Drosophila subobscura. The sequence continues at coordinate 14,588,886 of NC_048531.1, read as the reverse complement.
CTGACCAATTTCTTATCGTCGGGATAGTAGTCAACGACGGGTGACGACGCCAAATGGATTCGGGGCACCCGACTCATCCACTGGGCAGCGAGTCGCGTATCCCGCCAAACATCGCCGTAGGTGACGGTCCAGGGGTTCAGGACCTTAACCTGCTTTGCCCTGCCCAAGATGCCTACCATTCCGCGTGCTAGTGGGATGGTCAGCTCTTTGGGCCATGTCTTCGTTACCCCTGTCCCGTTTTGAGAAAAAACAGCTCGACCTCGACGTTGCTTACCGTCAGCCTCCATCTGCTCACTCCCACTCTTGTTGTCAACCATCACCAACGGCGGATTTTTCATTATATTCGAGGCGACAGGCACGCCAATGCTTAATCCGGATACCAATTCATTTATCTGTGTAGGGTCCATGAGAGTCTCGTCTATCTTTAGGTCCAGTTTGGTCTCCTGGGCGGGCTCCTGGAACGACGTCTCGTTTGAGCCTCGCGCACCCTGCTCGTTCAGCTGGATCGGCGCTGCTAGTGTGTCGCCATGTCGTCGATGGCTCATCTGGGTTGGACAGCGTTGAGTAGCAATGAGAAGCAAATGAATACATCGATCCCCAGTACTTACGCCAAACAGCAGACAGAAAACGCAAAGCACAGCATACAAATTTATCGGCCACATTTAACAATTCAATTTATTTCACAGAGAATTTTAAATAACAAATTTATTTTGATTTTAAACAAAAATATTTATAAGAAGCCTCCACTCATGCGTATCTAACTATAATAACTAACTACTATAAGTATCCTCGCACTATCTATAAACAATGAAGGAAATGGCTGGGCATGCTGAGCAAAGCAAAACAAATTGGTTTATTTCTGATTTCTATTCAGAATAAGGATCCCATAAGGTGCCCACATAGGCTGAAACTCTAAACGGAACACAAATATTTTTGTAGATTTATGAAATATATTCAATTATGTGCAATTATATGTATGATATGTTTAATGGATTGTGGGATCTCTAGTCCAAGACCTTGAAGGTCCGGCTATCTCGAAACCATAAATTGTTAGCTCATCTGACCATCTGTTTCAGTCAGCAAGTAAAGTGCGTCCAAGCGTCAAGCATGGTGGCGGCTGAATTATGGTTTGTGAGCGAATTTATACAATTTATTTATTATAGATCTGATCCCTCTGTTAATCGATGACCAATTGGCGAAATGAACAATATTTAAGCATTCTGCAACTGAATCTCCCGGGAGTTTACTGGTTTTATACCCTATTCTTTCGTTGAGAAAAGCGAAAAGTTCTAGAATAATTTGTACAACATAATTGACTTGGATAAGTTCTTAGCTAAGTGCAAAATAATGTATTCGCGGCTCTTGCCTAATCCTCCACAAAGGGTGAAGTAAACATTTGTTGCAAACTGCGGTCTGCCGTCGAATGTCCAATTGATTAGGAAAAGATATTCCCCAGAGGGCACCGGTAGAGGTATTTCAATCCGGTGGAAGTCGCTCACAGTCTGCAAGCCCTTTAGATCTATAAATCAGAGACTGAATTTGGAGAATAAATACTCAACACATACTACATAGGGACAGGTGTGATTCACTGTGGACACATCCTTGATCAAGTTCCAGACTATCTTGGCCACCGGTTGATTTCGCGAAGTCAACGAGAAATGGCTTGTAGCCATTGTCCCTCTTCATCAATTTAATTCGTACATAGATGTTGTTTGCCGGTTCTACGAATGTGGCATTCACATTTAGACTGGTCTTGTTCCGGGAGTAGGCCTTCAGGCGGCAGTAGTGAAACTGCACCCACGATTTGTTGTACGACAGGCACTTGGCATTTGTCATTTTTACAAACGGTGCCTCCTGAAACACTTTGCTGGTTATTTCATATCATATTTCCAATGAGATAGATGGGCTTACACTACAAACCAGGAAGCCAGCGAACAGTAGAAGTCCAGACCCGAGCAACTTGGCGTTCATTCTCTTCGGCGGCAAATTAAATTGTGAACTGTTTTTATCAATTGTGTCATGTTGATGAGGTGTCGAACTATAATTAAAGGCACATTAAATATCCATTATTACATATAACTATGTACAGATCCCCGACTGGCGGCAGAAGCTCTTAAATCGATCGATCGACAGCGTTTAAATGTCGAATAAATTCAGGCATTTCATTAACTGTCATTTCGAATGATCCATTTGCGAGAAATCAAATTACACACTGAAGTAGCATCACGAATAGATTCGAAATTATAATTACTCCTCGTGTTTTGTCATTTGCTGTTGATCCATTAAACAGGGAACATGCACAGGCCACGTTCTCGGGTGCATCCCGTTGTGGTGTCGGCCAAGCGGTTTGAGGCAATCCAGTCGCGGGCCCATCAGGAGCAGAAGCACGCCCAGCTGGCGGCCGTCGAGGAGGAGCGGCGGTATAGGCAGTACCTCAAGGAGGGCAGCGATCTGCTGTGCAGCTACTTCACGGGCCTCGTCACCCACGATGCGGAGAAGAAGAAGCCCAAAGTGGTGGAGCAGGCAGCAGGCGGGGAGGCGCCGCGGGCGACCAAGCAGCTGGAGGAACGTCTGCGCAAGGAGCGCATCATTCGGGCCAACAATTTGCTGGACCAATTGAAGCCGGGACACCGGGCCCTGCATCGGGCACTGCTCGAGAGCGAGATGCTGCATCAGCGCAGCTTCAATGAGGCGCTCAACCGGGAGATCGCCGAGGATGCACGTCGCCAGCAGGAGCAGGATGAGGCCATGTGTCCGGAGGTGCTCATACCCTTTGGCAACATCACCGAGGAGGAGCTGGCGGCAAAGGAGGAGGAGAAGCGCCAGGCCGTTCGGCTCGCCATCATTCAGGATCTGGAAACGAAGCGGAAACTGGCGGAGGCCGAGCAGGAGCAGCGACTCTTCGACGAGACGGTGGAGCGGGCGCAGTACAAGTGCCTGCAGGACAAGGAGGAGAAGGCGCTCAAGGAGAAGAAGGCACGCAGCATTGAGTTCAATCGCAAGGCCTATCGCGACTCCATGAAGGAGAAGGCCCAGATAGAGGAGCGTGAGTGGGCACAATCCCTGGAAATAAGTGGAAAATAAACACCAATCCTCTCCACAGATGAGCGCATTTGCGATGTGATCGATGAGCGTCGCAACTGCGTCTACCAGGTGGCCGCGCGCCACTTGGATGGCCGTTACAATGCCCATCTGAAGGAGACGCGTGCGAAACAGCATCGCGATCGCGAGGAGCGGGCCGTGCGCATCTGTCGACTGCAGCAGGCGGGCAAGAGGCAGCTGGAGGAGCGCCAGGCGAGCCTGGAGGATCGCTACGAGTTCGAGACGCAGGTGGACGAGGGGCGACGCCAGTGTGAGCTGCAGGAGCTGGCCAAGCAGCGCAAGGCCTACCAACTCGTGGAGAAGCGCGAGGCCGAGGAGAAGCTCAAGCGGGAGAGGGAGCTGCAGCGCTTCGAGGTGGCCCGACGGCTGAAGAACGCCGAAGCCAATCGGCACTTTGAGATCTCCGAGCAGCGGAAGCGCGACAGAGTGACGGCCGAGGTGCGCGACACGCTCTACCGCCAGCGGGAGGAGTTCATGGAGCAGCGTCAGCAGGAGCTGATGCGTCTGACCGCCTGCGACGACGATCCGCACCTGCTGGAGGACAAGAAGTTCTACGAGCAGGCCGTCGCCGTCATGGAGCAGTCCCGCAAGGTGGGCCGCCCCCTCTACCCCATTGCCACGGCCGTCGAGCGCTATGCGCGGGCCAACAATCTGGAGGTGCAGCCGGAGCGAGGACGCGTGAAGCGCAGCCAGCTGCGGGACTACTGCTGGCCGGGGTACCATGCCAAGGCGGATCTTGCCTACCGCAAGTACGAGCAGGCGCAGCTGTGCCGCGAGGGCCAGCGGGATGCCCGCAATCAGATCTACTGCAACGCCATCAAGATCAAGAAAATGGCCTCCGTGGAGAAGCCATTCCAGCCGTGTGTCGCCTCCTGTCCCATCAACTGTTTCCATCGTCGCGGCATGCCCGCTGTGGACAGCACAGACTCCTTTGACTACGGCCCTCATGTGTGCTACGAGGAGTCGCCACCGCTGGGCGCTTGTCCCAGCCGCATGCAGGGCATTCGTCGCCACTCGAAGCCGCCCAGCCAGCCGACACTCGCTGCACCGCCACCCATGCCAGAGCTGCGGCTGGAGGCCACACCTGTTCCATCTGTGGCTAAGCCGACAAACGTTGCTGCCAGTTCTCCAGCAAGTGGAGCTGCAACCCAGCAGTTCCTGCTGCCCCAGCAATGCCCGCCAATGCCACAAGTGCTGCAGTACGTAGAGAATCTTTGCCTCAATCACGTCCTCCAGTGTCGGTCAAGGCTCGCCGTGGATCCGTTCGAGGCACCATTCCGGGCACAGATCCACGTGGAGCCACTCTTGGCATGCCCAAAGCCGACACTCAGGCACCAACTGGACAAAATCGTCCAGCAAATATACCAAACCCCACGGGCACCTGGGGCTCGGGACCGTTGCCCCAGCCACAGGCGCCAAAGAACCAGAAAGGATCTGGTGACAAAAAGTCACATGGCTATCGCTAGAGAGATTTAAAGGGAAGGCCAAGCCCACACCCACTCAAATATCATTCAATCGAGTTCCGCATCCCATTTAACATTTCCAAAATTTACGTTTTCCCGTGCTTGTTGTATTTTGATGTTTGTCCATTTGCGAGGGCAGCAAAAGAATGAATAAAAAAGGGTGACACCGATCCCTCAGCCCACGCACACACAGACAGACAGGGCGAGGCAGGACAGGACAGACGGTAGAGCACAAACAGTGAGGGGCAAAAGGAAAGGAAATGACATTAATGGTTTTTTAAAAGCACTTAAACTTGGCGCAAGAGTTTCCTCCACGTTTTTCGCCTTTTTGCTGCCACTGAACTGAGTGGGAGCTGGTCTAGAGGTGGACTGAGACGGAGCAATCTCCTAACCCTAACTCCTAACCGTAACCCTTCTTCCAGTGGCACTTGGCAGACATTACGCGCTTTGTTTAGCAGCGGAAAAAAGCAAAAGCGAGTGGCCTGGCCAGCGGCAATGTCTCCGTAGAGTGGCCCGGCAAAATGTTCCATAAATTCCAATTAATGCGTGGCCAAAGTTATTAGGTTTCGTCTCCGCCATCTCCATCGCCATCTCCAACTCTCCATTCGCTTCCATCTTCATCAATTTGTGACTGGCGCTGAGAGTGACATCCCTTTTTGTTTCATTTAGCTTATTAACGGGGGGGGCAGACATGTCCGGTGTTCCGCAGAGTCGGCCATAACTTAATTTGAAGTCTGCCAAGCAGTCTTTAGGCTTGAGTGAGAGTACTGGTAAGGCGAGGTCACCGCCGAGTCAGCACGCTAATTTCCGGGCAATCTCATCAGTACAATTATGGCGAAGCTCCTTTCTTCTGTGTCGTTGGCAGGCACCAAGCGGCTCGAGCAGGCGACTCCCGGCGGCTTAATCAGCAAGCGTTTAGGACTTGGCAGTCTTTTGGGGCTCGGTCGAGCGCTCAGCTTGAAATTATAGCAACTGAGACTCCTTTTTTTATCATCATCCGCTCTGTGAAGTTGTGAAAAGTTTGACCCGGCTGGCAAAGTTAACCAATTTGGTGTATTAAATGTTCGTAATGAGAGTGCTGGGGCAGGGCAAATCCCTTCAGTTCAGAGATGAGTGGACAGCATGGGGCAATTGTGCCATTTTCGGAGTACAATCTATGCAGATTAATTACTATTATTATTTTTGCCAGCTTCAGTGCTGTGTGCCGTGAACAAACAAACCAAAAATATCAATTTTTATGCTGTCCAAATAAAGGCTTAACTCCCCACTGCACAAGGACATCTCATCTCTTTTTCTTTGTTCTCCATCGACGTTTGTGTAGTTTTTTCCCTAATAAAATTGAGATTGCACAGGGCTGTGGGTACATATTGTCCCATTTCGTTTATTGTTTGCCCAACGATAAGGTTTTGTGCTCACAAAAATATATATTTTTTCGCTGAAAACTCCACGAACGAAAAACAACATTCGGAAAACAAATCTGCCCAGGTGCAGAGCTTGTGGAGTTGTTGTTCAATCGAATGGTTGGAATTTGCGGGCTACATTTTCGCTGCAAAAAGTAAACTAAATATTTCTAATCAAATGTAGATATCCCCAGAGTACAGCAAATAATAATAGAATGTTCCGCCTCCGACTTTGAGCATTTTCAATTACTCAAGCCTTTGATGGCTTGGAAAGTGCAACCAGCCGGAAGGAATTCGCATTGTGTTTCCAGTCTTGCCTTTTGATTAGCAAAAAGCTGAAAGTATCTACAGGTGGCGGCAAGAGAACAGCCCACAGACAAGGCAAAGTGGAGGGAAAACTAAAAGGCTGAATTTTCCATTGTAATGTTAAGCAAAAATCTCTTCATTGCTCTGGCTCATTATACGCTTCGCCAGTTGAAAACTCAATAAACATACCAGCAACGGAATGAGAAATTACTTAATGAAATTAAGTGTGAAAAGTGTAAGTGCCTCCCCAGAGAGAGAGAGAGAGGGAGATAAAGGCTCGCCACTCGAGAGGGGCATGGCGCGAGTCGAGTGGCAGACCTGAAAGCGGCAGAGCGACAGGCGGCAGTGCGGCAGTAAATAATAATAAGAGAATGACTTACTGGAGCGCTCTCGGCAAGCCCATTATCGGCTTAGCAGGTCCGTGGCGCTCGCAAGTGGATTTTGATTGCGCAATCCAGCAGCAAAAAGGCGCAGCCAGCAGGCAACAAGTTGAAAGCGGAAAAAGGAGTCGAAGCAGAAGTTATTCATGCCCACAATAATAGAGAGCCAAGGAGCTATTGAGATGGAGTCTATTGAGCACTGTTTCGCAGTGCATTTGATGTTCTTTTGTGTTACATTTAATGCCAAGGACACTTAGTTGGTATTGTGCCTCGAATCTAGGACTCTGCGTCCGCTTTGTCCGGTTGTGGCTTCAAAGCGCTCTCGTGCAGCTGAAACCCGTAGAGACTGCAACGAAGAAGGAGAGAGAGAGTGTCAGTTGGGCAAATGCCAGACAGATCTCAAATCTAAACACTCACCGTGGCACATATTTCTCTTGGCTCGGCTGTGGGCGCAATTCGGGCAGCTGCATGAAAAACATATGGGGAAAACTTGGCCCAAACATGCAGCCATCCAACGCGGCATTTTCCTGCGCTGGCTCGAATATATCCTGGCATCTCGGACAGTAGATATTTACGAGCGACTCGTCGTAGGTGTAGCTGGACCCTATTGGCAGCACGTGCTGACCGTGGCAGTAGACCCGCGGACAGATCCCGAAGGCGCCGTGCTCGAACTTAATGCGCATGGCCTCGATGCCAGCTGGTGTCAGAATGAAGCGCGCATGAATCAAGCCGTACAGCCACTCGGACTCAATGCCGCTGTCCTCGCCTACCCACTTGCGGAGGCAATAGTTCTTATCGAGTATGTCCTGTAAAGCTTCCGCATAATTGGTCACCGCCTTGTCCAGGCCGTTCAGATTGAACGGATCCTCCATGTAGTCCAAGGGCACGCGGCACAGAAACTCATTGCCGGCGCGGCTCAGGAACCAACCCAGCCAGCTGTCGTCGCCGATCGGTGGGGCGTGAATTCTGTTTCCTCTGCGAACAAACGTGTGGTCAAAATAAAGAAATTAACAAAGTGCAAAGATTCTTACGAATGGAAAGACATTCTAATTGATGGCAAAAGAATTATGAGTGAAAAGATGACAAAAAAAAATGAAAGAAAACCAAATAGGGATGGGCAAACGATATGTAACGATGCTACGATATTTCGATATTTGCGATTACTCGATTGACTCGAGCTTGCGACTAATTAATTGGAGGATCTATGGGGTACGGAAGATTAATGGAACTTGTGCGAATATGTGCACTTGGGAGTAGATCCAAGCCTGTTCCGCTTGCAGCCTTAAGTTCTGCCTGTAAATTTTTAGATAAAAATAACCCTCCCGCGCGCTTGCTTGCCACCTCTTGGCTGTAACGAACTTTATTGATTCATGGCAAAGATTACAGCTCCGACAATGGCATGGCAGGGCACCGCTTGGCCCTCTGCTCCTTAGGTTTCCAGGTATACGCAGTTGATTGAAGCACTCCAAACCAGAAATTGGTTAGCATCAAAAAGTTGTGGAGGGCCCACGACAGCCTGGGGAACAATACATAGGTGAGTGCGAGGCACGGAATGAATGGATTGGAGTGGAGTTGGAGTAGAGGCAAGAAAAAAAGCAGCTCTGCCCTGCCCGCCCGACTGCAGCGGGTGCGGTGTCCACGCATGTCAGTGTGTGCGTGTGCGTGTGTTTTTGCCGTTACTTTTCCCATCTCCATTCGGTCAGCTACGCCGTTGCTGTAAATTCAATTCCCATTTTCGCTTAAAAGTTTTTAACTTGGTTACTCCGTTGGCTCCATCCCTCATTCCAGCCGTCAGGCAAGCAGCCAGGCAGACAGAAAAAAGCAGAGAGAGCGAGAGCGAGAGAGAGAGAGAGAGAGAGAGTGCACAAAAAATGCCCTTGAGACAAATTAAGTGATTCACCCGCTTACACATTTTTCCTGCTGATTACTTTTGCCCCCATCCTCAGCACTGGTTGGAGGCTGAAATTGAATTGCCCAAAACTCGAAGAGAGAAAAGATAGAATGAGGAATTGCTCTCAATGTTTGATAGTAGTGCCGCAAGGCATCCACCATTGCCATTACTTGTACACACAGTCTACAGATTTACAATTTGTTGGCCAGCTGCCTGGCCTTGAGCTCCGCATCGATCTCCCGCCGGATGGCCTCGATGTGATCCTCCAGCACGGGGCGCTCAATCATGCGGAGTGGCTGATTGAAGCGCAGCACAGCCACATCCAGTTGGTGTTCGTTGAGCGTGGTGCCACTCAACAGGGTGCGCACCACATGCTTGACGGCCGTCCCCTCGTCCATGGAGTCGACCAGCTCGCCCGCATGCTTCTCCAGGTATTCGCGGGCCGTGTGGCCGGCGCGGCCTGTGCTGTTGCCCGACCACTCGTAGTAGATGCCCGATGGCTCCGTTTGGAACAGACGCGGCTTGCCATCACCGTCGAAGCCGCCCATCAGGCAGGAGAGTCCGAAGGGGCGCCGTCCATTGCTCTGGGTGTAGTTCTGCTTCATCTGCGCCATGAAGCTGAAAGGGAAAAGGGCTGCAATGCATTTTCGGGCAAAGGAAAAGCGAGGGAATTGCTTTCACCGTGTTATGTACTCCACCGTTACGGGCCGCTCGAAATTCAGGCGATAGCTCTGGGCCTCCGCTTGGGCGCGGCTGATCAAGACGCGGGCATCCGCAGTGAGGCCGGCAAAGGTCATTACCACGTGCTCGTCGAGCATGCAAATCTTGCGCATGGAGCGCTCCTCAAACAGGGGATTGCTGCACCGCTTCTCCACACCCACCACAATGCAATCATTGGTGCGTAGTCCCACCTGAAGTAGAGCAAACATTACAGAGATCGAGGAGTCCATGAAGCTGCCACTTACCGCTGTGGATCCGCGTCGCACGGCCTCCTGGGCGTACTCCACTTGCAGCAGATGGCCATCGGGCGAGTATATGGTCACGGCACGATCGTAGCGGTCAGCCATTGGAAACAACTAATAAACACTAATAAATAAACCAAACTTCTAGTAATTTTAAAGGTGGGAAACTGCTTGACGCAGCCAACTTCACATCGAAACTATCGAATGAATATCGAAAAATATTGACTTCTTTTTGTGTGTGTGTGTTTTGCATTAGTTGAAAAAACACAAGCCAAAAGCTACAATAATAAATGGCAAATCATAATTGAATTTATTCGCCGGAATGCACCAATGGCATTCTATTTATTTAATTTCACAATTTAATTGTATTACCAAGTTAATCGGATGAAATGTGTCACAAATTATTGAGACAATTACCATAAATTGGTTTAATATTAACCGCCAGCAATTTGTAGCGTTATCCTCACTTCCCTGTCGACCCTGTTGCCACCTGAAATCTGTTTAGCCATTAGCCAAAATGCCCCCAGAACCAACCCAAGCCGACCGACCAGCTGCTGCCCAGCAAGCTCAAAACTGGGCCAGAGACAGAGCAGAAAGTTGACAACAAAGTCGCAGGAAAATGCAACAAAAGAGCAAATCTGTGGCAAATGTAATCGCAATCGAGGAACAGCTTCATTTTCCTAATGTGCTTAGCCAGGGCCCACAACGAACCCCCGAGAGCCGGGACCTTGCCACGACGCGGTGCTTAGTATGCCGTGCCACAAGCGCGCACTTTGCCATAAATTTATATTTAACATTTTATGACAACCGTGTGGCAGCGACCAGGGGAGTAGGACACCAGAACGAGGACCAGCAGCAGAAACAGAATCGGAGACACGAACCTAGAGGTCGGTGGGGTGGAGGACGAGCGCCAGCCAGGAAGTGTGCCGCATACTTACCAGGATTAAACACGTGCCGCCCCAATGGCCGTTGGTTCATGGGCGCCTGCAAACGTTTGCGAAACGCGACGGGCAAATAAATAAATTAAGCGCGACTGCAAACAAAGCGACCAGCAAATAGAATCACGCCAAATGCAATTATTCCAACTGATTCGACAGTTTACCCATTTTACATTTACGTTCCCCAGGCGACTGGGCGGCGACTAGGGAACTGGCGCAGGCCCATTCCCACCTCTCGCCGTGGAAATATGTTTTGTGATATTAATTCTAGTTTGCTTTGTTGTGCATAAAGCGGTTATGGCAGTTGCCGCAGGCGTAGAGTCGCTCGCTAAATGAATAAATATCGAAATTTATGTGCCATAAAAATGCATTAGGCAAACACACAGCAGAGCCCCAAATGGTCATGGCTCGCATGTGATATTTGTGTGTAATATTTGCACACCATTCGAGTGTCTACATGTGTTTAGTAACTATTATTTAATAGTTTTTCGAAAGGGGCAAAAGTTCCACACAGAAATGTTCGAGTCTTGCGCGCACTTGGGAAATAAAATAAATATTTTCATCGAATGCATGGGCATGGGAGGGGGGGAGGGGCCTTCATTAGCACGCTCTGCCCGGTGGAGTGGAGAGCCCGTCGTCGGCCCTAGGCAATGTGCACAAAATTAAGTATACGCCGTGTTTTCCATGCGTGCCCTTACCATTTTGGCGTTTGATTAAGCACTTTTACCCCCAATAAACACTCGATACCGGGAGAAGAGTAGCAAGACGAAGCAGATGAAGAAATGTTCCGCACTAAACACGAAATTGCCCTTGAGGCAGTTGTGGAGGCAGAAGGCAGCAGGCAACAGCAGCAGCAACGAAGACACAAAGCGGCAGGCAGCCACCATAAACAAAAGGCAACAACGTGAACCAACCAAGAACCAGCAACAACTTTTGGGTTTTTGGGCGGGCAACCCAAAGCCAGGGTAGAACTTTGCACGATTTGTTTGCTTCGAGCTTAATTTGTAGCGTCAAATGGTGTTGATTGTTGTTTTTGCCAGGATCCGCAGCTCCCCTGCCCCTGCGCCGCCCTGCTACTTTCAGTCGCCATCGCAACTAAAGACCCAATAAAAGTGGAGGATGCTACAATGGATAAGCAGGGTTTGCTTGAATACTCTTTCAAGTGGCTTCGGCAGAACTGCTTCTCCTCTGCGCCACTCGAAAGTCCCTGCTCACGATGCTGTCAGTGTTTGTATGTACATTCATATGTATACGTGTACACAGTGCATACATATGTGTAAATTAATGATGAACAGTTTGAACACGATGTGCTCGATGAGATTGGAGTTGGGCAAATGGTTTAACATGGCTCCGTATGCCGTTTACAACACTTTCTCTCTCGCTTGTTAATATATTTTGACTCACTTACAAACGAATTAACTTCTCTTTAATGTATAATAGTTAAAGCTGAAACTATTCCACAGCCATTCGAGCATACATTTCCCTTGTTTTTGTATCAATTCAATCTCATCCTTTGATTCTGCTGCATGGACATGCAGACACATGTTTCCCTTACTTACACTCCGTGTGGTCTTCAGAGAAAGCCAACGATTGCAAAATGCAAATGACCTTTGACCATAGAACGCAGTCTGGCATGCAGCGTGCAACGTGCAACGTGCACTGCTTCGAGTGGATGCTGTCATGTGTCTCGGCTAAGTAAACACACGGACTAAGCGGAGGAAGAGCGGAAGAGCACTCACCTGGTGTACCAAATGGCGCCCAGACTCAGGACGCGCACACAGAGTTCTTTTTAATAAACCGAGCGAGGCACTCGGCATTGTTGACTCGCACATCCCATCCTCCTGTCCGGCCATTTATATGTAGATGTTGCAAGTGCGCCGCCCCCAGAGTGCCCTTTAGTGTCAACGAACTTTCGCTGCTTTGCCCATTAGCTACGAGGACGATGAGCTGAGTCGTTGCCAGTTATTAAGTCGTTTATACTTACGAACGGAGGTTCGTGGACATGGACCAGGGCATGGACGTCCTGCAACTGGGCAGCTGGCAAGCCGCTTATTATGGGAAAACTGTCCAAAGCAGCAGCAAGCTGGAAGGGCCATCCTGTGTGCGTTTCATTAACTAAACTTTGATGGAGAATCTATCAGAGTTGCGTGCCGCATGCCCCCTAATAAGCAACTAAATGTACGTGAGCGGATATTACCACAGCGTACACAGAGTCAATGATGAATTTAATAAGGCTAATGCTGCTTGGTGGGGAGCTTGGAGCTTGCAGATTGTCTCTTGGCGAACAATTGAATTCAAAAATGGAAGCTGCACTGTGGCTGCTGCAAATTCCATTTCCAGCTGGCCGTAAAGTGCAACAGCAACTCCATTAGTCAGCACTCCACTCGCTGCTCCGCCCCTCTGCCACCCCCTGCACCACTTCAAGCCAAATGGGAACAAATGCTGTGCAAATTAATGGCAAGACGGGAAGCAAAGGGCTCCGCGAAGGAGCTTGAAAGTATTGATAGATGGAAAAGTGCACGGCAATGAAGATGGAATCGAATCGAGTCACAGCCAAGTGGTGTGTAGGGATGAGAATCCACCCACTAATGGTCAGCTGTGGGTGCAGCTGAGTGCTGCAGCTGTCGCTGATTTCCACTAAAAATTGTTCAAATTCGCCAAAGTTGCCAGAGAGAGAGTCGTTAAAGAGCTGCAGAACTTAAATCGATGGCAGTGGGCAGGGAGAGAGGGACACAATCAAGGCAAAAGCTCTTCGATAATTTATGCAGCTCACCGCAGGACGATGGACTGACGGTGTGGTGTGTTTGTGTGTGCATGGTGTGTGTGTTTGTGCATAGGGAAACATGGAAAACAACCAAAATTACATCTAACGAAGCCACTAAATAAGCAGAATGGATACTGGCGAGCAAATAACCAATGCAAAATCAAAGCCCCAACCAGCGACAAGCACCAGCGGCATCAGTGGTCCACTCTCTGTCGGAGGAAGGGAGGGGATCTGTCGATACTTCTCCACTTTATAGAGTTTGCTGGCTCACCCCTTGACCCCGCCCGCACTTCCTTCCTTTCGTGCATATAAACATTTTCCAGCGAGTGTGTGGCGACATATCAGTGATAGTTTTATGGCCAACGTGCAGCCAGGCCAGGCCAGGCACGAGAGAGAGAGAGAGAGAGAGTGGACCAAAAGAAGAGAGCGAAAAAAAGTGGTGGAGGCGGGGTCTCCTGTCTGTAGAGCAACCGTATCGGGCGTATAATCCACTTTATATTTTCACACTTGCACTCAAATTGAAAATAAACATAAATTCGGGTTACGCGACAGCCCAAAAAAAAGAAACAGAGACACAAAAAGGATTACAAACCCCTGGAAAATGGGATTTGGTAGATATTTATTGATGCATAAATGAAAGACCAATGCTGAAGAGACTTATAGTTGTATTTATTATTGCACAATGAGCAGGAGTCTTTGCTTTCTTTGTCAGTCTCTTTATTATTATTACTTATCGTTTCTCCTTCTTGTTAGTTATTAAAAGTAATTTTAAAAATAGCTCTAAATGCAAAAGTGACTTCTAAATTCTAAAATGAACACGCAAAGGGCAAAGACCACGACTGCCATACCACTGGAGACCCGCAGAAGACTCCAGAGTGCATCCACAACCCCAGCAAAGGCAGAGACAAAGTCAGGCCCAAAATCAACTGCACTTGTCGCCGTGCCGCAGCTTAGAATGCGTTCGAAGAGTGATTTAGCAGCCCTACCCAATCCGTATGCTGTGAGCAGCCGCATCTATCGACCCTCCCGTTCCACCATCTTCGACTACAACCTGTCGCCGGTGGAGCAGCAGCACTTCCGCAACTGCAGCGATCCCATGAAGTCGGTGCCGGCAGCGGAGTTGGAGCTGCTGCGCAGTGGTCAGCGATCCACCTACTTGGAGCGCCGCTACGAGCACAGTCCCGACGATAAGTACAACTATCCGGAGGCGACCAGCTGGCGCTACGGTTGGTTCCACTGCCAGTCTGATCCCCGCCAGAAAAGGCACCCCAGAAAGGACTAAAGTGCTTGAAATATTCGCCCAAAGTCATTGGATAAATCGTAAAGTGTAAAGTGTAGCAAAATTAAATGAAATAAGCAATGGAAACAAATTCATTTCCGCATCTGCTGCTGCTTTGTGCATCATCTCATTTTCGGGGGCATGCAGCACATGCCAAGTGCCTTAACTGACAGGCCCGACTTTCTGACAGCCGCCCACTGACTGCTGAAATGTTTCTCAGTCTTTTCCAGTTGTTTAGAAATGCTCGTAGGCAGGACGGAGGCGCGTGCAGAGGCGTTCTCTGGCAGTTTTTAAAGTTTTTCTCCGCCCAAAGTTGCCCCCTGATCCGGTTGACTGGCCCCCTCACCCGAAAAAACATACAAAATATAAAACAGCAACGACAAATTGCATAAGCCACTCACATTCTGAGGCGGAGCATGGTGCTGCGACTGCAACTTCTACAGACAACTTGCTGCTGCACCACGGGGCATCGTATTCGTATGAGTATTGTTCTGTCTTGGCATTTAAAGTGCCGCAAAAGTTGAGTAACTCTGGCGAAAGTCGTTGCGGCTGTCGGTTTTGGTCTTTGGATTGACTCATGAAAGTCCCACAACTTTTTAATTGTCCTGCAAGATTTCTTCACATAATTTATACTTATTTTTCGTGGCCGAATATCCCGAGTCTTTAAGCCATGGCCAACACAGGGTACCCGCAAACTTATTAACTTTATTCCATGGCAATGCAGTTTGAATTTGCTGGCATTCTGGGTTGAGTACTGTCCACCGTCCCCCTGTCCTGTCCCATGATTGTCTGCAATTCATGGCAGATTTCGAATTTCATTGTTGCATTCCAAGCACTTTGAGCTGAAGCAAGAACTTTTTGCCCAGCGACCCTCGCCCAGAAGTTTCTTGTCCATCTTCATCGCCATCTCAGTCTCCTCGGTGCTGCCACTCCACTGCAGTCTGCTCCACTCGATGGCTGGGCTTTGCCTGATTGCAAACAACAATTCTCACTTGGGTAGCCAGCAGACCTCCCTGGGGTCTGAAGTTTATTATTATTTGGCTTGTTTCGCATTTTTCGTGGTTTTATTTACCTTTAAATACAGTTTCGCTGCACGAGCACGGCCATCGGCCATCGGCCATGAGTATGAGCGCGAGTGCGAGTGCGAGCATTCTCTTCCCTCGTTTGGTCTTTATTTACTTTCGATTTGATTGGTGGATTGGGGAGGAAAGTTTTTCGTGTATTTATTTAGTTTTAACAAACATATCGAGAGCTAGAGCAGAATATATCCCAGACCTTGATTGATTAGAACATTTATAATGCAACCAATCATCCAGAGTCCAGTCTACAGACCTGAGAACAGCCTCCCAATCGAAGGACACATTTCCAGAGTTTAACTGCCAATCTTTTTGCCTAATTTAGAATGGTATTTGAACCTTTTGCAGTGGTACAACTGGAATCTGTGCTCCTCCTGTGCATCTGTTTGCAGCTCCGTCTCTGCCCTGCAATTATTTTTCTAAAATGCAAAGTGAATTTATGGGCCAGTGGCTTGGGCAGAAATATGAAATTGTTGCACATTTTGTGGTTTATTTTCATTACTCTGCCATTGCCACCACAATATTCTGGATGCTGCTGAAAAACGAGGAGCAACTGGCTGCCAGTTGAAGCCACAGTCCTGATGGTTGCAACAAAAGTTTCGGTGCTTGTGGTTATCGATTGCTGGCGAATCACTGGCATTGTGGCAGCACAGTTCTAGGTATGCCCCCGGGCTCTTCTAAAGCTCAGCGCAAGTTCTCACCTCGAGGGGATTGTAATAAACAATGCACTGATTGAATTATATGCAGCCAGTCAATGCGGTTGCCAGCAGACAGATAGATAGCCAGCATCCAGCTGAAATCCATTAGTCAAACAAAAACCCCATCTTTGTCTTGGTTTTCAGTGCAGAGAATGAGTTTTAATTGAAGGGAAAATGCAGGTATATTTCGTTATTTGATACTAACTTTTTATTGCAAAACACTTTTACAAACTCTCATAAACTAATTAATTCATTCAAGCACATACACATTATTGTTTAGAATTATCACCTGGTTTCTCACAAAATTCAATTTTAATTCTTTAATTTAAATATCTCTCCGCTCTGGCCTGCTGCATCCTCCATTCGTATCGATACAAATTTAATCTGAACTAAATTGTAAATTAACATTTTCGCTTACTGATCACAATCGCTTCGCCAAGTGAAGTGGCGCATCTTTCCATTCATCAACAATCATCATTTCTGGGCTGATGAATGCAGATGCGTAACATACATATAGTGTCGGTTATTGTATATATTTGTAGTGTATAACTAGGTTAAGGTATTTCAAGTGGGTCTGTTGGATATTCATATATTTGTGTTTGTGCCTTACTCGTAGAGCGAGGGAGAGGATACTTTACTACAGCCACGCGTTAAGTAGTCGTGAATCGCTCCTATTTCTATCGTCTAATTTCTAGCATCCATCTAGCCAGCATCTAGAATTCAAGTTAAATACAGCATTTGATTTTTCGTATTAGTGTGGGGCGGCGTTCTGTCGGTTCTCTCGGTTTGTTGTGTGGTTTATAGTTTATGGTAACAATCAATCTTAATTGCAGTAAGAACATTCTGGACACATAAGCAAACATATTTATCCGCCTCCTTCTCGTGCTTCACTCCTTGAATTACTTTGACTTGGGAGGCGTCTTGGTCGTTCCTTTCCTCGAGGCCTTGTCGGTCTGTTAGAGCACCTTCTTGGAGGAATTTGCCGAGGATGGGGCTTGAGGCGATGCGCTTGCCGCGGCCGTTGGCTTATTCGTGGCAGGCGGTATGGCTGCTGTTGGAGTCGGTATCGTGGGCGGTAGGTTAATGTCCTTGGGCAGCAGCTTTTCCATCTGACGCTCGGCTGCCTCGCGGATCACGGCTTCTGTGGTGACATTGCCGGCACTCGCGGAAATGCCACCACCACCGCCGCCACTGCCACCGCCTCCGCCGGACGACTTGGGTGGACCTGAATCTTTCGAATCTTTTTGCGGTGCGCTGCGTTTAGGATTCGTTTTGTTATCCTCTGGGGGCTTTGGCGTCTCATCGCTCAGCTCCTTGGCGCAGTCCGTCAACGTCTTAGCCGTGTCTTGGAATGGGGCCTAAGGGAAAGGTCGGAATGATTACAATTTTGTGATGGGAATGAGTTTAGGATCAGCTTACTTCTGCCTTCAACTTTTTAGCTATGTCCGTGGCACCCAAATCGCTGGCAATGTCCTTGATCTCCTTGGCAGAGTCGTGAAGTCCATCCACCAGATTGGCCAGCTCCTTGTCCTTCTTGTCCACCTCAGCCTTGAGTTTCTCGGCATCCTTTAAGCTACGAGCAATGGCCCGCTCAATCTTCTCCTCTGCATGCAAAATTTGCTCCTTGTCCAGCAGACAAATGAGCTCATCGATGGCCTTCTCACTCAGCTTGATGTTGTCACGACCAATGGACTCCATCACCTGTGAAAATAGAAGATAAAGAAAGGGTTAAAATGGTGCCATCGAAAGGGATTCGTTCTTAATTGCCTTTCGTATTTCGTTGACGGTAATCACGCCATCCTTGTCGGCATCAAACTTGTCCAGCACTTGCTCGATATGCTTGAGGCGCGCATCGTCGCTGGTCTCCTTGAGCCGCTTAATGTTCTGCATGAGATCGTCGATGTGGACAATTTCCTCGTTGCGTCGCTTCGTTGCCTGCGTTGTCAGCAGCTGGGTAAACTCCTCCAGCTGCTTCTTGTCGATATTGGTGGCCTGGCTGTCGATGCTTTGGACAACTTTGGTGATTTCGTTCACGGAAATGGCACCGTCCTGATCGGCATCGAGCTTCACGAGCAAATCTTCGACTACCTTGAAACGCTCGCCGTCGGATGCTTCGCGCATGCGCTTGATGGTGGCCACCAGCTCGTCAATGTGAACTGTGGGCTGGCGATCTGGGCTGGCTTCAACCTCCGCGCAATCGATGGCATTCGCCTGCTTGATCTGCAGCTGGCGATGCTCCAGATCGTTGAGGACACCGTCCAGCTGGGATATCATCTTGTTGACACGATTGTAGAGCAGCTTGGCAGCTCGGCTCTCGCGCACCGGCTCCTTGACCACCTGCCGCACCTCCCGCAGCTCCTCCACGTCCTCCTTGTAGTCTCGCAGCTCCTCCTTCAGCTCCTTGATGGTCTCCTTCTCCACGACCATCTGCTTGTCGGAGGAGAGTGTGTTCAGTGCATCGGAGAGCATTTGTACGTCCGTGGAGGAGATGCCCTTGTCCGAGTCGGAAGCCACGGGCACGGGCGCTTCCTTGTGCTCCAGAGTACGAGTGGCGCTTGTCAATTGCTCGGCAAACACGTACGGAGCGGGCTGTTCATCCTTGATAGCTGTGCGCTTGGCAATCACCTCTTCGTGCTCCTCCTCGCGCTCTTCCTGGATCTTGCGCTCCTCCTCCTTGATGATCTCAATCTTCGTCTTGTTGTCCACCTTGCCCTCGCTCTCGCCAATGGCATGACGCGTGTGGGCACCCACCGCATCCGGCAGCACCCGCATCGTCTCCTTCAGCTTGTCCGTGGCATTGCCCTGATCGGAGATGAGCATGGCGCGGGACAGCAGCAGCAGCGTGGGTGGAACCTGTTCGTTCAGCGACAGATCGATCCACTCCTTCAGCTGGGAGCGCAGGCGTTCTTCGGTGAGACCGTACGCCCTCATGCCACGCGCCTTGCAGGCCTGCTGCAACTCAATCAGATCCAGGGTGTCCACGCCCTCGCGCACAATCACCCGATCGTCGGTGGCCAGGGAGCGCAGCTTGAGGCGCAGCTGGAACCGCAACAGATTACTCGTGCCAATCGTGTTCAGCTCGAGCACACGGCAGAGGGCCGCCAGTTGCTCCCGCGAGAGCGAGTCGAGGGTGATCTCATCGTCGAAGCGTTTGGCAAACTTGATGATGTCATCGTTGCTCACATTCTCACTGGGATGGCGAATCCTGTTGAAGAAGGCCTCGAACTGCTTGGCCTCCTCGCTGCTGTGCTCCTTATGCTGGACGGGCATTTGGTCCAGGGTCTTTTGCAGGAACTTGGCCACCTCCAGGCGCACGCCCAGCGACTGCCTCAGCTTCTCCTGCTGATCCTTGGCCGTTTGGAACGTGGACGGCAGCATGCCTGGGAAGAATTTGATGAAAACCGGCAGCAAAAGCTCCATGAACGGCACCACAATGAACACCGAGAAGGGAATCAATCGGAACAGATCGGATGTTGTCCTCTGGAGCTGCTTATTCTCACGTCTGGTGAGACTCTTGCCGTTGAGCACGCGCCACAGAAGCTTCGAGCAGATGGCCACATCAATGAAGAGCAGCCGAAAGCCATGGTAGTAGTGGACCAGCTCCTCCCAGATGCGCAATCCCAGGGATTTCTTTGGTTTGGCCACCGACTTATCCGGCGCTTGGGTCAACGAGGTCGCCGTCGATCCAGCTGCGTCGGCGGACGTTGCGTTCTCGTTAACATGCACCCCGGCAGAGGCTGTGGCTGCAGCGGCTGCCGTCTTTGTCGATGCCTGGCCATTGGCCACCTCCTTCATGATCTCCTCCACCTTCTCCTTCTGCTGGTTCTTCAGCTTCTTGACCGTAACATCGATCTTTGAGGTGGACGACTCGAGCAGGGATCGACTCGAGTGCAAATGTCGAAATCCATGGCCCGTATAGTTGTAGCCGTACCTAAATACTGACTCATGCTGAAACAGTTTGCCCGGATGCGCCAGTGTACGCAGTGAGGCACTGCTGGCCGATGTGGATCTCCTCCGAGTGTGTTCGCATTCCCCTCCAGTAGCCACATTCGTGTAGTCGGCGGTGCAACAGGCACAACTGCTCGTCTTTAGATCTGCAAAAGAGGTCGAAAGATATTGTTAGTGAAATATTCCACAGAGGCATCTCCCAGAGCAATGGCCAAAGTAACAGAAACGGAATTATGTCCATCGGACATTTCCGATTCACGTTTCTTCACCTTTTCCCAAGGTCTCCCCCACAACGCCAAAAAGAAAATAAAGGAAAAAAACAGTTCAATAATCTCAAACAGCCGGCGAATTGTGTAAGCACACAAAGAAGGAGACGAAAAAACAAAATAAATTATTAATCACGTCGAGCAAAAATAGGAAAAAAGTTTGCAGCTGATAAGTAGGATAGGACTCTGACTCTGCCTCTAGTGGGCTGTGCACTGGGCCCAGACAGAACGAGTTGATAGCGCTGATAATACGAGCGGCGAAGCGAGAAGCGACACTTGAATTAACACCTGGAGCTTATGTAAAGCGCAAATACTCTGAGAACCAATTGAGCGAAACCCCCAGAGAGAGGGAGAGCACTGGGAATATTCTCTTTTCGCTATAAATAAACAATGTGGCAAACATTTAGAAATGTGCGAAAACTGCACTTTTTCGACAATTCACTTTTGCTTTTCTCATTTCTTTGTGCTTCTGCTCACATTTGGCAATCGATCAAGGTAAATGTGAAACTCAAAAGAGGAGGAGGAGGAGGAGAAGGCACACACAACGTCCAAGCGTATTTTGACCGAAAATAGGCGAACAATTTCGATTATGAACCTTGAAAATGGTTCTCATGGGACTGTACACATTGCTGGTGGCGTCGCATTGTCTGTGCTTCTACCTGTCGCCGGCACCTGCCCCTCCCTGACCAGGAACCTCTCTCTCCATTCCCATTTCAGGTCTACAAAATCAAAAGAATATTAGAGAGAGCTTGTCCTGAATGGGTTAACCATTGGTCAGCTGACTGACGAAATCTTGCTAAGCGTGACGATAAGATTTATTTTATAGACTCGAGGCGAAACATTCAACAGAATTATCAATTTTTATGATAATTTCGAATTCAAGTCGCTGCCGCTCTAGAGGGAAATTTATAAATGGGGAAGGGAAATTTGAGCACAAATCAGCTGGTCATGAGAAATGCAATCAAAACAAACACACACACACACAAGCAGGGCGCTGCGACGCACAAGCACACGCATGCACACACACAGAGACGGGGCCCTTCGCACAAACAAAATCAATGGAAAGTTTTGAGCCATATCGTGATTATCGGAACTTACAGCGTGTATAGAAGCCCTGAAGGTGGTAATTCGTTTTCAGAGTCCTTCCCTCGCGGCGCAAAAGTGCATTCATGTTGATGCTTTTAGCCTGTGGGGCGGTTCGGGGCGGTGCTCTGCTTTTGCCAATCCGAATCCAAAAATGTTTTCAATTGTAATTTTGAATTTTCAACAACGCTTGATGGTTTCCTTGCCTTTGCTGTCGTCAGGTTTTTGTGTCCTTTTAGTTCTTGAAGTTGCTTCTGCTTATGTCGTTTCCTTTGGCGAAATTGATTGCGTTTCCTACGTATAAAAGTAAATGGATTGAGTTAGCTTATGTTGCGCTCTTCAGGCTGGGATGAGAATTCAACTAATTTGTACATCTGCCACCACACATATTCACACTATTTTGGATTGCAACAAAAAATGTGCTAACAAGTTGATCTTTAGACACACGCACTCGTTTAGCCAGCGTCGACGTCATCGACGGAATATCGCGCGATCTAACTTTTTTTTGTTGTATCTGCTTTCCCCTCTTTTCTTTAAAATAACATTACACAACTACAGCAACAATTTCGTTTTCTTTTCGATTCTCGTGTTCACAAATTTTATACGTGCTTGTGTCAACCGGTTGGTCACGGTCCCATTACTAATGCAGATTTGCGGTTAAACATAAACACCGAATATTGCAGCAACATTCATTTTACCATTCATTTATTTTTATTTTTTTATTTTTACCACTATCGATTGTGGCTACTATCGATGTTTTTCCAGCCCTAGTTTCCAGCAGATATATCGATAAAATATACCAAAATATTCCTTCTCATTTTAAAAATATTCTGTAGTCGTAAATCATATTCCTCGATTTTGGTGTTCTATGTTATATTACTATCTTGCAACGACTTTTAACACTGAAACAATAATTTAATCCGATTGAAGGATCAATTTGGCATATTATAAATACTCCTATTTTATGGGCACGTAGATTATTTAAAAATAGCGCGCGCAACAAAAGTGGAGAAGAAATTCAATTGTTATCCTGAAATGGAAAAGGAACATAAGTAAATATAATAATACGCTCGGTTTGGGGGGCAGTTATTCTATATTTTCAACAAAATTGGGGCTGGACTCTGGTTTATACATTGAAATTACTCCTTACTTTTGCTAAGGAATACCGGATAATGATGAAAAAATCATCATTATCACCGATTTCTTTAATTTGATCTATTTCGTTGAGAGAACAACACTGATTTATTCATTATTTCATTAAATCGAGCCTGAGATTTCCAACAGTTCTTCAATTCGAGGATATCCATCCCTCCAAGGGTACTGCACTGTTGCTACGCAATTTTTGCCGTTTACAATTCCCGAAGCTCAGGTTAAAATGTTGGCCGATAATGATTTTGATAGCATTGATGAATTGTACTTTTTACTATCGACTATTTGGGCGGTACATTCGAATAGAGGCAGGGAAAAATGGATTGGGTCATGAGTATTTGATAATAATCCCATCCGTAAAAAGTTTCTATTTAAATTTAAAATCGATGAGTTTTTTAATTGCCGGCAACGCAGTAATTGCACGCAGTATTTGATTTGTCATTAGGGCAAAGAAAAAGCAGACACTGTTTTGCTGTCGTTTAATGATAACTATCTGCTATGCATTTGGCACCCACCACCCATATATAGATAAAGGATTTCCAAGCTCCCACTTCATTCAATTGCAAAACGTCGAAGAGTAAACTTTAAAATGTGGCTGCGGATATTGTTTACACTCGCCCTGACAATCAGTTTGGCTGAGGCTACGGCTTTGGGGAACATTGTGAAATCTCTAAAGAGGGAGCTGTCGTTTCGGTCTATTCTCCTACTGCGAAATGAATATGATGCCGATTCCTGCTGGACACGAGAGGACCTTCCCCAAGACATTCCCATCTTGAACCTGAATGCGAATCAAAGTCTTTATCTAAAGCAGATATTCAACTCTGAGATTCTGTCCATAGTTTGTCTGAACCGCAGTGAAGGCGACACTATGGAGGCTCTCTACAGAAATCTAGAGGATATTCGATACACTCCAACCATCCTAATGACCCAATCGGATACCAATCTCAGTGCTTTGTTCGAGGATTGTCGCTACCACAAGATGCTCAATGTATTGGCGCTGAAGGACTTAAATCCCGAATTTGTCTACAGCTATCGGGCCTTTCCTTATCTGCAGGTGGTGAAGCGTCGAGTGTCCCACATCCGTCGCTACTTTGAGCCACAATTAAGAAACATGCAGGGAGCCCGAATCAACGTTTTACCCGACAACATTATGCCTAGAACAGTGGTCTATCGGGATGCTCAGGGACGTCGTCAAATGACCGGATACCTAGCGCACCTAACGGAGAACTTTGCCAGCACATTAAACGCCACCATGAATATCTGCTGGGAATATGCGCCTGAGGAAGATGTCATCAATAAAACTACGATGGTCAAACTGTCAAACGACGGATTTGTGGACTTTCCCCTTGTCATCACCGGTACTGACGACTTCCGATACAGAGATATTATTGTAATGGAGATCTCCAGTTGGTTTCTGATACTCCCCACTGAGGCGAACACCCCACGGGCGCGTCTCTTCTGCAAGACTGAGGCCTACAAGCTGATGCCTCTGATAATACTTCTGGCTCTAGTACTCAGCTATGCCCAGCGAGTGGAAGAGGGTCTGGGTCCCAGTGTAAGTTTGGGCAGCGTTTGGGAATATGTCCTGCATGGTGTCTTGGCCCAACCACTTCTGCTGCCCCATGGTCCCTCTTCGAGGATCATCTATATTTATGGCCTTCTGTTTTTTGCCAGCATGCTCTCGTGCAACATTTTCAATGTCAGTCTGGAGACGTGGCTGGTGCATCCACCGGTCGATCGTATGATTCTCAGTTTCCAGGACATGCGATTGGAGCAACGGAAAATTCTTGTTTATCGGCCCGAATACTTCGTCATACAGAAGATTTTCGGTGAGGAAAATTTCGAGAAAATAAGGGACATCTTTGAGATGACCAACTCCTCGAAATATTTCCAAATGATGCGAGGCTCCATGAACCCCTCCTATGCATATCCCATAACCACCACCTTGTGGCCACTTCTTCAGCTGGGACAGTCCAGGCTGACGCGTCCCATCTTTCGCAGGTCCAAAGAGATGATATTTAATCCGCGCGTACTCTTGGCCCTTCCCCTGCCGAAAGACTCAATCTATCGCGAGGCCTTCACCCATTTCCATTTGCGCACCCACGACAGCGGGCTATACACACTGTGGTTCAGACGAACCTTCAAAGAGCTCCTTGTAATGGGTATGATGAGCTACCAGGTGGACAATAGCTCCGAGCCATATAAGGATCTGGTGTGGGGGGATTTTATCTTCGTTTGGATGTTGTATGTTGGAGGCATCTTCGCCAGCCTGTTCGTTTTTCTTGTCGAGATTTTTTACTTTAAATGGAAGCGAAATACGATTAATAATTGAGAAATTTACGAGTTATAATCCCACAATTAATAGATAATAAATATTTCTTGCAAGCTTAAGTGAAAGTGAAAAATAAATGAATAGCTTGATGGGGTTTTTTGTATCAATAATTAGTTACAGAATATATCATTAATGGTATCTTGCGTAGTCAAGAAGCTAGAGGGATACGTTGCAAGTAGCTGAACACAAAACTGAGTGCGAGACTGGACTTAATACTAATTAATCATCTAATTAGCTCACTGCCAAAGGCGCCAAAGGACACCGAGCGAGACTCCCGACTCCGACTCTCGCTCAAGAGGTTGTAGCATGAAAGGATTTCAGTTTTTAATTGCCGGCCTTAGCCATAGTTGGGTGGGTTGTCGGTAGGGCGCAGCCCGACTGTCGTTCATTGATAACAATCTGCCATGCAGTTAGCCCCGACCACCCATATATAGTTTAAGGACTTTCAAGCTCTCACCTCATTCAAGTGCAAAACGTGGAAGAGTAAACTTTAAAATGTGGCTGCGATTATTGTTTACACTCGCCCTCACAATCAGTTTCGTTGAGGCGCAGCGTGTGGACTTGGGAAACATTGTGAAATCTCTGAAGATGGAGCTGCCATTTCGGTCTATTCTCCTGCTGCGAAATGAAAAGGATGCCGATTCTTGCTGGACACAAGAGGACTTTCCTCAAGACTTTCCCATTTTGAACTTGAACGCGAATCAAAGTCTTCATCTAAAGCAGATATTCAACTCAGAGATTTTGGCCATGGTTTGTCAGAACCGCAGTGAGGGCGACACCATGGAGGCTCTGTATAGAAATTTACAAGATATTCGCTACACTCCAACCATCCTAATGACCCAATCGGATACCAATCTCAGTGCTTTGTTCGAGGATTGTCGCTACCACAAGATGCTTAATGTGCTGGCCCTGAAAGACTTTGATCCCGAATTTGTCTACAGCTATCGGGCATTTCCTCATCTGCAGGTGGTGAAGCGTCGAGTGTCCCACATCCGTCGCTACTTTGAGCCACAATTAAGAAACATGCAGGGAGCCCGAATCAACGTTTTACCCGACAATATCATTCCTCGAACAGTGGTCTATCGGGATGCTCAGGGACGTCGTCAGATGACGGGATATCTCGCGCACCTAATGTGGAACTTTTTCAGCACATTGAATGCTACTATGAATATCTGCTGGGACTACGTGCCAGAGGAGGAGAGCATTAATAAAATGTCGATAACCAGCCTTATAGAAAACGGAACTGTGGACTTTCCACTGGTCGTTGCCAGTGCTGGCACAGAATACCCGGACGCACATAACATTGTGATGGAGCTCTCCAGTTTGTTTCTCATACTCCCCATGGAGGCGAACATTCCACGGGCGCGTCTCTTCTACAGGATTAAAGTGTACCAGCTGATCCCCTTATTAATACTTGTGGCTCTTGTGCTTAGTAATGCTCAGCGCCTGGAGGCAGGGCTGGGTCCCAGCGTAAGTTTTGGCATCATTTGTGACTATGTCCTGCGTGGATTCCTGGCCCAACCACATGTGCTGCCTTACGGCCTCTCCCCGAGGCTGATGTTTATCTATGGGCTTCTGTTTTTAAACACCATAACCGTGTCGAGCATTTACAATGTCAATCTGGAATCGCAGTTTGTGCATCCACCCATCGATCATCAAATTCAAAGTTTCCAGGACGTGCGTTTGGAGCATCTAAAAGTTCTCGTTATGACGGTTGACTTTCACTTCATAAAGAAGATTCTCGGTGAGAGAAATTTCGAGAAAATAAGAGACATCTTTGAGGTGACCAACTCCTCGATATATTTCCAAACGATGCGCAGCTCCCTGAACCCCTCCTATGCATATCCCATAACCACCACCTTGTGGCCACTTCTTCAGCTGGGACAGGCCCGGCTAACACGTCCCACCTTTCGCAGATCTCGGCACTTGGAGTTTTGCAGGGTTATGATTCTGGCTCTGCCCCTGCCAAGGAACTCAATCTACCGCCAGGAATTTAAAAACTTTGTCGACAATGCCCGCGGCAGTGGTCTGTACACGCACTGGTTCAGGCAGACCTTCAATGAGCTCATTTGCTTGGATAAGATCAAGTACAATGTGGACAATAGCAGCCAGCTCTATCAGGACTTAAAGTGGGAGGACTTTTACTTCATTTGGTTGGCATATATTGGCGGCATTTTTGCCAGCCTGCTGGTGTTTCTTGTGGAGGTTTTGCATCGCAATTAATTAATTTCTAATTATAATTTAAGTGCAATAAACACAGAAAGTCTTGTCTTGGTTGAGTTTTTCTTAGACAAAGACAAACGTTAAATGTACTTGCAAGTCATGGAAAACTATTGCTCCTTCAGCTATCAGCTATTAAGAAGGTAATTGTCCAAGCATTGGAACCCATAATTGCCGTGAAGTCAGCAGCTATCTTGGCCGCTTGACAGACACGAAAACTTCATTCCTGGGCAAACATTTGAAGCGTGAAGAACATTAGGATGTCGCTGGCGACTTTATTCTGCTTAATAGTTTCCCTCAGTTTTGCGGAAGCACAGGAAGTGGCTTTGGTGAACATTCTGCAGGCGCTCAAGGCTGAGGTCTCCTTTCGCTCAGTGCTCCTGCTGCAGAACCAGACCGACAATTGCCTGACCACAGGGGATCTCGACATCGGTATTCCCATTCTAAACTTTGATGCGAACCAAAGCTTCAACATCAAGCTACGTTTCAACAAGAATCTGCTAGCTCTGGCCTGCTTGGACTCCGAGGGAGCAGCGGGCACAATGAGCGCTCTGTATGCAAATCTGGAGGAGTTTCGCGAAACTCCGACACTCCTAATGGTCACGCAGGCAACAAATCTCAGCGAAGTCTTCGCAGAGTGTCGTTTGTACGGCATGCTAAATGTCTTGGCTCTGAGGGGCGCCGATCGTGAGCTCATCTACAGCTTTCGGGCCTTTCCTCAAGTGCAGGTGCTGAGACGTCGCCTGGGCGACATTCGTCGCTACTTTGAGCCGCAGGTGAGAGATCTCGCGGGTTACCAGATCGGCATCTTACCATACACCGTCTTGCCGCGCTCTTTGATCTATCGAGATGCAAGCGGGGAGCGTCTGATGACGGGATACCTGATTCAGTTCATCAGAAACTTTGCCAAGAGCCTGAACACCACTGTGCTGTATCTGTGGCACCTTATGCCGCCGAATGAGACCCCGCAGCAGGATAGTATAGTTCTCACAGTGAATGAGAGTCATTTGGATTTTCCACTCGCCCTCTCCAACCTCGATCCGGAGCCGTTCCTTGGCAGCAGTGTGCTGGAGGTTTCCAACTGGTTTCTCATTCTGCCCGTGGAGCCAAATGTGCCGCCCTCCAGCCTCTACTTCAACCTCAAGGGATGGCCCTACTTTCTGACGCTGATGCTGCTGCTGGCCCTGCTGCTGGGCAATGCCCATCGCCTGGACTCGGGCATGTCGTTCGTATTGAGCTTCGGGCACATCTTCGGCGACCACGTGCTGAGGGCCATCCTAAGCCAGTCGTTTGTGTGGCCGCGGCGCCTCTCCTCCAGCCGCACTCTCCTCTACATCCTGCTGATGGTGGCAGGCATCATCATTAGCACCTTCTACAGCGCCAATCTGTCAACGTTGCTGGTCGATCCGCCAGCTGCCTATCGGATACGCAGCTACGAGGATCTGCGCATTAACCGCCTGAAGATCCTCCTCGCGGAACAAGAGACGGCCCTGATGAACGTCACCAACAATAAGAAGTTCCACGAGAACATGGACATCTTTGAGATAATCCCGTCGACTGTGGAGTTTATGGCCAAGAGGAGTGCGCTGAACCGCTCCTATGCCTACCCCGTGACCAGCACCCTCTGGCCATTTCTACAGATCAAACAGTCCCACCTGCGGCGTCCGATCTTTCGCCGTTGCCAGGAGATGTTATTCCTCGAGTTTATGCCACTCACCATACCCATGCACAAGAACTCAGTCTATCGCCAGGTCTTCAATCAATATGTGGCCAACACGCACGCCAGCGGACTCTACGATCTGTGGTTCAGGCAGTCCTTCCGCGAGTTGGTACGCATGGGAAAGCTCAACTACAGCGAGGAGACAGACCACGAGACGTATCACGATCTCATATGGGAGGATTACATCTACATTTGGTTCGTCTACATCGGAGGAACTCTCAGCAGTTTGCTCTTGTTTGTGCTGGAGTTGATGGTCGCTCAGAGAAATAATTAATTAAATGTTTAATCAGCGTCTATGGGGAAGAATAAAAACAGCAGCCGCAATGTCGCAATTTCAAACACTTTTTGCAAAAGCATTTTTATTTCAAGTTTCACACATTTGTATCTCTGCTCACTGCATCTTGACTTTCATCATTAAATGTTTATCCGTTTTTTTCGTTTTCGTTTTCTTGTTCTTGTTCATTTTCTTGTCTTATTTTCGGTTTCTTGTGTTTTTTTGTTAATAAGTAGTTATTTTTTAATATTTTATAATTAGGATTTTTGTTTCAAATGGAATTACATATATAATGCATATATCATGCGCCGCCAGTGTCTTGTCTGTATTATCCTTTCTTCTCTTGCGTTGTGTGAGGTGTGTGGTGTGGTGTGGGTTTTCGCTATTCATTGAAACGAGTGGGGGCAGGGTCAGGGTCGACCGATTCCGTGCCCCAAAGCAACGGCTTAAGAATGAACAAATATTGTGAATTAAGTGAATGCAGTTGTGTATTTTTATGTTTTTCTCTCATTTAGCAAAAAAGTGCAAAGTGAGTTAATTTTGAATGCATTTAATTTAATTGTGTTGTATGAGTGGAGGAGGCTGCTTCACGCTTGGAAAATTGCTTTGATTCTGTGTGTTATTAATCATTAATTTTGGTAAGATTTCGTACTGTCTAAAAACGTAGAACTATAAAAGGGTTCTCTCATTTTGGGGGCTTTTCTTGTTTCGTTTTCGTTTTTGTTTTTCTTGTTTATTTGTTCTCGTTTAAGGTAAATTCTGCAAAAGCAATTACCAAAAAATTAGGGTTTCAATTACAATTATAATTTGTAATAATGATAAAAATGTCGCATTTGCTTGGCAAAGGAAAAATAAATCTTTTCTTTCTTTTGTTTTGTTTTAGTTTTGCTTTTTGTTTTTTGTTCTTGTTCTTGTTTTTTGTTTTTGTTTTGTACATTTGCATAAATATTATTCAATTGCATAATTTTCATTTGTTTTTTCGTTTTCTTATTTGTGTGTGTGTTTGTATTTGTAAATTCATATTGCATTCAAGTGTCTGTGTGAGTGTGGGGGTGTGTGTTTTAATCCTAAAACTACCATTTTCCTGAAAACTATAGCCAAATTCATTGCCGCTCCGATAGCGGTTGACACATTCCCTTGGGAATACGCTCGCGCTTGATCGAAGATACCATTCGTATATGTATCTATGTATGGGTGGAACTTAGGATCGAACAGAAATGAAATGAGGAATAAATATGGTTAAATGAGGGGTTACAATAACTATGTGCCATGCCGTCCTATATATTTCCTTCGTTTATAACTATTTTCATGTAATTTCAAGTGTTGTTGTCCATCTTGTCCATTTCGGGTACTGTTTTCTTTTTTTTAACTATACATTTTGTGTGTGTAGTGTACGTACGAGTATTTTCTAGGCGCAAAATTTTAATTTTACAAATTTCGTGTGAGTTTTGCTCGGTTTTGGTTTTGGTTTTTAATAGTTTTTCTCTTCCCTTAGTTTTTGTTTTTCTCTCTTTTCTTATCTTTCGTTTCGTTTTCCCCGTTTTAGTATTGGTTTTCTGTTCTTGGAAACTTGTTTAAAAATTAAGCTCAATAATCTTAAATTATTTATGTATTTCTTTTTGCTTTCTTTTTTCTTTCGGGTTAAATTTGTATACACGCCACCGTGGCCTTTGCTCAAACTATTTCCATATTAGTGTCTCATTTCGTGCCTTGTATCCATTATAATAATATTCTAAAAAAGTTTAAATATTGCATTGTGTACACCCCTGGTATTGGTTATATTCAATTCGATTTAGTTTTAGTTTAAGTTTCTTTTCCTTGCTGTCCTGCTGCTCTGTGTGTTTGTCATTTTAGGTTTTTGTTTGTTTTCTTTTGTTATTTGTTTTTTGCTTTTTTTTACTACTGGAAACAATTTACACTTAGTTACAACACTGTCTTGTAATTGCTAAAATTTGTAATACTCATGAACTCTCCACAAGAGATGGATGCATTTTTTTCGTTTCTGTCCTATTCTTTCATTTTCATTTTCTTTCCTTGTCATTTCGTTTTTTTCATTTGTTTAACTTGTAAATTACGTGTAGGTTGCACTTGATTTCTTCGTCAAAGGATTAGCATTAGAGTAGAGTGGGGTGTGTGTGAGTATTATAAACGCCTTTTAACTACGGCGTGTAATGGGGTTTTACATTATTTTTAGTATATATATGTCTAAATGTATATACGTTGAGTGAGTGCATCAATTGTTAATAGAGGTTACATCAATTATATTTATATATATCTTTTTTTTGTTTTGCCTTTTCTTCTTTGTTTTTTTTTGTGTTTTTTTTTCGTTTTGTTTTATTTAATATATATTTATGTGTTTGTGTAAATATTGAAATTATGCCCAGGATCGTCTCTGGGCGTGGCTCTAGATGCCAACGCTTCTTCAATCTCTTCTACTTAATTATGCTGCCAGAGGGGGGGAATGGGGATGGGACAGTGCGGGGGTATGGGCTGTGGTGTATGTAAATACATTCAAGAAATTTATAGTGTACGCAGTGTGTGTGTTACTTTAGGCTAGAAGCTGACTCCGCGAGAAGCATTCTCTTCTTCGCTGCTTACTAAGTTCAACAGTAAAGACAAACATCTAATTCCAAAAAAACGCTAGTGAATGTTAAGAAACTGTTTGCTGGGGGATAGTCTAGTCTAGTGCCTAGAAATCCGCTTCTTTGAATGGGAGCTAGAGTTAGAGTTCGAGCACGAGTTCTTGGCTTTTCGCTTTTGTGTTTCCGATCTTGTGTCTCTTTTATAAATTTCAACTGTGTTGCAAAACGTTTGCCTACATCTAATTGTCATCAATGTGCCGGATCCATGCCTTTCCTTTCCTTTCCTTTCCCTTCGGTTCCTTTGCGTTCCTTTCCTTGCTGCCTGGATGTACGTTTCGCTGCACAATATATAATTTCTTCGTAAATATCTATATATGTTGGTATATATGTATGTGTGGTTGTATATTTTATGTATGTAGGTTCCAAGTAAACTCCTCCTGTAAAATCTGCTGCCTTGCTGCCAATCGTCGTTCCGGGATCTAGTAGTAGAATATTTGTCCGGCCTTCTGGCGCTTACGCTCCTCCAGCTTGCGATTGATCTCCTGCTGCCGCTCGGCCTTGCTGAGTGCACGGGCCACGTACAAGAACTTGTTGTCGCCCAGCTGTTTGCCATGGAGTCCAATGACGGCGGCCAGCGCCGATTGTGGATTCTCAAAAGCCACAAATCCGAACCGGCGTGAGCGTCCCTCCTCGTCGAGCATCAGCTGCAAAAGTATTACAAAGGGAAACATCCTGTTATCATCTCTATACGAATTCGATGGTAAACAAATCAAGCTGTCAATAGGGGCTCCCGCTCGTGCTCGCGCCTATTCGGACCACTGCATTCAGACGCAACTTCCTTGGGGCTGTGCGGCCGGGCCGGGTCAGACCTGGCCGGCCCTCCCCTGTCGGCGTATTCCCGCGACCCGCGAGCACTGGGCATGCGCACGGCAAAGTGAAAGAGCGAATTTAAGAGCGGATAGTGGGAAACTGTGCCACATGGCTTTCCATCTGCAGTCCGCTCTCGCCCACAATCCACCCACACATGGACATCACCCACGCCACGCGGACAAGCTGGCCGGGAGGACGAACGAACGGAGGGGGACGGTGACGGAAGGGGAATGTAAGGTTGTAAGTAGACAATCAAGACATAACGAACCTTGTGACTGGTGATGCGCCCATAGGGCTCGAACATCTCGCGCAAGTGCTGCTCGGTGAACTCCTCGCTGAGATTCTTCACGTACAGATTCTTGAAGTGGGTCGCCTTCTCCTGCTCACGGTCCCGCCGAGGAATGAACTTGACCACATGAACCTTCTGATTATTGCACAGCATTCCATTGACCTTCTCGATGGCCGCGCGGGCGGCTTCCTCCGAGTCGAAGTGCACAAAGCCGTAGCCGCGCGAGTTGCCATCCTCGTCCTTGGCCACATTGCAGTTGAGAATGTTGCCGAACACCGAGAAGGTGTCGTACACCGCCTTGTTGTCGATCGACCGCTCCAGATTCTTGATGTAGATCTTGCCGCTGTCCGGCGAGCTGGCGCTGCTCCCAGTGCTACCGCTGGCCAGCGCTCCAGCTGAGTGCGACGAGCCGGTGGTGTGCCCGCTGGTCACCGAACTATGCCCGTGCCTGCCGAGCACAGCCGCAGCGGCCAGGTGATTACTGGCCGCATGGCCACCGCCGACATGACCCAGGTGACCGGCTGCAGCGTGGTGATGCAGCTGCTGCTGGTGATGTGCAGCGGCCAGCGTATGGTGGTTCAGCGCCGGCTGCTGCTGGTGATAGTTCGCCGGGTTGCCACGGAACGTCATCGAGTTGACGAACATGATGGCTGGCTGTTTGTGGAGCGTGGTGGCAGCTAATAAGTTGCAGGTGCTGTAAGGTGGTGTGTGGCTGAGAATTTTGACGGTCTTCGGCAGCGCGCTGGTGGTATTTTGTTGACTTTGCTCTTGTTCCCTGAAACACATACACTGATTGTTAGACTTTACTTCGAAATGCAAACAAAACGAGAACTTATTGTTGGAATATACTTGGGGGAGATATGCAACCAAAAATGCCCTAATTGTTAGAATGCATGAAAGTTAAATTTAACATAGATTGGGCAAAAGAAAAATACTCTTTGTGGGAAATACTAAAATTCTCTGAAAAAATCGTTTTTACCGTCTCTCTTTCTCTCTCTCTTTGTACTTTTTCTGACTTTCACTTACTTTCACTGTGGCTTAACTTACGCGGACACGCTGCAAACGACTGGATGCGACTTGATCTTCTTAATTAGTTATTAGTTCCTAAGCTTAATTCTTTATTATTTAATTTTTGTTGTATTGTATGCAAATTGTCGCTGCTCCTTGCGTGCATGGCAGTGTGACCGCGGAATTATCGATAAAATATACCGGCAGACCCGCAAAAATATACCAGAATACACCTTCTCGTTTTAAAAATATACCGTAAATATACCGTGGTCTTAAATCATATTCCTCGAGTTTGATGTTCTACTTGATATTACTAGCTTGAAAAGTTTTTAAACACTGAAACAATAATTTAATCCGATTGAAAAATCAGTTTGGCAGATTATAAACAATCCTTTTTAATGGATTGTATACTTTATGACCTTATGTTTAGGTAGAACTATAATGGGTTCGGTCCTCCCCCGCCCTTTGCTGGCCTAATTAGCTGCTGCCACTCTCTCGGTGCAGCTCACAATTGCGTTGCACCGCCTATCGACTACCGTCTATCGATTACACGCCGGCACAAAATAGTGCATTTGTTTAAACAAATGTAAATAAACACTGTATTTAAAAATTAATGTGGACATGGACCGGGAACGCATAGTGGCGAGTCCATCGGCCAGCGATTCCAATTCATCCGTGCACTCCCAACGCCTACGCAGAAGAGATAAGCGTAGGCGGGACAATGACAATGCTTCCACCGATCATATAAGTATAGTCGCGGAAGTGGCCAACATCTACAAAGCGGATCTCCAGGACAGCTTGCTGGCGCTTCAAATGCCACAGAAGAACCGATTTCTAGAGCAGAGCAACGACTTTATATCCGTGCACGATCTCCTGCTCAGTCAAGATGATTACAGCATCCCGCAGGAGCAGGAGGAAGCAGCGCCAGTGCCCATTTCTGAGCTGATATTACGAGACTTTTGCTCATCCCCCACATACGAGGAGGAGGAGGATGAACCGATCTATGACTCGCCGCCGTGGTTTCGATTTCGAAAGAAACGAATAAAAACCTACAGCCGAAAGCCGCCAACCAGGAAGGAGCCACCAGTTGCCACCCACGAAGATGAAGAGGATCGTATGAGCTGCTCTTCCGGTCTGTCGGTGCAGGAGGATCACACAGCCGCAGCGCATGTGCCACCGACGACAGCACTGTCTGAATTAGATGCCAACAGCTCACAGAAGATTTGCGAAAATCTTCTAAATTTAAGTGAATATTTCTCCCTAAGCAATCCCAGTCCAAAGCCCAGCAAGGCCACTGCTGGTATTCACAAAGCGATAGCTGCCAATACGAGCATTGATCTACCCATAAAACAAGAGGCAACATTGCAGAGGAAGAATGTAGATTCGGATTCATCTGTTGAGTGCACAACTGTTGAATGTGCAAGTCGGGAGCTGGGAGACGAACCCTCTGATGTCTGTGATAACAAACGACCCCAAGGTAAGGAGGCAATCATTACAGTGCTTCTATTACAACAAATTGTATTTTAAGGAAACGAAACAAACACACTTTTCGGCAAGAGTGGGAGAATTCGTAGGACATGCTTGGGTAAGACTTCATGCCCCTCCAATTACGAGCGATTCGATCTATCAATTTCCTTACAGATTCCAAGGTTTGTGAGGACTGGTCCGAAGGTGATTCGTTTCTGGTGACTTACAACACCGAAAAGATGCCATTGGATGATGATGAACCTGAACAAACGGATAATTCAGATGAACAGCCAACCAAGGGCTCGGAAACCAACGATCCGAGCAC
The DNA here is from genome assembly GCF_008121235.1 of Drosophila subobscura. Lineage (NCBI taxonomy): Eukaryota > Metazoa > Arthropoda > Insecta > Diptera > Drosophilidae > Drosophila > Drosophila subobscura. The sequence goes on along the minus strand of NC_048531.1, from coordinate 14,553,094 downwards.
TCAATTTACATTGGAAGACATCCCAATAAGTGAGTGGCAAACGACAATGGATGTTCCCGATGTTTCAAATTGCAAAACTGAAGCGCCGCCTGATCAGACTGTCAAATTGGAGGAGACGGTAAAAATTGAAGCCGAGTTCCTCCACTGCATTTCGGACTGGGAGCCTTTGGATATTCCCGAAGGCATTGCATTCCGAACAGCTTCAAACAAACCGATTGAGGTGTCCGAGGAGATGCAAATGAAGGCAGCCAAGCTACTGGCAGACGTCGAAGCTGGAGAATGGAAGCCAATGGATACTGGAGAATCTGTTGGATTCCGAACTGCCTCAAATAAAACCATTGAAGTCTCTGAAGAGAACGAATTGAAGGCAGCCAGGCTACTGGCAGATGTCCAGGCTGCAGACCAAATGAGCAAAATAGAAATAAGTGATACTCAGTTCCTGCAAGACATTCATTTAAGCCAATGGCCAGCCATGGACGTTCCAGAAGCTGTGGAATTCCGAACAGCCTCAAACAAATGTATCCAAATATCGGAGGAGATGAGGCTGAAAGCTGCCAAATTAATAGCTGAAGTTGAAGCAGGAGAAGTAAGCAAACCAGAAACTACAAGTAACCATCAAAACCCAAAAGAAATTGTAGTCAGTGAATGTCAGGAAATGGCTGGCTCAGAGGTTTTCGGCTTCCGAACAGCCTCCAACAAACGGATTGAAGTTTCTGAAGAAATGAAAGCAAAGGCAGCTAAATTAGTAGCCGATGTGGAAGCTACTAACATCAATGAATGGAACCCAATGGATAATCCTGAAACAGTTGCTATTCAACCAGCTACCAATAAATATATCCAAGTATCGGAGGAAATGAGACTGAAAGCTGCAAAATTAATAGCTGAAGTGGAAGCAGAATATGTTAGCCAACCAAAACCTTCGAGAAGTCAAACCCACAAAGAAAATAACTTAAATGCGTGGCAGGATATGGATACTTCAGAGGTTTTCGGCTTCCGAACAGCCTCCAATAAACCAATTGAGATTTCCGAGGAGATGAAAGCGAGAGCAGCCCAATTGTTAGCCGAAGTTGAGGCAGCAGACTTTAATGAATTTAATCCAATTGATAAATCTGAAACATTTGGATTCCGCACAGCGTCCAACAAACACATTCCAGTTTCGGAGGAAATGAGAATGAAAGCTGCCAAACTAATAGCTGAAGTCGAAGCAGGAGATGTAAGCAAACCAAAACCTTCAAGCAGTGGAAATCTCCAAGAAATGTGTATAAATGAGTGCCAGGAAATGGATGCCTCAGAGTTTGTCGGCTTCCGAACAGCCTCAAACAAACCAATCCAAGTTTCTGAGGAGATGCAAGCGAAAGCGGCCAAGCTGCTGGCTGATCTACAAGCTCCAAGTGACGCACAGTTTCTGCAGGAAATGGACTTGGCTGAGTGGGAGGCAATGGATATCTCTGAAGTGTCGGTTAACGAAAGGCAGCCCAGTGATATTCCGCAAAAAGTTGGCTTCAAAACAGCCTCAAATAAGCAAATCGAAGTCTCGGAGGAGATGAAAGCGAAAGCAGCCAAATTGATAGCCGATGTCTACGCAGAACCAATAAATGAGCCAATTCAGAAGAGTCATCAGGCAGCTCCTTCAAGCGGTGCCCAGGAGGTAGTGGATGAGGCATCAGTTGGGGCTGCGGTTCCTTTGAATTGTGATCCTGAATGTCAGTTGGAATTGTCAGATTATCATTCCGGTGATGATTTCAAAGGTTTCCAATTGGACGACTGCCAGCCCATAGACTTGCTTGACCTCAATGTCTTTCCCAGACAATCACAGAAAGCAGAGCATAAAGCTGACTCAAAATCTGTGACACCCAAGCAGCGACGGGAAACTTGCGAAGGCATTCCCTCTAGCAAGCGTCGACGACGGCACGCAGACACTCAGAAACTTTCAACCACTCCACAGAAACACGGCAGGCAGCTCTCCAAAACAACGTCGTGTCACAGTGCCCTGGAATCGCCAATCAAATCACAGAGCGTACCCGACTCTCTGTCACAACTGGGGGCGCGTTCCCCCCTCGATCGCATCACAAAGACTTCCGTGATTGCTCGAAGGAATCTGCTGTCGCTTAGCAGGCGACGCAAGCGGGTCAGCACCGTTGGGGATGAATGCCCGGCCCAACCCACTGACACTGTCACTCCGGTTAAGCCTCGCTTTGGACCGATGTCTGCTTCGACGAGCACGCCGCTGGCAAACAGGAACATTAACATAGTGGAAGAGGATGTTTCGCCCATTTGCATGCCTCCGCAGAAAGCTCCCCGCATTGGCCTGAGTCGTAGTCGCTATTAGTCAATGTTGTTATTAGATTTCTACTGAATGCCCAGTCCTATGCCACTGGTTGGCTTCATATCCAGAACTTCCCAAGTGAGTAAAAAGATAACAAAAGAAATTGTTTAATTAAACAGAACAATACTCGTAAATTCGTGATGTTTCAGGGCATTACATAGCATAGATTAGGGCAAAGCAATTGGACACATAATTTGATACCAATTAAGACCTATTGTGGTGGCGCTGCTTGACCAATTCCAAGACAAAGACCAGCACGGAGAGGGTCAAGCCAGCGGCCCACAGGAAAAATGCAATGAAATAAAACTCCAAGTCATAGGCCTTGGCCGCGGGCTCCTCGTCCCGCATCAGAGTGAGCAATCCAGTCTTAATCATAGTTCGCCAGGTGTCCATCTTCATCTTGTCCAGAATGCCATGCTCCTGGATTCTCCTCGCGTATTCGTTGAACACTCTCAGATAGGGCAATCTATTGGATACCACATAGGACTCGAGGGCCACGCCAATGCTCTGGCGGATAACCTTGGAGCGAGGAGTCTTCAGTAGGTACTGCTGTCGGAGTAGCAGCTCCATGCGATCCTCATAGAGGCAATACATGTAGCGGCTATCGAGGCCATTGCGCAACTTTTCCAGCGTGGGGAGATCCGTGGAAAGACTGTTCCTGAGTACAGGCTCGGGCAGAAATGTTTTCGTCTTAAATGTCGCTAAATAGTAGTCGTCGTGCAGGGTGGGATAGGGCGCCTTCGCCAGGCTCTCCAGTGTGGTGTACTGTGGCTCGTACAGTCCTGACGTTAGCATGCTCGAGAGCATCGCCAGATAGACATTGGTCAGAATGAATCCACTTAACGTTAGTATCAGATACGTCAGCCAGTCCTGCCACACTGAGATGCGCGTCTCATGGTTTGAGATGTACAGAAAGTGGCACAGGCTGCGCAGAAAGCAGACACCCATTTGACGACGCTGCCGTCCCGAACGGACAACGAAGAGCATGATCGTCACATAAAATACTGTGGCCACCAGGATTAGCCAGAGGCTCCAACCGAAGGGCTTGGCAAAGTACAGATACCTGGCGATGGGTGGGGCATGCGGCACCACGAAGTATTCATTCAATATCGAAATCGGCACCGTGGACTGCACAGGCCATATGAGATCTCTCGGATAACTCACAAAGTCGATTTCCCTGGCAAAGAGCAGTGCTAGAACGCCCTGGTAACGGTCAATCACCTCGCCCTTTGGCAGCGGCACTTCCACCAGTGTGGCATTGTAACGTACCGCGAACTCCTTGAGTCCGTGGTACAGGTAGCCCGTCCGCACCAGTCGATTCTTGTGGTCGACAGAGGTAAAGTCCCGCGGGGAAATGTTCGTGATGATTGTGCGTATGGGAAAGCCGTAAAAGTTGCGTATCTGCCGCTCCCTTGCCAGATATTCCGAGAGATTGAAGAGTTGCACGGCCCGGATCGAGGGATATGGCTGATAGGTGTAGAGCTTGCCCCGGTGAATCAGTAAAACCTGCAGAAATCCACTCTGATAGCAGTAGGTAAAGATTTGCTGCTGCTGCCACGACGTGGGTTCCTCTCGGCACACGAACGCAATTTGAAGCTGATGAAGCTCACCCAGCAGCTGCGGCAGGTGCTCAGCCACCGCAGGATCCAGTTGAGATTGACCCAGATAGACCACGACTAGAGCTCTCTCGGTAATGTTTCCCGTCAGTCGATAGCTGCATACCTTGGATTTCAGTTCCAGTTGCATCTGTGGCGTGCCTAAGGCCTGAAGAGTGTCCGATTCTCCCCCATATTCCTCAAAGTTAATAAAAACGTTTAGCTCCATTCCGAGTGCACGATTAAGTGCTAGAAGCTCTGCTGTGGGACTTGAGATACCATCAGGAGCACCGAAAATTGTAGAAATAACCAACACAACCAGCAACGAGAACATTTTGATGGGACTTCAAGTGTCGCCTATCCTTTTTATAGGAATGTTTTAACAGCAACATGATTCGACAATATCATGTCGTTCCTGCACGTGTGAGCTACAGACAGTCCAAACTAATTAGCCGTGAAACACCATTTAATTAAATACTCCCAATAATATGTGTGATTACCATTAGGCACAATGTTTATTTTTCTAAACAAAAAGCGAGTTGCATTTGAATATACATAAATCCTTGTTGCATTCATTTTGTGTTGTAAGTGTAATTGATTGAATTTAAATGTTAGAACAGTTGGTTTCAGTTGGTGATTATCCTGGTGAACGCGCGCAATTAAATATAGAAATTATAAAACAGAGTATGGGTACTCTTACGCACTTCTTGGCGGCACATTTAAATATTTCATGTACCTGCTGCCTCCGTCGTTTTCCAACACCATCACTTACAACATATCGCGCGTTAGCCAACACTTTCATATGTGCAATAATCCAGCGTCCAGAAAATAAATAAAGTGTAAATAGAGTCGGGGCGCAGGTAAAAATATTTATTTTGCATTACATAAACTCAATTCTGTGTGTGTCGCATTCCGTAAACAAAGTGAAAGCGATGGAAAGTCCATCAAACAGGTGCGCTGGCATTTGTTTACGGCACTGCATGGAATATACAAAAAACAACAACACAACTGCATTTAATGGGAAAGTTGTGTTTACTTTTTTCCAAAATTGTTTAAAGTTTGCCATAGCTTCGCCATTGAGAAATGGGAAGTTATTGCTGATAAGCTCGGTGCTTGTTGTGTTCTTGCGATAATTAAAACTTGTAGTTCACTCTTCTTATGCGATTAAATTTTACTTTGAAGCTTTGAATTCATTGCACGCATACATACACACACATGCATACATACAGCATATAGTACAAATTCGTATGGGTGTGCACTAAAGCGAGAATAAATAGTGGAGAATTTTGTATACCCTCTGAGAGAGCTTCAAGGCCTTGTTATCTCTTTGAACAGAACATTTTGAAAATGTGGAACAGTTTACTTTAAGAACTCTGAATGTTCGTAAATGTAGCATTAATATGTTCCCAAATATTTGCATTTCACTCGTACACTAAATAGCGTAATTGGATATGGAATAACAAGCTATTTCTGTACTTGTGGAAATATTTGTATGGTATGGGAGCCATAGGAACGATCACAGAGTTGAACTAGAGAGAGTTTCCCATTTTTGAGACCGTGAAAGATTTTGAGAGTATGATAAAATCAAAAACGTATCAAAATGTCAGATCGTTGTTGGTGGAATTTACAAACATACAAATACTTTTTCGGAATATATGGAAATAAATGTGTGTGTACGCCCCCACATTCGTAAATTCTCGTTGAACCATCCATATGTACATAAACAATCGCAGTCACAATCGGGAGAAGAGAAGAGTAACGTTACGTTCGTCGTCCCATAGCCACTCGATTACGTTCTGGCAAATAAATTAGTCGCAGCTGAGTACGTTCTGTTCGGTTTTAAACAATTTCTCTGTTCTTGCTGTATTCGGGCTATTGTCATCTGTGTGAGCTATTGAAAAGACACGTCAGTCGGCCAGGCAATAACTCCGCAAAAACTGCAGCTGACACCATTCTTCTCTCCATTCTTTATTCGGATCTTTGCAGTGCAACTCCAGCTTAAGTTCAACTCGTAGTTTCCGTATAAACAACCCAGTGAAAACCGAATTCAATCCATCCACCATGTCTGACGATTTCGATGGCTGCGAGTGCGTTTGGTCGCACGAATTCGCCATGCAGCGTCTGATAAACTTTGTAAGTTGATTTTCCCCTGCAACGGGTATCCCTTTTTTGATATGATACGATCCTTTGCGGTAGATTCGTCAAAACCAGAACACCTGCACAGACACCGAGTGCATCGACGGTGAGTGGACGCTGCGTCATTGCTATTTCAGCAGCGGCCTCTGACCTTCTCATGCATCTCAATTGCAGTTAGCGGACGCTTGCAGCCGACTGGATCGGGGACAGCTGATGGCAATGGCTTCCTCATTGCTATGATCTTCATGATACTGGCCATGTTTATGTACATTGTGAATCCGGGCACCTGGGGCCGTCTCGGTCTGAGGAGCAACACCAAGAACCCGCGCCGTGACAACAACCAGGATGGAGCTCCGCCTCCACCCCAGCCGCCGCCACCGGCCATCAACTAGAGGGCCGCTCGGTACGCTACGTTGCTGGACACCTAAACAATTTGCATTTTTTGGTTTTATCATTACGAGCAGTTAGACAAAGAACACAACACACGCAAACACCCACAAACGATTCCAGAACAGGGAGATCCGTGCAAATACGTAATATCAATTCGATTTGGCCTAGTTCATGGGATCAGACAAAGATTAGATCAATTAAACAAAACAGCAGCCACACATATGTATATTCTGTACAAGTGAAACACACAGCCACATATACAATACACACACACAGAAATACACAAATCCTAAAATCAACAAATTTCAGGTTGGACATCGACTCGACTCGTGTATTGGCAAACTAAATTGTTAAAAACTTATCTACTAGGAGGCTTTTAAATATGTATCTAGAATTAGTACACAGGCGGATCATGCATCATGGGTGGGATCACGCACTAATCCTCGTTCTGCAGCTTCACCATCTTTTCGCGCACGTTCTTCAGCAGATCCTTCATTTGCTCGTACTTGCCCGTCGAATCGGGCAAATTCTCAAAGTTCAGGACATCGCACACGCCCACCCGGAAGTTACTGTCGTCTGGCAGCTGGTCGAACTTGGAGAACTTGAGGATCGGCGTACCCTCGAAGGTGGCCTTGAACTGCCGTGTGGTCAGGTCTCTTGTACCGCTGGGCGTTGTGGGTGCCGACTGGGCTTGCGTCATTGTTCTTGGCGACGACTGGGTTTGCGTTTGCGTCTGCGTTGTCGGCGTTATGGATTCATCCGCTGTTAAACTGCTCGTGTCCAGCGAGGTATTGCTCTCCAGTTGCAGCAAAAGTTTCTCCTGCTGCGCCTTCAAATCTTCTATCGAGGGGGACTGGGAACGTTCTTCCCCTCCCTCTTCTGCTGGCGGCGGTGGTGGTGGAGGAGGTAGACATTTGCCAGTTGGCTCCGTTGCTGGTAGTGGAGGATGGCCTGTTTCCTCTGCTTCCTCCTCCACATCCATGTCATACTCGACGAAGTTGGTTTGCGCGGTCGTAGTCGGACTCTCGTCATGCGGCGCTGGCAGGTCCAGGAGCTTCTTCCGTCTGTAGCCTTTGCTTATTCTCTCCCCCAGAGATCTTATAAAGTTGTCCTTTAGCTGGCTCTTTTGGAAGGGCGGCACATTGTGATGCCTAAAGTCCTGCAAGATGGAGAGTTTTCGCTGGTTAGCTAGA